>NW_022990454.1:1192367-1792367 GCF_902827175.1 Gymnodraco acuticeps
TCTCCTCTCTCTCTCTATCTCTCTCTCTCTCTCTCTCTCTCTCTCTCTCTCTCTCTCTCTCTCTCTCTCTCTCTCTCTCTCTCTCTCTCTCTCTCTCTCATAGTGCTTTAGCTCCTATGTTAGCTACAGCTATCTAGCATCAGTGACCGACTTCCAGTGAGTAATAGATGAGAACAAACTTAAATTCCTTGTCTAACAGTGAAGCAAGCAGACAACAAGTCTTGTGATGAACCTCAAAAAACGTGAACATTTATATGTAGGACATGATAGACAGTAATATCTTACCTTCCAACATTTCCACACACCAAGAGGAGGGAGGCGCGAAAGAGAACCGTTCCTCTGGCCTGCAGCCAAGAATCACCGCAGACGCATGCGCAAAGGGGCAGTGTGGGCCTAATGTCTTCAAGTAGATTTTACTCAGATTGTTTGTGTTTCAGTTGGTACTGTCAGAAATTAGGTAGTGTAGGTAGAATTTACCCATTCATATATACTAACAATGCTCACTTATATACCTTGAGTACAATTTCAATGATTTGCTTGGATAATATATACTACCCTCCAAAATCCTTTTTGATAGTGTATAATTTACAGTTTTTTTACCATGTTCAATCTGAATTTTCTTTAAAATAAAAAACATCTATATTGATTCTGACTTTTCTACATCCAACTCACAGGTTTATCATTACTTTGAGAAAAAAGATTATTAATTTTCCCCTTTTAGAAGGGAAGATATGGTCATTTGTTCTGGGAATGTCATTTTCGAGCCTGAAACCTGAAAAACAGGCTTGGGGCTTAACAGATTAACTATGCTGAAGTATCAAGCTACGTTTATCAGAACACAAATAATTAACTAACCCACGGCCCCTCCCCCTCACTTCCACCAGTTTAGAGGCAACTTCACTGGGGGGTGAGTCCCACCTTTGTTGTTTATCCTCTAAAATCCCGAGCTGTTTGGCTAAATATTGTTTCAGACATTAATATTATCCTTTAATCCATGGTGAAATAATATCAACAGATGAATTAACATTTACCTAGCTCTGCATAACTGTGATATTCTTTCATATTAAAAAAGCGCTGTTTTCATCCATATACTTTGAAAAACAAACTCTGTGGAGCGACTGTAGCTGTTATATTGGATGAACACGCCAAGGGTGATGTTCAGAATGCGTCGATGCTTTCGTCATGTGGAAGTGGACGTGGTAAATCTCAACTGTGTTCGAAAAACGACATACTCCTCATACGCTCTTGAAAGAGATAAAGCGGAGCCGAGATGCTCTGGAGTTTAAGGTAGGACAGTCAGCCCTGTTTTTACTTTGTGAGCACTGCCACTGTTACAAAGATTCCAGTTGCAAAACTTTGGAAAGCATCATCACCCACTGAGCATTAACAGGGTTCCCGCAGGGTCTTAAAAAGTCTTACATTTTATAATCAGAATGTAAGGCCTTAAAAAGTCTTAAATATGATCAAAAAAACAAGGTCTTAAATATGATTTTAGAAGGTCTTAAAAATTATCGGATTTGAAAGGTACTTCTGTGTTGCGATCACGTCGAAATGTGTTTTGGGGGAAATGTCCGGGCTGCAAAGTAACCAGTACAGTAATAGCCTTTCAGTTCCCCCCAACAATTTGTATTGAAATAAATCAACATGGAACCAGTAATCACTAACTTTGCATCCTTTGCCCCTTATCGGAAAACACCCAGCTAGTAACCTAGCAACCAAACCTCAAATAAATATGGGGAAGTGTAAGCTCAACCGTATTTGGTCGGAGAACATTGACATTTAGTGCTTGGTTGAAACCAATGGAGGGGAATGTGTTTGAAGCCAGCTGCACCGTTTGCAAATGTAGCGTTAGCTAGTGCAGCAGCTCCCACAACAACAACATCAGGGGACATTTGGGTATACGCAGGGGCGGACTGGGACACAAATTCAGCCCAGGACGTTCAGAAGCACCGGGCCGCCGCCCACGCATGCGGGCCACCCTTGTAGCCTACAGATAAATTATACATCTACTATGCTCATATACTGTATACTGTTATGGCTAGATTCCCCACAGTCAAGCCATAACATAAAAGAGATGGACAACAGGAGTAAGGTGCAAATGAAACCTCCTTTATTTAAGGTTTCTTAAAAATGTCCGTGTCATGTGTGAAGTGTGTCAAAGTGGATATGTAGGAGTCAGTAACGTGAATGTACAATTGGGATTAAGGACAAAGTACAGCAAATGGGTATAGTCATAAACTGTTGCCTGTGACTGGCTGTAAACAAAAAGAAGTGGCAATGCACATGCAGCTCAGATATTCAATCAATGCCATGTGGTCTAACCAACAAATGATTCTAAAAGTAATTATGAGAGCACTTGTCCAGTATTAAATAACCAACTTCAAGGAATACAACAGGCACATACCCTCTCAGAAACCCCAAAACAAAGACTGTTCTACCTTACATCACCAGCAGGTGTCGCAGCAGCTCACTTGTCTCTGTTACCCTGTCAATCACTCCATCAGTGTCCAGAGCCATCAGAATCTCCTTCTCTGTGCACATGAGCATGAATGCCTCCATATGCTCCTGGGTCAGGGTGGTCCTCAGTCGATTCTTCACATATTTCAGTGTGGAGAAGAATATAATAGTCTGGCCAGCCCTGCAGCCCGTTCTAGGTTCTGATTGGCTCTCTAGGTTGGCATTCTAGCTTCTGACTGGCTGTCCAGGTTGTCAATCACAGCCGTGGGCATATTATACTAGTCATAACATTGCTAAACTTTTTTCATGACGGTTTTCTCAGTCAACTAATGCTATTGCTAACAGTAACATAAATTAACACAGCCCTGCCTACTGCACCTGCTGTCATTATATGCCGGGTCTGTGGTTCATCATCTTCCTTCTCATTCTCCTCCTTATTACTGCGACTGGGAGCGGGAGCGCTTCTACTAAACAGCTCTGTGATTTTCGAAAATTTTCCAGCATCTTCCTGTAGCAATTTTCGTTTTTTCATTCTGGCTTTTTCAGCCCCACCCTTTCTTTTTTTACTATTCTCCATCTTGTCTTTCTCAATTTCGCTAGCTAACTTACTGATCAATCATCAAACGAAGCTAGGGAGCTTGTCTGATGGGACTTCGCCACTCTATTGGAAGAGACGACTCATCTCTCCCGGCCCAACCCCTTCAGTTCATCTATTAGCCTACTTTCAAAAAACATAAGATTGACAAGTTTGACAACCTATCAATAGCGCCGTTTACATGGAATGTTTTTCCGATCGTATCCAATCACTAAATAAAGCGATCCACGTTCACTCGTATACATGGGCCAAGCATTAAGCTGATTACAATTTCACCTGTACCGAAGTGGGCCGATCGGAGTGGGGCAGTGGGCCGCGTCGAGTGGTCCGACCGGCCCACTTCGGTACCGGGCTACCGGCCCATCGGGATTCGTCCCGAACGTCCCGATGGCCAGTCCGCCCCTGGGTCTACATCAACCCTAAAAGCGGAGGTGTTGTGGACGCTAAATACCGTAGTTAAACACCAATCCTACAACAGCAACGATGAAAGATTGTAGCCAAGGCAGCAGATCTCAGAAGATAGCTCTTGTCACTCACCCACACACACACACACACACCCACACACATACTCACTTTTTGTCTAACACGCTAACACAGTTCTGTGTACTATTATGCTGTTATGTTCAGTCATCGTTCTTATGTTCAACATGAATACATTTATTTTGTAAGTATGATGGGACGTATTTCTTCTTTCATAACAATTTTCCTTCATACTTTCTTGCTGTGAAATAGGTCTTAAATTCCATTCAAAGTGGTCTTAAAAAGTCTTACATTTGAGTTGGTGAAACCTGCAGCAACCCTGATTAACACAGGAATCTGAAGACTGTGTCAGATATGTGTGAAATGCCCTCACCCTGTAACATGGATAGAAAGTGACTAAATAGTGATGGCAGGCATTAAGATCTATCTCATTGGTAGCCCAGTTGGTTTGTGTGAGGTAAGCAGACAGAATGATCAGTCAACATTAGCATGGCACGGATATGTTGACAGATTATTATTATTACACATCTCAGAGTATTTGTTATGCTGATATTGGTAATGACTTCATTTAGAGGTTTCCATCAGAATTAATATCTCTCAGATTTTAGACACCAGTATGCTTGAGTCCCCAATTATCCCAATTGAATCTGTCTGTAAGAGGCAAACAGCAATAAGCTCTCCGCCAGCAGTTTGTATGTATTTGTCCAGTGCAATTTACTCAGATATCAGATGGCTTTAGTCAATAACAATGTGCTCTCCTCTCACCCGTTCTCTGGGGACAGGATTAAATTGTCCAACCCACAATTAGGAGAAAGTAATTTCCTTGGCGTGCATTTCTTTTCACTTCTTTTCAAATCCATCCCCCAACTCCACACAAGTTTACTCTCTCCTTTCTCATCCCCATTCCACCCTTAAGTGGTAGAAAAAAAAGTTTATATTCCAAAGAGATAAATCTAATTTCGTTGCACCAGCTGCGAACTCCAATCTACTCTGGCCCCACACAAAGGATAATAGACTTGCCGAGACGCACAAAGCATTTCCCAGTTCCTGTGCCAGCCGGCCCTAATGCAGTTGAAGTGATACAAACCTCTCAATTGCATGCTTGTATGTTTCAGTTACAGTTTACATTCATTTGTCAGGGTTCAGGCTCGGTGTCCGTGTCTCACTGCTGCTCTGTGAAGTTTAGCATGCTTATTTAACCACTACATGTGTTTATCCTGGACTGGAGAGGCACAGAGTGATCCATCGGTCTGCTGGGCTACAGAGAGCTGCTAACGCTCAGACAGCCTGCAGACGGCCTCTGATGCACTGCATCATGTGGAACCCGCGTAAGTGTCAGCGATTTCTTAACAACGTAAGACACGCCCTGCTCCAGGCAGTCAGAGTTGATGGAACTCTACAGAAAGTAGCTAGCAGCACTGGCTCCTGACAGCCCGTCCCTTCAGGACTCCCTCAAAACCCACTCTCCCCAAAATGACCATATGAACTGAACATTGAACATGGCTACTGTCAGAGCTCACTGACAGCTATATATAAACTCCCCAAACAGGCGAAAACCTACCAGTTTCACCCACTGTCTCTGCCACCTCCCTTCATGCCTGGTTCCTCCGGTTTGTATCCGGGTAGGTGAAGAGGGTCTGGTCATACAAAACCGGGTGATTCGCTACGGCGATAATTAGTTTCTCCTCCATCTTTTTTTGAAATATAGAAATGAACGGCGGGATATCTCTCCCAGCTTAGACGAGGTTTGATTGGCTACGGCTTGAGCTGTCAGATTTTCCGAAACGGGATTTGATTGGCTGGCGCTGGCTAAATTGAAGTTGAACATTGTTCAACTTCTGACGGCGGAGACGGACCGCTATGCTACCCACAATTCAGTTCGGCGAAAAAAAAGCGGCAACGTGACGTCACCCCATTCAAAGTGAATGGGCAGATTGAAGCTGTCGACGCTGTAGTGTGGACGGGCCGTTAAGCGCCCATTGTCATGCAGTCGGCCTGATGCTGTAAAAGTACAGAAAAGCAGACATTTTACCGCCCCTGCCTGACTGTTTATCTGTGCACTTTCAACTGTACACAATACAACACAAAATGCCCAGTGCTGCTAAGAAATAAGTTCAGAAAGCTCTGACTCCCAGTGGAACACAGTTAGATTCAAAAAGTAACTCTCGATGTATTCAGACAGAAGTATGCGGATTCAGATTAAAAGAAAGCACCTTTTGCCTTCCTAGCCAAAAGTGTTGATTAAGGCAGTCTCTTTGAAGTTATACGTGAGACTGTCTAGCCCCCGTCCCCTCACAGCCCCGGCCTCTCCCCCTTTCTCCACCCCTTCCTGTCACACGATATGAGGCCAGAAGATAGTGGGGGGTGGAGTTAGGTGAAAAAAGAAATCCGTGCAGACTAAATAAAAAGCCAGTCATTTCCACTCATCAAGTCACCTTTCAGAAAAAAGAAAAATGGTAGAAGAAGAATTTGGTAGAAGCTGTAAACCTATCCAGTATTCATGTTTAACCCCTTGACATATGGCCTAGCTATGTTGACATCTTTGAAAATTATTTTTTTGGTCATTTAATCATTGTATCATTGTAAGTGGTTAAAATCGGACCTTTTTTCACAATGCTGCCAAATTAGTGACAATTTGCTCTGTAATTTCTAACAATTTTGTAATATTATCCCTCATTATATCTGGACTGGCAATTCCACAGGCCACCTGAAACTAGATGTTGGATCTCAGTGGAGCATGTGGGATAGATGAGAGCAGGCCGGTTATAGCGATTAGGAGATACACGGGGCCAGTGATAATTGCGAGAAGACACCATGAACAGGAATGGAGAAATACACATGATTATAGCATGAGGGGCTAGAAAACTAAAGAAAAGAGAAATAAGACACCAGCTCAATCAGAGTAGGGTTTGCCTCCCTCGTGACTCCCGCAGGACTCTAATGTCTTTGTCAGTCTTACTCCCGCAGGACTCTAATGTCTTTGTCAGTCTTCGGCTGTCTGACGCTTAAGCTGACGCTCCAGGAAAGAGCTACCTAAATGGACGCCTGATTGCTGAGTTCTCACAGCTGTGGGGCCACGCCCCTCTAATTAGTTAACTCTCTACAGCTGATGGGCGACAGTAGACTGGCCCCTGCCTATATTGTAATGCAGGCTTTGAGTGCCCCTACTGAGACCTGTGTAGCAGGTTTTCGCTTGAGCAGATCTGAGATTTAAAATCTCTCAAAAGCGCTAGTTTTTAGCTACAATAACTACAGAACAATTATACAGAGTAGAATAAATGAAACAGAGAAGTCTAATTAAACAAGAATATAACTTACAGTGGTTGCTGCGTCAATAGGTAATGTCTTCACCCGGTCCAGATGCACACTGTATGATGCAGACACGCAACTAACTAGCAATCAATAACCAGGATCTTGCCTGGATTTCTGTGCAGACAACAGAACTCGGAAGTGGTTCCTTCTTGGAGTGGATTTCAACCAGCTTATGTTTAAAATCAGATCACCAACAAACAGTAGCTGGAATGATGCCTATCATAAATTCTCCAGCACATGACTATGACACAATCTGGACGGTGTTACAAAACTGCCACAAAATGACTACCACAGCTGGGCCAAGGTACACAGTGTAGTGGACATTTTTATTCTATTCCTTATATGTTTAAACCAAATGCTTCTCATTTGTTTAGATGTTGCTGTTTGCCTCTATCTTCTCTACTTCAAGGCCACAGAGCTGTTTTGGCTACTGAGTTGATTCACACAAAGTCACACGAGAACTTCTACAGCTCAAGGCCAGGTGTCTAATAACAATGTGACCGTGTGAAGATTTCTTACCTTCCCACCATTTTCCTCCCTTTATAAGCTTTGCTATCATATTGAACTGCGCACACTCGCGCAGACTATCCTATACTCTGTGAGACCTGTGTCTATATTTTATTGTATCTGATGTTTGTTCGAATAAAACATCACCAGAAAGACAACTCTGTGGATTCACCATTTACTTTGTTTTCTGACTTGTACTCTACAGTATTGGGGTTTTTAGATTCCATAACAATTGGCGCTGCGAGCAGGGTCTCTGCAAGTTCGATTGGGAAACACCTACGAACGCTGGTTGGTAGCTCCAGGATCCTCGGATTCCCTCTACCCCGCGACAAAAACAGTACGGGCCGAGAGGACCAGCGGCGGGGGTGGAACTGATTGACTTCACGAGATCAAAAGGACTTAAAAAGGCTTTCCAATACTGGGTGAGATGTACACAGTCTAAATTGTTTAAAGTTAAACGTAATTTAAAACTCCATGACGTTTATGAAAAGGGGCTGCTCGAAGAGGGTTATCCCGTCGTAGATCGTGGGTTTACGATTAGTTTTTACGTGATTTGTACTGAGAAACAAAATATCACATAGGGTTTATCCCGTCGTAGAAGTGGGTTTACGATTAGTTTTTACATGATTTTGTACTGAGAAACAAAATACACATAGGGTTTATCCCGTCGTAGAAGTGGGTTACGATTAGTTTTTTGCGCGATTTGTACTGAGAAACAAATGAGGTGATTTTGTCATGGGAAGCCAAGGCAAAGTAAGGGGCTTGTACACCCTCCTGAGGGCCCGATTGTAGACGTCATGAGAGTAAGATATGGTGAGGACAGTCTGTCTAAATTAAATATATGGACGGAAATGTTCGGATTTCCTAAGGGAGGTTCTTTGACTAAATTAAAAATCAAAAAACCTAAGAGATAAATTACAAGAGTGTGAAGATGGAATAAAAAAGAAGAGCGAATTAAAGGGAAAGGACTTAGAAAAACTGGACAGTCACAGAAAGTGTTTTAAAATACTGGAAGATGAAGCAGAGTGCCGTTGAAAGAAGGCAATTGGCCTGCGGCAATAAGAAAAATACAGGTTGAGGATAAACGGGAGAAGAAAGAGAAAAAGAGTTTCATACCACCACCAAGTATAAACCACACCACTTCCCTTTATCCCTCTCTTTACACAGGTGTGGAGGACCCTCTCCTCGACTGTGGATTTCCATTCCCCCCTCCCCCACCCCCCGTTCACCTGCCAGCTGAGGAAGCTGAGGAGGCTGCTGGAGGTGTTGCTGGAGGTGCTGCTGGACCAGAGGTCACCGCCAAAGAGCAAGGATATGGCGGACATTCTCTAGTCACCCCTCCCAAACTGGAAAGGACGATCCCAGGAAAAGAAAGAGAAGAGAGAAAGAGGAAGAGAGAAAGAGAGGAGAAGGAAGCGGAACTCTACAGAATAGAACACCTCCACAGACCGGACCAGACTTAAAGTACAATCTTCCCATGATCCAGGTGGCTGGACCTGCTGGCCGTCACTCGTTACCGCCCATGGACCATATCGGATATGAGGGGAAATAGCAAAAGATCATATCCCAGATGTTGAGTTAGGGGGTGCTAAATTTGCTGCAGCACTAAACATGTTCTGTCGACAATTCACACCCACTATGCCGGAGATAAAGACATTGTTGACTCTGAGAATGGGTCCGACACACGTCAGCCATTTCGCCGAAATACTGGGAGGGTCAACAGCACGTGGTTGCCCCCACTCTGGGATGATGACTTGAACAATACCTACCGCACTGCTTTGGCTAGACTAGAGGCCGCAATAACTACAAAGTTCCCGCCAAAGTCGACATGTCAAGAATCTGGGCATGTAAGCAGACCCCGGAGGAAACAGTAAATGGACTATTACCACCGCTTAGAAAAAGTTGTTCACGGAGAAACAGCGGCATTATCAAACAAGAGGCCGGGGGTACTAGGAGTAGCAGAAATAGGAGTCTGGGAGACACAACCTCACAAATGCTTTCCTCAACGGCCTATCTCCAGCCATTTCGGCATCGGTGCGAAACTCCTGCATTGGCGTAATGGAAGGTGCCCGGCTGGAAGAAATTCGCCGACATGCCGTGCATGCCTCTTAGAAGAAAAAGCCAGCGAGGAAAAGAAACGCCGCGACCGTAAAGAAAAGTGCCAGCTGACCTTGGTCCAAGCTGTTACAACGGCTGGACCCAAAGTGATGGCCAGGGCAGAGGGAACAGAGGCAAAGGAAAAGTCTGCAATAAAGAACGCTGTTTTAACTGCGGAGAGAACGGGTCATCGTATGGCTGACTGCCCACACGCGAGAAGAAGAAGAAGAAAAGTACCTCGAGTGATAAATCGGACCGTAAGAAAGACAATTCTTCAACTTGACGGGGGTCGAAGGAGGGAGTGGGGGAGGAAGAAATTCGGTTGAGAGAGACGGACTCACTGCCAGCATCATCTACCCAGGGAAGTAATGCACACAAACACATTCAGCAGGCTATTGAGAAATTGGAAGATTTAGAGAAAATGTCTGTAATTGAAGAGGGTACATATTTGAAATATGACAGGGAAAAAGCATTTGAGAAATTTCCCACACTGACTTTAAGTATAATGGGTGTTAATGTAATTTCTGGTTGATTCGGGGGCTACGCACTCTGTGCTAAAAAGGGCAGATCTGCCCAGATTGCAATTGAGTGGAAGATACATTCACTCAATGGGGGCAGCTGGGGTAACTGTGAAGGAGAGGTTTTCCATCCCAATTCAGTGTAAAGATAACGGGGATAATATGCATCCATTCCCACATCAGTCAAACATAGTTTCCTATTATCATCTGTCTGCCCAATAAATTTACTGGGCAGAGATCTGATCCTTAGGTTCGGCTTAGACCTTATTTCTACAAATGAGGGACTCAAAGTCCGACGACCAACTCCATTGATGGTCAAAACCCCACATTTGAGGATAAAGAATTGCTGAATGTGTGCCAATGGCTGTTGGCATATTCTGATTCTCAGGAATTATTACGTTTGACACATCAACGTGTTTTTTCCACCTGCTGTGTTCATGGAAACTTCTCATTTGCATTGTACTGCTAATATTGTTGATAATACATGTCAATACTATGATGAGTTTTGTGCTGGAAGATTTGAATGATGAGATCAGGCTTAAGGACTATGTATTGGAATTCGCTGCGTGCTGCTATCTCTGTTAGACTCGGAGCCGCACAAACCAAGCTGTATCAAATCCCAGGGGCGGGTCCCCACACATTTCACTAGCCAGGGGGCCCACTGATAAATGGAGAGATTTGGGTCCAATCGTTAAAGAATTGGGAATCTGGTACTGATTGGATTTGCACAGACGACCCGTGGATTGAGTATTCCCCAAAACATGACGTGTTTAAGTACAGTATTGACCTGGTCGGTTCATGTACTGCGGTCTCTGACTCTCACAGGCAATGAGGACTATGTTAACCCTGTTACTGGCCAGAGTTCTCATTTTTTCAGTCATATTTCTGAGCTCCCCGACGCGCTAAAAACAGTACCGCAAATACTGTGGGCAGCTCACAAATATGACGTAGGGTTAATCCACTCTGCGGAGCCGGTGGTTATCACTCCTAAGTCCACGTTCCGTCCAAATCAACCCCAGTACCCACTTAAACGTGAAGCTGTTGATGGTATACGGCCAGTGTTTACCTCTCTGCTTAAACAAGGGGTCATTATTCCGTGTAACGATTCCCCTGTCCGCACTCCAGTGTTTCCTGTCAAAAGATCAGGGACAAACCTCCGGACGAGTGGAGATTTGTCCAGGATTTGCGAGCTGTAAATGCAGCAGTGCACGCCCCGAGCACCGCTGGTGCCAATCCTTATCTGATTATTTCTCAAGTCCCAGCCTCGGCAGCATTTTTTACTGTCATCGACCTCTCAAATGCATTTTTCAGTGTCCCAGTACACAAAGACAGTCAATTCTGGTTTGCATTTGAATTGATGGCAAACCTTACACATTCACTCGTTTATGTCAGGGCTACTGTGAATCTCCTACTGTGTACAATCAGGCTTTGTGTACAAGTTTGGCTTCTCTCCAAGTCTCGAAAGGCACTGCTCTAATACAATATGTGGATGACATCATGATTTGCGCACCCACAGCAGAGCAATGTGAGGCTGATAGTATTGCTTTGTTAATGCACCTCGCAAGCCGAAGGCCACAAGGCCAGTTGGTCTAAACTTCAATATGTACAAAGAACAGGTTTACATTTTTGGGTCACATCATTTCAGGAGAGGGAAAAAACGCTTTCAGATAAACGTATTGCATCATTGGCATCTCTGCCAAAACCTGTCACTAAGCGACAGATGATGTCATTTTTGGGTTTTTGTTCATATTGCAAGGTCGTTCATTCCAAACTATTCTCCAATTGAGTTGCCACTGCGTACTATCACGTACGTCACTGGTTTGATGAACCTACAGATCACCTTATATGGACACCGGAAGCCGACAAAAGCCTTCATTAATATGAAGCTGGCTCTCCAATCCCACCGACTCTAAGTCTACCTGATCACACTAAAACCTTTCACTCAAGCAGTGGATGAACGAAATGGGTGTATGACCTCAGTTCTTCTTCAGGATCATGAGGAAAACAGAGGCCTGTTGCCTATTTTTCCTCCAAGCTAGATTCCCTGTAGCTGCTGGCCTGCCTAAATGTCTACGTGCAGTGGCTGCTGCTGAAAAGCGCTCAACTCCTCACGTGACATTGTGGGATATGCACCTTTGACCCTGTTAGTTCCACATGCTGTTTCACTCATCCTCCTTGAACAGAGAACTTCACCACCTCTCTGCTGCACGTTACCTAGGTATCACACATACCTGTTAGGACATGCCTAATGTTTATGTCAAGCGATGTTGTTTGTAACACTCTGAATCCAGCATCTCTTATGCCTTTTACCTGAAGACGGTGACGAACACGACTGTGTTGCCGAACTTTCCATTGTGTGCACACCTAGACCGGACTTAAAAGACGTTCCTCTGACCAATGCTGACCTCATTTGTATGTTGATGGGTCTGCCTGTCGCGACCAAGGGGGCACATAATCGGGTGGGTTTTTCTGTTGTTTCAGATTCTGCTGGTACTCCGTTCTGGACCAATTTCCCATGTCACCTCTCGTCTCCAAGCGGCAGAGCTGATCGCACTAACTGAAGCCTGCACGCTTGCAAAAGGCAAAACCGTGACTATTTACACTGACTCACGATATGCTTTTGGGTAGTGCACGATTTTTGGGGCTATTTGGAAGTGTAGACAATTTCTGAAATCTGATGGCCAAACCAGTACTTAACCATGTACTGGTTTGCAGGCTTACTAGACGCCATTTCTGCTCCCATCTGAAGTTGCAGTCTGTAAATGTGCCGCCACACGCAAGCAGTACCAGACCCAGTTTCCCTAGGAAATGTGCCTGCTGACTCAGCCGCAAAGGCAGCTGCTCTGATTCCTCTCACACCTCACGCACACTCATTTGTTTTTAAAAATCCCTGTCTCCTCCTTCACTGACAAAATGTCATCCACTGACTTCCATGCAGCAGCTAGCTCACCAGTTGAGAAGGCTCAGTGGAAGGTTGCTGGGCTATTTTTGACCCAACCTCAGGCATCTGGTTTGTCCAAATTCCAATCCATGTCTCCCAAGACATTTCTTCCCTCATTTCGCTAAGTTGACACATGGGTTAGACCATGTGTCAAAAGGAGGGATGTTAGAGGCTATAAATCAGGAGTGGTTCACAAGGGGGTTCACAATAACAGCTCAAAAGCACTGTGAAGCATGCCTAATTTGCATCATGCACAATTCTGGTAGAGCAGTAAAGGTTACAGGACCCGGAGCACATCCACCTCCCAGCAGGCCATTTGAGCACCTAATGCTGGATTTCATTGAGCTTAGCCCATCAGAGGGTAAGAAGCACTGTCTGGTGGTGGTTGACATGTGGTCCAAATGGGTTGAAGCTTTCCCAGTAAAAGCACAGACAGCAAATGCTGTGGCAAAGGCACTACTGAGGGAAATCATTCCTAGATGGGGACTACCAGACAAAATTTTCTAGCGACAATGGTTCACATTTTGCTAATGAGGCCATTACGCAGATAGGAGAATACATGGGCATAGACATCAGAAAGCATTGTGCTTATTCATCCACAGAGTGGGGTGGGGTGGAAAGAGAGAACGGCACAATCAAAAACAAACTAGCAAAATGCTGTGCAGATACAGGTCTGTCATGGACACAAGCTCTGCCCATTGTGCTGATGTACATGCGGATGAGGAAAAAGAACACGGAGTCAACTCAGCCCCATTTTAATCCTTTTTGGGGCTCCTCCACAGATTGGACTCAAGGTTCCAGGATGTCCTCTTCCCTCCACAACTTTGTGTGAGGATGCTATGTTGTGCTATTGTGTTAACCTATCATCCACTTTAGCAGACATCCGACGTCAGGTGGTCGCAGCATTGCCTACTCCTGCCACTGGTCCACTTAATCATCTCCAACCCGGCGGACTTCGTGCCTGGTCAAGGATTTCCGGAGAAAAGAGCTGGAAATCCAATCGTTGGCAAGGTCCATACCAGGTGCTTCTGGTCACCCAGACAGCGGTAAAGGTCGCCGAGAGAGCTACGTGGGTCCACGCCAGTCACTGCAAGGTCGTAGTCACAGGAAAGGGGAAACAGAAACAGATGACAACACGTGATGTGTCCTAGTCACCCAACAGATGACAACAAGTGATGTGTCCTAGTCACCAACAGATGACAACAAGTGATGTGTCCCTAGTCACCAACAGATGACAACAAGTGACGTTGTCCTAGTCACCAACAGATGTAGATGACAACAAGTGATGTGTCCTAATCACCAACTTGCAACCACACTTGCACTACATACACTAAAACACACTACACACAAGGTATCACGAGCGAGTGCCAGCTGAGCGGTTCCATATGCCTCTGGTTCCTCGTTTGTGTTATCAGTGTGCGAAGTCTGTCACAAAATCGACCGAGAGAATACACACCACACACACCCCCATGGAGCATTCCCACCTCGTGATGACGGCTCGCCTGGGAAAACGACAACGCAACCGTGAGCAATACTACTGGAGAGCCTGGACAATCACAAATGGTTCCTCTGCATACTTGCCATGATAGTTGTGTTAGGACTAGTTCTATATTTTATGTATTCATGGTCAGCACACAGCAGGTCAGCCAAAATCGAGGTATCTAAGAGGTACATGGGGAAAGCAGGGCGAACCACATGGGAAGAGGGGCTGATCAAGACAGGGATTGGTAACATTACTCTAAGGGATGGGGAAGATAGCACAGTGCAGTTAGACCCGTGCGACTACATGCATTGCTCCGACCCTAAGAAACTGGGGTGGGCGGACGCCTACATATGCTATGTCGAAGGCAGTTTTGGTCAAACCGCCAATCACTGCTCGGGGGGCTGGGCTTTTGTTTTATGGACCACCGCATACACCGATTGGGGTTTATACCCTATGGGACGACAAAACAAACATCAAAGGGAGATTGTCTATCTCCAAAGTCAATTCATCGAGCCCCGTTGTCCTGTTGCAACTACAGGCTGCCCAGATATCAGACGGGGGTTATTATGTTGTATGTATGTATGTATCCGGCACCGACCCGTGTGGCACATTTTACATAGGACATCGCGCCCAAAACTCAGACCCCCCAAAAAGGATAAACCGCCTTTGACACAAACATTGACATCCATAGGTACATCTACACTTCTAAAACGTAACCTATACATAGGCAATAACGACCCATAACAACATTGATGTGGTTCAGACCAGTAATGGGAACACCGGTAACGTTTGGTGGCACACTCTGAGATCATTCTTGCAGGCCGCAGGACAAAATGGTTCATGTTATGCATGCACCCTTTTTCCCCAGGACTCATCAATGTCAGTGCCAGTTCGTCCGCGCTCTCTGACCCAGGTTGAACACCTCTGTGCGTTTATGGCTCTGACAAGGCCAATCAAGGGGGAAGACCGCGTAACCGAGTGACGTTATGCCAGGCAGCTTCCTCCACCATGCAGTAATAGTCTAACTCCCTTTTGCGTGCATATACGGTTGATACCACATACGCCAAAGTACCAACCGGTCAGCCATGTGCACCCCAGCCATTTGAGAGGGATGAAACACAGCATTTGTATCCAGAGAGTATACCACAAAACGTCTCTTACACCACCTTATTTTTCCTTAGGTACTACTACTGGTTGTACTCGTATCCTACAGAATACGTGCAGTTACGGTGTTTACAATAGCTCGTATTGCATATTCAGTGTCCCTGAAAGAATCCTTTCTAACGTAGCATTCCCTGATGTTAACCATACTTCCCTCCAACTGGCCTGGCCCAGTGATGCTGGGTTTAGCGCGCCACAAGATTACGTTTGGTTGTGCGGCGACAAGCTCTATCAAGTTCTGGCTCCCCTCTGGATAGGTACATGCACTCTAGTGGATTTGAATCCAGCAGTCACGGTCCTCACGTCCTTAATGTACACGACACATCATTACCCAGAGTTCCAACACCCCGACCACCACAAGGTAAAAGAGAGCTGACGTCCACTGGAGCTAAATTATTTGGCGGCCTGTTCCCATGGTGGGGTACAGTAAACAATGCCCATAACATAGATACCTTACATGTTCAACTAGAGAACCTCACTTACGAGACGACGCAAGGCTTCCAGGCATTGCCCCCATTCACAATAGCCTCTAGGAATATGCTCATGCAGCACCAATTTGCTCTTGACCTTTTGTTCGCCTCAAAGGGTGGCCTGTGTCATGTGATCGGTGACTCCTGTTGCACTTACATTCCCGACGCCACCAAGAACATCACTGACACCGTGCTGCATCTTAACAACTTGTTAGCCGACATGAAAGCGGATGACATATCCAACGCAGGCGGCTGGGACTGGTGGGCCTGGCTTACATCGGCGGGGGGTGGCAAGGATGGCTGGCTAGGATAGTTACACCCCTGACGATCATTTTTGGCCTATTAATCAGTTGTACCTGTTTGATTACCCCAATACTGAAGAAAGGCTTTTCCAGCCTGGTATCTTTAGCTTTCGTTCAGTATACTGCTATTCCATTACAAGACAATCCTTTGCGCCACAGTGAGATAGACCAGCTAGAATCAGAAGAGTCTGATTCCGACACTACAATATAATCAATATAATCATGTGAATCGAGTGTACTCTCCTCTTATGCTTACATTATATTGGAGTCTGTCCTCCACAAAAACAGCCAGTTTTCTATGATATATTTGTGATGTGTTTACTTAAACCAGTGATGGAGTGTATTCATTGATGTGTTATATCAGTCTATCCTGTCATTTGTTTTTTTATTGATCAAGTATGATCAAAAGGGGAGAATGTAGTGGACATTTTTATTGTATTCCTTATATGTTTAAACCAAATGCTTCTCATTTGTTTAGATGTGCTGTTTGCCTCTATCTTCTCTACTTCAAGGCCACAGAGCTGTTTTGGCTACTGAGTTGACTCACACAAAGTCACACGAGAACTTCTACAGCTCAAGGCCAGGTGTCTAATAACAATGTGACCGTGTGAAGATTTCTTACCTTCCCACCATTTTCCTCCCTTTATAAGCTTTGCTATCATATTGAACTGCGCACACTCGCGCAGACTATCCTATACTCTGTGAGACCTGTGTCTATATTTTATTGTATCTGATGTTTGTTCGAATAAACATCACCAGAAAGACAACTCTGTCTGATTCACCATTTATTTGTCTTCTGACTTGTACTCTACAGTATTGGGGTTTTTAGATTTCCATAACCTTTGATGAGCAGCTCTACTGCAAAGCAAAGATGCTTCAGTGGCATCACCAAAAAGAGTGCGAGAATATTGTTATTGTCCTGGGTGGCTTTCATGTGCAAATGAACTTTTCAAAGGTCATTGGCCAGCATCTTGCTGATTCTGGACTGAGAGACATCCTTGAGGAAAGTGGTGTGTTTGGAAAGAATACAGCTGAAAACATCATGAAGGGAAAGGGATGGAACCGTGTAGCCCGTGGACACAAGCTAACCTTTGAAGCACTTTGGAGAATATTGTGGCCAAGCTTTCTGCAATGGATGGAAGATAATGACTGCACAATCGACAACAGTTGCTTAGAGTTGGCAGATGCACTGTCTGGGCACATAGGAAGTGAAGAAATGGAAGCAGCTTCAGCATGCTATGAGGAACTTGTGCTGAAAGTTGGGGAGATTCAAGATCTCCTTGTACAGTTTGACAAGGCCAATGAAGACAAACCAACCTTTACCTTCTGGAGACAGTACATAGACCTTGTGTCTATTCTCCTTGCGTTCACCCGGGCACTGAGATGTGGTGATTGGAACCTGTACATGTCAGCCTTCAAGAGCATGATGCCTTGGTTTGCTGCGTATGATCACACCCATTATGTTCATAGCAGACATGGAACAGCTGGCACAGACAGCACCAAAGGTCTACCAGGGCTTCCTAGATGGTGATTTTGTAGCCAAGGAGACCAAACACAGCTTCAACGAGGTGCCTTTCGATCTTCGCCTTGAACACATCAATACAACGGGAAAGGTTGCTGGAGGATTGATAGGCATCACTATAAATGATCCAGCAAGAAACCGTTGGTCCATCACCTACAATGAACGTGCATCCTTGGCAGAGGATACCAGATCCCTGTTTGGACTGACACTTGATGACGAAGATGATGAGGAGACGCACAAAGACTGCCTTCAATCAAGAATCAAGAGGGATAATCACGATGTCATTCAACTTGTTGATCAGTTCCAGAGATACAACGTCTTCCAACAAGAGCATATGTATGATTTAGTGTCCCTGACAACTGGTGATGTTGCCTCAGAAGAGATACTGAATGACCTTACACATGCTGCAGAGTCTGGCAAAAAAACTATCACTGAGTTGGTGAAAAAACGACTGGGCACAACGAACACAGACTTCCACGCCAGTCTCACCAAGAGAAAAGCGAAAACATTCTCAAGCCTATACAGCACAGATACCAAGCTTGAACAACTCAGATCCAAGTGTGTGAAGCCTGACAGGGATATTTGTTGCCGCATCATTGTATCCATGGAGAGTGGCAGAGAGGTCAACATGGATGAGCTTCTCCAAAAAGAACTGTGCAGTCCCCCTGTCACTTGCCACAACAGATTCAGTGCTCAGGCCTACAAACAAAGCTGACTTAGCCACCATACTACAAGCTGGTGCAAAGGAAATAGAGCTCAGTCCATCTGTTATGAGAACATGTACCATCATTGATGGAATGGCCTTAGTAAAAGCCATGGGAAAACCTCACAATGCATCAACCTTCGGGGAATATGCAGATGTGTTCACACAGAGAGTTGCATCTAATCTACATGGGAACATCACCAGAGTGGATATAGTGTTTGATCGGTACCAACAAAACTCCATCAAGAGTGGAACAAGAACAAAACGCAGCACTACTCAGCGAAAGGTTCGCACAATTGTGAGTAGAGATGTAAAGCTACCTGCTAACTGGAATAGCTTCATTGAAATGGATGAAAACAAAGCCAACCTTACCCATTTCCTATCAACTGAGCTTGAGAATCATGTGCAGCTTTATGATGAGGAAATTGTTATCAGTGGAGGGTTTGAGGATCCTGAAAAAGTCACGTCAGCAGCTGGGATTGATGTATCTCCCCTACAAGCTACACATGAAGAAGCGGATACACGCATACTACTACATGCAGCTGATGCAACAATGAAAGGGTTTCAGAGGCTCATCATTCAGTGCCGAGACACAGATGTGTTGCTGCTGCTACTACTTGTATTTGCAAACCAACTAAGCCAAGAAGTTTGGATGAAAGCAGGAACAGCTAAGAAACCACGCTACATCAAAGTCCATCAAATCACACTACCAAATGAGATGCTCGATGGTCTGTTGGCATTTCATGCCATCACTGGATGTGATACTACGAGCCAGTTCACCGGAATTGGAAAAACGACAGTATGGAAAGTGTTCCAGCAGTACCCGCATCTTCTCCACAACTTTGGTGAGGATGAAGTACCAAGTACCACTTCCCTATCCTTGGCAGAACAGTTTGCATGTAAGCTCTATGACAGGGGTCTTCAACTAAAATTCAACGAGGTCCAGTTAGAGAAAATCTCCCCATGCAAAGGTCCGGAACATCAAAATGTCTAACTTGCTTCATGAATTAGTGTGATATATATATTGAAGTGACCTGTAGCTTTATCAACGTCTGCATGTAATCAACAACTGACTGCCAATCAAATAAAGAAAGTACAATTCAAAAACAACAATATTTATTGTCAATTAACATTGAACTATACAGATATACAGTAAATACTGTGGATATGTGTAATGTTCCTCTCGGGCTGCATTTACAAATAAAATAGAGAACATAAATAAAATAGCTTTTGAAAATATGTGCATCTTAAAAGTGCTTAATTTTAGATAAATAAAATAAAGTGTAGCAGCAGCTTGAGTTTCCCTTTTTCTTTGTTAACCGTTTCACATCATGACTTAACAGTTTCAGCCGATTATAGAACAATATCAGTCTTTACATCATAACAATTGAACAGTTTTAAAGTTTCTCTTTCTTTCCCTCTTATATTGCAGTCCCTCACTCACTTTTTTTAAATTCAGTGTGAGAATTGAGCTGGAGCTTGTCCTGCCAGGAGTTTGTAAATCTGGGCTGACATGGAGTCAGGGCTATTCTCATACACATGCAGGTGCTCATTGGTTACAGTGATGCAAACACAGGTATGGTGAAAAAAGAGAGAACTATTCGAAGCAGAAAAAAACAGCGTAATATACCATCTGACAAAGGCCTGTGCTATAGTGCTTCAATTAACTGCTATTCTTTATAATATACTCAGATCAATAGGAGACAGAGATGTTAAGTTAAAAATCAAGGGTTTTTATTATTATTTACAGCAGGGGTGGGGAACCTTTTTCCTTTCAATTTTTACAACATCCTCCGAGGGTCGTACAAATGATTGAACTCAACCTTTGCTTAAAAAAACTAAAATCACAGCCCATTCATTTCGCCTTTATTTCATGCTGTGCAAAGAAAAAGCAACCAATCCAGATATCTCATCATGACTCACGTACGCATGCATGTGCACGGTGTGGCATGACCACCAAAACAGAAAGATGTGAACACAAGATGTGTGCAAATGTATTTAGTATCCTATCCATGTGAACATGATTTAAGTAGGGGGGGACCTAACCTCCTATAGGGGGGTCCGGGGGCATGCTCCCCCGGGAAGATTTGTTTTTAAATATTGAAGATAAAAGCATCAATCTAGTACACTTTGAGAGCAACATTAAGAGATCTATGGATACATCTCTCAACACCCATATGAAACAGAACTGTAAGCATATTTTTCTTTTTGGATATTTTACAAATCACTCCCCTTTTAAACTCTATTCTTGTTATTTTTAACAACTTTTTTGTTACTGTCATATAGTATTTTATACCTGTTTTTCATTTAGTCTCATTAATAACTATAATGATCATATCAAGGTGTGCCTTAACCTCACTGAGCTGAGGTTATTTGAGCCTCTCGGGAGATAGCTCTCTTCCACCTGGTTGTTGAAAAGCTCTTTAAATTCGTTAGCATAGCTAGCTAACCAGATGCTAATAACAACAGATCGCCACTGTGCTTACAACTAAAGACACAGCCACGCAAACACTGCGGCATATGTACGGCTCCTTATGGGTATTGCAATATTTTAAGGGCTGGAGCTAGCGTTCCGGTGCTCAGCACTCCTTTCAGACGAGACATATACCACGTGGAGACACGTTACGCTCGTGTTGTGTTCAAGGAACCTGTCCTTGGCCAGGAAAAACAGGTACTCGCTTGTTTAATTATTTTTGCGGTCTAGATTTCTTCTTCTTTTTTGAAGTGAGAAGTTGTCCGTCAGTCGGACTGACGGACAGACGGACTCCCTCCCCCCCACCCCCCCACCCCAAAAACGAAAACTCTTCGGTTCTCCACGAATTACGCAAGTCACCCAAATCAGCGTTAAAAAAGCAGGAGGCGCCGAAAAATCCCCTATTAATGTATTGATTATAGCTCCGGGTAGGCGTCTGGGTCCGGATCCGGACCGCGGTCCGCCTGTTGCCGACCCCTGCTCTATGACCTTAAGTCAACCAGCAACTCGATACAAGAAGTTCGCTGCGCTCTCTTTCAAAAACTTAAAGCCAATGTTGATACATTACCACCAACAGAAGATGCATTGTCAATGCACCTCAAGAGGGCCCACTACCAAACGAAGGTTTGGAAACAGTCACTAGTGACACATCCACAACTGCCCTCACCAATCAATTGTGGTTGGCAGATGATGAATGGTATGCTGGTCCCCATGCTTCCTACCAAGGAACCTGTACAATCCACATGCGTACAGCTGACAGTGTGTGGATGCAAGGAAAGTGGAAGTCAGTGCAGTACCAGACAGTGTCTCTGTCGCAGAAGAGGACTGTATTGCAGTGGGGCGTGTGGATGTGCTCGTGCAGCGTGGTGCATGAACTCCAATGACATTCAAGAGACTAACGGTGAAGAAACCGAACTTGATCTGGATGTTGTGGTGCGGCCGCCAGAAAAAAGCACATAAACAACGAGATCTTCAGTGTGCGATGCTCAGCCCTCCACATCAGCACGTGTACTGAGGGCGCAGGGGCGTACAGATCGCCGTCTGTAACCAGCAAACATTGGCCTGTCCTCATTCTTTCTTAACCTTTATTTATCCAGATAAATCCCATTGAGATCATTGAACTCTTTTTCAAGGGAGACCTGCTCAAGTAGGTTCCACATGAAACATAAAAACATTAACAGAACAACAAAAGGACATCTTACATCATCATCACAGGGATTACAATTTACATAACTATCCACATGTACAGGTACCAACAGCTTCCGATTGAGTAGCATCCAACCGAGCTTTAAAAACATTTAGTGGCACCAGATTGCTCAGTTTCCATTTCAGTTGCAGACTATTCCAAGACAGTGGCGCTGCACATCTAAAAGCTGTCTTCCCTAAAGGCATGGTCACACTGCCCAAACGCATGAATTACGTATGAATTTCGCACACATTTTTAGTCTTACGCGATACATCTGTCATTTGCGTATTTCATCATTTTTTCTGACGTGGAACCTCAGTGGTTGTATGTGGATGTACGCCCGATCATCGTTTTACGCGATTCCTAGTTTTGAGCAGCTCAAAAATCGGTTTGCGTAAGACTTTACGCAGTTTTAAGCTGTTTTTACGTTATTTCTGCGTAGGTTGCGTAGTTCTTACGTGGACAATGCGCAAAATATGCGTAGAATATTAGTGATTGTAAGCGAAAATGTTGCCGCTATCGCGTTCATCGATGACTTTTCACTGAAGAATAACAGACATATCACGCATGTTCCGCACTAGTAACACGTATATTTCACTTAAAATCACTGACAATCACTTAAAAAAATCTTTATTGGCGTATATACCTCTAACAGAACACGTAAATAAGCGCATGCAATACTTATGAAATACTGATGAGTCACTGATGTATCACTAACAACTCACGTATGATTGGCACTATATAAAAGCGGCTATTTTTTCAAGTCCTGCCATTATTGTCCTGCTGCCAAGGGGTACACATCTCATCAGCATGAACCCCCAGAGGAGAGATGTCCTAGTATTCCTGCTCCAGAACCAGAATGATCAGCTGCTGCACGTTCATGAGATGTTGGCCAGGAGTAGGAGAAGAAGGAGGAGAAGACAAGCTAGAAACATCTGGGTGAGAGAGTGGATCTTTAGAAGACCAGAGCTGGGCTTGTATGATCGACTGATGGTGGAGCTCCGCAATGAAGACCCAAGATCCTTCCAGAACTTCATGCGTATGCCTCCAGACATGTTTGACGAGATTGTCCAGAGGCTGACCCCCAGAATTACCAAGAAGACAACCAACTGGAGAGCTCCCCTTGATCCTGGTCTGAAGGTGGCCCTTACCCTTCGTCACCTAGCATCTGGCGCCAAGTACCGTGACATGCAGTATGCCTGGAGGGTCCCCCACAACACTATCAGCAATGTTGTCAGAGAAGTCTGCGAGGCCATCATAGAGGAGTACCGAGATGAGCAGATGTCACCTCCCACCACTCAAGAAGGCTGGCTGGAACTGGAAAATGACTGGTACCAGAGATGGAACTTCCCCCACGTCATCGGCGCTATTGATGGCAAGCACGTGGCATGCAAGGCTCCCCCTCACTCTGGTTCTGAGTACTACAACTACAAAGGCTTCTTCAGTATCATCCTCTTTGCTATGGTGACGTCTGATTACAAGTTCCTGTGGGTAGACGTGTCTGGTAATGGCTCCTCCTCAGATGCTCATATCTACAACAACAGCGAGCTGCGTGAAGGCCTGGAGCACAACAACATCATGGGATGGCCACAGCCAGAGCCTTTGCCCCACGACACTCAAGATGTTCCATACTTCCTGGTGGGAGATGACGCCTTCAGCCTGAGAACCTACCTGATGAAGCCCTACGGTACCAGGAACCTTGACAGGGAACCAAGAATCTTCAACTACAGGCTGTTAAGGGCCAGAAGAGTGGTGGAAAATGCTTTTGGCATCCTTGCCAACAGATTCCAAGTTATTCTGAGCACCATGAACCATCACCCTGATAATGTAAGGCTCATCGTCAAGGCCTGTATGCTCCTACACAACCTCATGCGGACTCGGTACCCTGTGCTTCAGAATCGCCTGGTCGATGTGCAAGGCCCGAATGGCAACATGCAACCTGGTGCCTGGCGAGAGGGGAGAAACTTGGAAGACACCCGTGTTGTTCAGGCACCCAACAGAGCATCCAAGGAAGGCAAGAGGCAAAGGAACTTGTTGAGGCATTGGTGCAACTCTCCAGCAGGTGCTGTCCCCTGGCAAGACCGGATGGTGGACGTCTAGACAACCTGGAGTCAGGAGGCTGTTATGTTTTATTGTTATAATGGAATATGAAATAATTTGTATTTTGTATGTTTCTGTATGTTTCTGTTATATGTAGTATATGTTTATTGTGGTATGTTGAAGAACTTGTTTCATGTTTTGTCTAGTGTTTTGTACTGTACTTCATTTCTTTTAAAGACTATTTATTACAAAATTGATAACACTTCACACCACCATGTCTATTCATATTCACATGTCAAGCATACCAACTTCCACACAAAACAAATAACTAGTAGCTAAAGAAAATTTCATTTATTCAACAATAACAATAACAATCTTCTGCCTGCAACTAGTTCTAGTCAGAGTCACTGTCCTTCTCATCACGCTGAGGAGCTGGAGGTGTATTCAGGGAATGTGTGCTGGGTCTGTTGGAGCTGGGGGTCGGCAAGAGCTGGCTGTCAAGGCTGAAGGCGGAGAGGTTTATTGACCCATCGAGAACTTCTTGGCTTGTTTGCAGAAGATTGAAACTGGATGCCGACATGCGCTGCTCACCAGAAGCAGCAGAGGAAGTGTGACTGGCTCTGGTGAGGCTGCTGGTATTGACTAGGCTGCTGCTGCTGGTACTGCTGGTACTGAAGACCTTGATGCTGGTACTGCTGGAAAGGCTGCTGCTGGTACTGAGGAGCCGGCTGCTGCTGGTAGTGAGGATCCTGCTGCTGCTGGTACAGAGGAACTTGCTGCTGTGATTGGTGGAAGACAGGTGGAGCAGACGTGGCCTGGGCAGGTCTTGCAGGCTGAGGAGCTGGAGCAGTGTCCTGGGAAAGAGAGTCAAGGAGATTAGAGATGCGGGTCTTCAGCTGCTGGTATTGCTCTGCTGGTGCTGCACGCAGGCTGTCCGACACATATTTAATGAACACCTCACGCTCAGAGGACTGGGCAGGTTTCTCTTGTATGAGCTGAGCTAGCAGTTTTTGGTTCGCCTTCATGGTGTCTCTCAGCTCTTTCATCCACTCTTCCTCCTGGTCGCCCCTCTCCCTCTTCCTCTTCTTCATGGGTCTGGAACTGTGGCCTGCCTCGGCTGCCTCGGCTGAAGTCCTCTCCACCACCTCCAGGTTGGCATCAAGGGAAGTCGGTGCTTGCTCCTGGTCACTGTCTGGCTCAGAGTCACTGACACGGGCTGGTTGGGTGGACGTGGTCATCTGCAAGTTGACCATGGGTGCTGACTTGGTAGATGGCAACTGGGTCTTGTAAAACTTGCAGTTGTCGATGATGAATTGTTCCCGGTCTGTGTACTTCTTCAATGCCTGGCCAGACTTCACCTTGTTGAGCCGGACATACCAGTCCTTCACAGACTTCCACCAGCCCATGATGTGCTCTACAGACATACCAATCTCAGCAGCCTTGGCACCCCAGATCTCCCCAGATCTCTTGCGCTTCTTGTAGTCTCGATGGCCCTGCCGCCACGCTGCTTCATGCTCTGCCATCCACTCAAGCAGACTTTCTTCCTTCTCTGCTTCAATGGAGTAGTCATGCTTGGGATTTGCTTTCCCCTTGGACTTGCCCTTGCCCTTGCCCTTGCCTGCAGAGGGTTCAGGACGGTTATCTTCAGCACCAGATTTAGCAGCAGCGTCATCAGCAGCAGCAGCAGCAGGGGGAGCATGCACCTCGGCTTGGATTTCAAGAGCAGGTGGAGGGCTCGGGGACCTGGCGACCTCTTCATCTTCATCTTCATCTTCAGCGGCATTATTTTCAGTAGGAGCAGGCACAGCATCTACTGGAGCATCTACAGGCACATCTACTGGAGCAGTTGGGGCCTTCCTCTTCTTCTCCCTGGTCTTGGATGGCTGACGGCCTTTCTTGGGAGGCATGGTCTCTTCTCTATAGTATGATGTGGTGGCTTCGACTGTTGAAACGGTAATGCCACACCCCCGTCAGTGCCAGCGGAGCGGATGCGATAGTGACGCCCGTTGTTAGCGGCTCATGAGCGATCCATAAGTGATTCCTGCGTGATTCATGCGCGACCTATACGCAGTTCATTAGTGATAGAGCGCAGGTTATGCGTGGAGCTTTCGTCGTTCACAAACACCTATTGGCCATGTTTGGGGGCTATGCTCTTATTTGCGCTGAAGTGCGTGCTTTGTTAGTGATTTGTACGTGACATTTCCGTAGTTCTTGCGCAATTCATCGGTGATTTTTCATCACGTAAATCAGCTAAAATTGTCAAATTCTCCACTAACAATCACGCACAACCAAATCTTAACAACATTTTTACGTAATTCATGCATTTTGGGCAGTGTGACCATGCCTTAAGACAGTCCTAGCAGTTGGCACATTTAATAAAACTACAGCATGCGATCTCAGGCAGTAGCCACTTACAATTCGCCGTGAGATCAGGGAGCAGATATAGGATGGAAGTTTCCCTAACATGGCTTTGTAAATAAAAATGTACCAGTGACTGAGCCTCCGTACAGTTAGTGAAAGCAAACCAGCCCTTGCATACAGGGTACAGTGATGCGTTAATGCTTTACAGTTTGTCACAAATCTTAGCGCGCTGTGATACGCAGCATCTAACTTGATCAGGCAATTGGCAGGTGCATTCATATATAACAAATCACCATAGTCCAGCACAGGTAAAAAGGTCACAGTGACTAGCCTTTTCCTGGCCTCAAGCGAGAAACAGGACTTATTTCTGTAAAAGAAACCTAGCCTAACCCTCAGCTTTTTAAGCAGGTTATTGACATGAAGTTTAAAAGTGAGACAATCATCAAGCCAGATACCAAGGTATTTGTAACAGGTAACCACTTCAATTTTTGTTCCTTGTGTAGTAACAATATCTAAAACAGGCTCTGGTGTCTTTTTAGCTTTAGAAAAGAGCATTACCTTGGTTTTCTCAATATTTAAAAGAAGCTTTAATTCAGAGAGCTGAGTCTGAATAATGTTAAAAACAGTCTGTAATTTAACACCAGCCTCCTTAATGGAGGGACCTGCACAGTACATCACAGTATCGTCCGCATACAAATGTAAAGTAGCTTCATCCACATTTTCACCTAAACTATTGATGTAGATGGAGAATAAAAGTGGACCTAAAACAGAACCTTGAGGAACACCATTAGCAATATTTAACCACTCAGAAGACAGCCCATCAAAGTGAACACATTGGGACCTTTCAGAGAGGTAGTTTACAAACCACCCCACTGCATGGCTGGACATGCCTATACTGGCTAGCCTCTGCTTTAAAATGCGATGATCGACGGTATCAAACGCTTTGGACAGGTCAATAAATAGAGCTGCACAACTCTGCTTATTGTCTAAAATACTCGCCACATCATTCACCACTTTCATTGTCGCAGTGATGGTGCTGTGTTGCTTTCTGAAGCCTGACTGATGTTTAGACAGGATGTCATTTGTACATAAAAACACCTTTACCTGCTCACTCACTAGGCGTTCGAGCACCTTAGCCAGAACTGATAATTTTGAGATGGGCCTATAATTATTTAATAAAGTGGCCTCCCCTCCTTTTAGTAGAGGCAGGACATACGCTGACTTCCACAATTTTGGAATTGTGTTAGTGCTGAGGGAGAGGTTAAAAAGAGTAGTGAGCGGTGGAGCAATAAAATCAGCAGCTATCTTTAAAAAGAAAGGTTCTAAATTGTCCGGGCCAGCCGGTTTCTTAGGATCTAACTTGGTTAAAACTTCACGAACAACATCAACAGTAAAAGGAGTAAAACTAAAAGGGTTTTCCAAAACACCTTTTTCAGAGTTACAGACTGTGGTGTTCACAGAAGCAGAGTTAGTGACAGAATCAAACAGAGAGCCACAAGACACAAAATGCTCATTAAAACAATTTAACATAGTGGCCCTGTCCGATATAGTGCCAGATGCTGTGGTAAGGCACGGAGGTAGCTCATTACGGATATCACCGGTGGATATCGATTTTATGGCTTTCCAAAATTTTCCAGGATTATTCAGATTCTTTGTGGTAACTGACAGATAGGGGACACAGGGGTGCATGTCTATCTATAATTTCCATAAAACCAAGATAAAAATAAGACCATGCAGTTTCTACATCAGGACACAGATCGATTTTACCCCAATCAAAATCAAACAGATCATGCACAAAACCCTGCTCCACTAAATGTTTTTTGTCTCTTTAATGATAATGCGAGGTTTAACTTTTAGGACCTTAGTGTCCCTAATTGTGGCTACAACACAGTGATCACTCAGATCATTCGCAAATACTCCCACAGATGAGTATTTATGGGGAACATTAGTTAAAATTAGATCAATTAGGGAGGATTTATTTGGGGACTTAATGTTAGGGCGAGTAGGACTGTCAACAATCTGAGTAACATTCAAGGAGATACAAAGGTTTTTAAAATCCTCTGACACTGCAGTTAACCAGTCCCAGTTAAAATCACCAAGCAGTACTATTTCCTTGTAGTCTAGTTGAGATAAAAGTTTTGCCAAAGAAGATAAAGAGTCCTTGACAGCTGAGGGGGGTCTGTAGCAGCCCACCACCATGACCTGTTGCCCCTTTGCTACTTCAATATTTAAAGCTAAAAATTCTAGTTGTTTACTAATAGATTTGGAAACCATCTTGGTTACACAAAACTTCTTTTTCACATAAATGGCAACGCCACCACCTTTTTTAGTACGGTCGGTACGATATACACTATAACCATTTAAGTAGATGTCAGAGGCCAAAATAGATTTATCTAGCCATGTTTCTGATAAGACAATGACATCAGCATCAGTCGAGCTCCCCCAAATGCGGACAAAATCTAACTTAGGTAACAGACTGCGCACATTTAAGTGAATTAATCCCAACCCAGATCTAGAATTAAAATCAGCAGGAGAAGCGATCTGACTACTACTGCTGCTGGGCGGTCCAGGGTTTAGTTGTACATTCCCTGATAGTAATAATAACAAAAAAACCAAGCACTTTTTCCTCTTAACCGATATACATACATTGTCATCTGCTTTAAAGTCACCAGTAAACTCTGCGAAAGTGAGATTAGAGCTCAAGAAGCAGTCCTGAAGAACCATCATAGCAGGCAAGTGAGCAAGACAAACATTTGTCGAACTGAATGTCTGTGACAAGGCAACCAGTAATTGTCTGTGTAACACATCCGAACCTTTACAGGGGATGTCCACTGCGGGCGGCAGAACAGACCTGAATCCAGTCGACTTCTCAGGATAACGAGAGAACTTCTCATTGTCCAAAATAGCTAACAGGCATAGCAGAATCACGATATGGGCCATTTTCCCAGACCAGCACAGCATCCGGATAGGCGCGCAAGCAGGCCCGAAACGTGGAGGCGCTCCGGTCTCTTCGCGATATCCCCGGTGCAGAACCTCCTCAGTACAGCAGGATAGGCGAAGCAGGCCCAGCTCGAGGCGTAGAGGCGCTCCGGTCTCTCCGCGATATCCCCGTGGTAAAACGTCCTCGGCACCGTAGAGCACGACAGGTGGAGCAGGTGGATACAGGCCTCCGCTACAGCAGGTGTAAAGCAGGCCGCAGCCCGAACGCGAAGCCGCTCCGTCTCTCCGCGACTTCCCGGGGAAAAAAACCTCCCCACAGCAGCACAGCACAGGTGCACAGGTAAACCTCCTCTCTACGACCGTCTGACCTCTGTGTGTCCAACAAGGAGTCTCCACCAAGTATTGAGACTGGAGCAGTGCAGGCAGGACGTAGCAGTCCAGTCGGTAGAAAGAGCTGAAGAGTCTGGTGTCTACGAGTCATCCTCGTAGACACCAGGATTCTAGTGCCCCACACTGCCTTGACTATACCTCGTCTATACATTTCCCTCCCTCTTCCAAAGAAACACGCCTAACCCCTGAGTTGCTCTGGTTCCTTCCGACCCTAACACTGGATTCATTTTATTGTTTTAGTTTTTATTTAATGTTTTATGTAATATTTTGTATACATACCATGGTTCCATTACTGGGAAGATGATCCTCAGTAATCCACAACAATATTTTGTCTTATCATGGTATCCAAGTGTATTGTCAAAATACAACATTAAAAAGTCAAAAAGCATTAGCACGAAAGGTCACCTCGAGAATCATATAGATTTCCGCTTGGACATTACATTATTCAAACCTGTGTAGTATTGCACTGTATGAAATTACTGTGCTCTAACTTGGCAAAACTACCTAGCATACATTGGAATCATGATTCCTAAATTATTTGGGCTACTATCTCATGTTTCCAAGCTGATATTCACTCTAAAAACATGTTTTCTTTTAGGCGGAAATTGCATTTTTGACTTTTTTGCAATGGTCTAGCTCTATTTTCTATGACACAGTAACATCCATTTACATTCTGACACGTCTGCAGCCATCCCATTGCTGTCATCTTTCTTTTGATACCAGGATTATCTATATGGCCCTTGTGATTGGGGAGATATTCTATATTTATTGTGGGCATGTCATTTCGAGCAGGCAATCTGAAAAATTGTTCCTGAAATGGCCTCTAAAAGTCACAAAATAATTTTTCAAACTTGTCAACCACCCTAGAACATCTTACATAGGTCCCCTCTTACCAAAAAAATATGTTGACAGCTTCTACCCAAACGTGGCAGCAAAAGTGTTAACGGAAGCACTTTTCAGGATTGGCCCCCTGACTATTGATATTACTGGCTGGCTGGATATGTATCAACCTCCATCTACTCCACCCGTGTCTCCAGGGTAATCAACAGCTTCTCCAGACTCCTCGGTAGCAGGCGTTGAATCGCCATGCTTTCCTTGTGCTCCAGAGGGTGATGCTGCAGAAGGTGCTAGGACAGCGTCGTTCCATCACAGATGGGTATGTTTTGGTGAACAGGAGACACAAAAAGCAAAAGGAAACTGAACGTGTTTTTACTGTTTTAATGGCTTATCAAGAGCAAAACTGAAACATAACATCTGAAACGATGTAACAACATAATACACTTTTTGGGGATGCAGCTTGGGATGTGAGGAGTGAGGGACACGGCTTAGAACTTAAAATGTCGAACTCGGACTTCATTTTAAGGACATTTCGGCCAGGGGTGCAGAGCTATATTTGTTCAAGCCTATTGTATGATAACTGTGTGATTACTATTTATTTTCAAATGCATATATGCCACCCATTTACACCACTCTTCCCGTCAAGAATTGGAATTTGAATAGAATTTAGTTTTAGTTTCTGGATCTCACGGAGAACACTGTCCCGCTTCATTGTAGGATTTCTGCCTTTTCTCCACTTTATAAATAAGTAATTAGATAGACTACCTTACCATTAGGCTACTGCGCTCATAAAGAATGATAAGAATAAGAATAATGCCGGCGTGATCAGATCACATGACCTGTTCAAGCCAGTGCCGCATAAAAACAACAGTCCGGACAACTACTGGCTTGAAACAATATGCCAGTCTTTGTTTCATGCAGAAAGACCCAGTAAACACGGAGATACGATGATATAAAGTTAATACAAATATATTTCAAAAGTATGAAAAATATCTTCGCCGTATTTTATCATTTTACGTGATTAATGAGTTTATTTAAGGTAATTAGGTAGAAGCCCTTTTTGATCAGTAACGAATTTAGCAGTTGAACATAAGTCAACTGAGTGTGACTTGCAATGACAGTGTTGTATTTTTATTTTATGAACCTTTTACATTAAAAATTGTTGTTGAATATATAAATATTATTATGAATATGGATAAATACTAGGCTATTTATTATAAACGTTAGTCCTTAACATCTATCACTGTGTATATCACCATTCTTTTACATGTTTGATACGTTTCTATGAAATAAGAAATTAATAAAACTAAAATGTAATTATCATATCATATATTATAATGTCTTGTATTATTAAGTAATATCATACATTAACCCAATTATAGCAGATGCCACATTGAATGGATGAACACATTTATGCATCAATAATTACAACGGAGTATTTCTAAATACAAGTTGTAAAAATACTTAAAACATAATGATTCATTTTACTTTCAGATGATAATACTTTTCAGGGTTAGGTCCGGTCCGACAGCGCTTAGCTCTCTGCTGCAGAGAGGAAGAGAAGATCACTGCTCTAAACAAAGTCAAAAATCCTACATCCAAACTGAATAAATATAATTAGTTATTATTAATACGTTAAGTCTTCTTCATTGTTTTTCACTTTTATGAAATGTTTGATATTTCCGGCACAGACCCTTTCATACCGGCAATGCGTGATAGAAACAACAGGAACTGCGCAGGGGCGGCGCCAGGGGGGAGCTAGGGGGTGCTGAAGCACCCCCCCCAGGATTGCCAACGCACCCCCTAAGCACCCCCAAGAAATATGTGTTTTTTTTTTTTTTTCGAAAATCATTATTATTTTTATTAAATTAAATCAGAAAAATTATTGATTACATTAATGCAAATGTGAAACAAATAAATGTTTGACCAAAAACAAAGCCAACACAGGTGATATGATTAGGCCAATGGCCAGCACCCATTAGATTTTTGACCTACCCATAGGCTAAATTACTTTGTGACACTTGAGTGACTTCCTGTTAGCTGGAGCCCCACATGATTTGCTAACAGCAAAGTGACAAATGGATCGTTTTTTAGTCCTTAAACGTCCACGTGTGGACACTTAATCAAAACCAACTGAAAGCGAGAGGGATTCTGCACATAATAGGCCTCGTGAGTACAAGTAGCTTACTTCTGGGTCTGTTTCATTCAAGCTCTGCTCTGTGTGTGTGTGGCACGAGCCATTTTGTGTGCGTGCGCGAGCGAGAGAGAGAGCTCGCGCACCGGTGCGTATCTACCGGAGATCGTTGTGGTTAGCATCTGGTGCTAGCTAGCCAAGCTAACGGATATAAGGAGCTTTTTCAACAACAAGGTGGAGGGAGAACTCTCTCCTGTCAGACTGAGAGTCTCAGATAACCTCAGCTCAGGTGAAGTAAAGGACTCTCAGTGTTTAGATAGTTAACTTTAGTCTAGTTATCTCAGTGGGTCTCAAACGGTTTGTTTTAAAAGGGGAGTGATTTGTAAAATATCTATAAAGAAATAGAAAATCTGTTTACAGTTCTGTTTCATATGTATGTTGAGAGATACTGTATATCCATAGATCTCTTCATTTTGGCTCTCAAAGTGCACCAGATTGATGCTTTTAACTTCAATATTTAAAAAAAAATCTTCCCCCACTAGAGGAGGTGAGGTCCACTCCCCACATGTAAAAATAGCACTTTACCCCTGCTTACACCTACAGTATATGCCGTAAGCTGATTACCGAGCCTTCATTGTAACAGTTGCGGGTACACTGTGTGTGTGTGTGGGGAGTGTTGTAGTAGAAAATGCAACTGTAGCACTGGTGAATTAATGGGAAACCCTTAATGTTTGAGCACCCTCTATGAAACGTCATGCTACCCCACAGCACCCCCTAGAGAACATCTCTGGCGCCGCCACTGGAACTGCGACAGCATATGCGAACACAAACCAGACTGCTGGAGAAGAGAGATCACAGGGGGGGGGGGGGGGGGGGGGGGGGGGGGGGGGTGTGTCTGTCACAGTAGTGTGGGAAAGAGAAGTGCACTGTTTTGCCTGGCTGGACCTGTATTTTACAGGAAAGGAGTGAGCAGAGGGTGGAGTTGTCGATTCTTGTTCTGTTTTCTGTGAACAATCCTCACCCTCTCAGACTTTCAGTTGCACGCGCTACTAAAGAGACGTGCTACCATGGAAACCAAACAATGGTGCAGCTGTAAGATCGGGGGGGGGGGGGGGGAGAGAGAGAGCTGTGCCTGATGGGCCATTAGGTGTGTAAACACACAGCTGAGAGCTGCCGTTTCATTCAGACAGTTTTAAAAAACGGTAATAACGGACTATTTTTCTTAGCGGATGCATGTCAATTTAAATCTATACAACTATTTTTTAAATCAATAAAAACATTTTCTAAATCCATAAAAGCATTTCAATTAATATTGGGAGTCATGTTGTTACTTTGTTGAGAATGTGGCCATGTAATAAGCGGGATAATGTGCAGCGACTTGGTCATTATGAGGAAAATAACACCCTTCATCCAGATCAAGATCCCTCCGCTACGCGTTGGGATCCTGATCTACCTGACGAGGCTCCATTAAAATATAAATATTTTTGGTGAATTACTGAGTTTAGGCACGATAATAACGTTTTAATGAAGTTGAATACAGTATATTCATATTTGTCAGTGCTTTGGTGTAAATTCGGCGAACATAAACATAAATGATCGTGGTGAAGGTGATGATTAAATTAGAATAAAAAATCGAGAGCATTTCCTCTCGTTCGTTTTTGGAGCCGGCGGGCTTCCTGATGTTTTTTGTACAGTAGTTGTGGACTAACCAACATTATTTTGTTAAATAAAAACATGGTGATGTTTTGTAAATGATTACATGTCTCTTATTTAGCACAGAGTATGATCCTATCCGTGACATATGGATCTTAACAAAGATCCGCTATACAGTAGTAGCCTACCAGACATAAATCTACCGTACTGTATCAGAGTTTATTTCACATGAGCTCCAGTGTGGAACCCCACTGCACCCCCTGGTGGATCAATGATCCATTGCAGCTGGCTTCATTATAATTACATGTATTTATCAAGGGGGCGGTCTCAAGTCACGCTGGAGGTTTTCCCTTGAGCGAGGGCAGACCCCGTGCCGGCCACGGCCCTCGCATTTCAAACTGTCTGAAATGAGGTGCTACATCTGTATACAGTGTTATTGACTCAAAGTGCTTTACAAAGGCCTGCTCCTAAGATCAGGGGTGTCAAACTCATTTTAGTTCAGGGGCCACATACAGCCAAATTGAGTGGGCCGGACCAGTAAAATCACAGCATAATAACCAGGGGTGGATCTAGGAGTGAACAAGATCAGGGGCTAAGCCCAGAGAGGCCTCGGCACCTGCAACGTGCGCACAGCAAATGTTTTGCGGTTGTTAACACGCAGCACATTTTTATTATTATTGTGTATTGTGTGGGTATTGTGGGAGATGCACCTGCTTTGGGCCACTTTCTGGAGTCCCTAAATCAGAAATTGCTGTCCCTAGCTGACTCATCTGTGTGACAAAAAACATATTCACCTCACACCTAAACCACAATCAAATCAGCTAATGTTTGTTTTGTAGCCAGAAATCTATTGCTGTGTCTCAATGTGGATACTTATGTTGCATCAATTTCGAGAAAACATATTGTTTGTATATGTGCTCATTCTGATCATAATTTAGTACTTGTGGTACGCAATCACAAAGTTCTTGAATTGATTTATACAAGAATATAAATCTCTGTAATATTTTAGTTCAAGTTTTCCAATTTAATTTTGTTTCTTTTAGTAGATTTAGAATAGGACCGTACAATATTATTATTATATTAGGAAAAGAAATAGGACGAAAATGAGATCACTCAATTGTAGTGCAGCCTTTAAAACACTGATGCCATATCACAACATTGGGACATCTAAAACCTAAGGTGATAGTCTAATATTACAATAAAATATAATATTGATTCATTGCCGAGCCCGATTCTAGAGCTTTTATGACATCATTTCACAGGTAGTATATTTACATGATAATAATACTGTGACGAAATGCTCTCTACACTCTAAAAACAAATGCCTTGGCTCAACAAAGAAAATCAACGCAACAGTTTGCATCAATGTTTATTGAGTTAAGACGACTTCTAATGAAATTGTCTTAAAGCAACAAAGTTATTTGAGTTAGGGGAGAAGGCTTTTCCTCTACAATCAGAGGTGTTTTTAATTACCACTTACTTAATAATTGGTATTATAAACACAAGTATTGAAGTTGATTACTCAAAAGATGAAGTTGTTCCGACTAGTTTTACCACATGATTTAAAAGGAATTTTAAGTTGTATGTACTTAATTACCCTCATTCGGGATACAAGTTTTTAAGTTGATTACTCCAAAAATTAAGTTGTTCCAACTAGATTTACCGTATGATTTAAAAGGAATTTTAAGTTGTATGTACTAAATTACCATCATTGTGAACACACGTTTTTAAGTTGACAACCATTTATAAATTAAGTTGCTCCAAATATATTGTATTCAATTGTTTTTTTTCTTAGCTTTTTCATGTTTTTGCCTTTTAAAGAAAGAAATGAATTGATTCCACAACAAACATATTAGGCAATTCACTTTTTATTTTGAACTGCAGTTGTTTATTTCAACGCATGATGTTTCAATGAGGAGATAATTCACTTAAAATATTTATCTAAATCCATTAACTCACATTTTTATCTTGCAACCATGCATTTAATTAAGTGGAGATGAAAGGTCGCCTGAATTCGTTTTTAGAGTGTACTCGTTGCATAACAAAAACTTTTTATCCCTACATATTACCTTATTGATGAGAGATTCAATAAATTACTCCAACGAGGTATGTATCTTTATAAAACTTTTATTTAAAATTTGACTTATTGGTTTAAAAAAGTGAAAGTCGCGCGGTTAATGCTGGTACAAATCAAGCACTTCTATTAGGGTAAACTTCCGTTCATATACTACTGCTGCACAGCCCCACCTAGTGTCAGCAGAAAGTATTACAAATAATGATTACAAAAAAATGCAAAAAATAAATTTCAAAATATATTAAATATATTTTAAGATCATGTTTAATCATCTGATTTGTCTGTACATTGCTGTTTTAGCCTGTGTTCTTCTAATTAGTCTCTACAGTGTGTGCCTATTGAGCTGTTTAGAGCCATGTGGGACAAAACCCGATCCTGCCCCTCCCTCTCACTGTCTTAGTGAACGGTGACTGTAAAAACTACACTGCGCATGCTCAGAATATTTTCCTATTTAATGTGTGTGGCTAAAAAATAATGACCATAGGGGCATAGAGCTACCATCCCCACCATACGTCATCTCACATAATTCAGAGCTGATTGGCTGTAAGTACGTGTGCCGCGAAAAGTGTGGTGTGTGAAGAGGAGACGAGAGAGCTAAAACCTGGATGTAAGCTGCGCATGGCTTCCCTCGACAAAAAAGCAATGAGATTTCTCCATAGGATTTTAGAAAATAGCTCCAAATAAGATCTGTGGGAAACAAACCTGTTAGATAAATGCACGTTTTGTTCAGCCGGATAATATCCACATGTCTACCCTACTTTTATCATTTTCGAATCATAAATCTATTGATTAGATTAGATTTATTATAGACTTTTGAAACTACAAGAACATAAGGAGGACTTTTACAAAAAAGTAATAGAGATTTTTGTCCAGAAGGATAGGCAAATGGACTTCATCTTCAAGTCAAGGTAAGACTGCAATTTTATTGAAAATGGGATCTTACTAAGAGAGAACAATTCAATATTTAAATGATAAAATTAAAAATGTTGGGTATTCTTCTGTTGAACTGTCTGTTTAAAATTAATTGAAGCATCAGACAAAACAAGCTTTTGAAAATAATATTATATTTTGATTTAGGTCAAAATATAATATTTGTAAACCTGAAGAGTCAGTGCCTCACCAGCCATGAACCTCACTGCAAAAGCTTATAGACATCTAAGTTTTTTGTGCCCCACCACTTTTTTACATATAAAAACGCCACTGCCAATGCTATAAAAAAATGATCTGGGGCTAATGAGAAAACATCCGTGGCTGCAGCCCCAGAAGCCCAGCCCTCCCTCCGCGCCTGATAATAACCTATAAATAACAACAACTCCTAATTGTTTCCTTTGTTTTAGTGCAAAAAGTACGTCCTAAAAATGTTCACATTTGATAAACTGTCACTTTTTACTAAACGTTATGAAAAACCTGACATTTCTTAAGAAAATAAGCCCAATTTCAACAATTATATGCCTCAGTTTATCATTTACACATGTGCATTACAATAGTCAGATCACAGTATATCTACAAAGGCACAAACCATTTAGTTACCGGTATCTGGAACTGAACAATATATTATAATTTTACTCTATGATCGAAACAACTTCTCAAGATTGAGGGGGGGGGGGTAGGGGGGTGGGGGTTGGTTCCATCCCTCTGCAAGCGTTTAACATATAGTCCTGACACCCACTAGACAAACATAAATGGGAGAAGGTTAACTTATCCCCCTGCCTTGTAAATGTAAGCAAACATAATACATAAAAGTTTTGAAAATGGCAGATTATGTCTTCTCTGCAATTCTAACACTTTGCAAAGTCCTCCTTGTCAGAACCGAACTCTGAGGCATGAACCCAAACGCACGACTCGACGCAGAAGGGTGTTTTCAAAATAAGGTCCTTTACTGGTGTCGGAGCCATTTCCTTAGATTATAGTATCTTATCTTTTTACAGTACATAACCTGAGATTCTGTGGTGTATATTATTTATTATTTAATTTTAGTGCGTTACTCTGCAGGTCGAGATGCTGCAGCATAAAAGGAGAGGTGCTGCAGCCTCCTGGTGTGGCTGACTGAAGCAAACACTTTTTAGACCTTGCTGGTTAGGAGCGTCACAGCTTGGTTTTTCTGCCTTTAACATTGAAATATCGGTTTGTATGACAAATAGTTTGTTTAAAAACGTTTATTTATTTTTGCCTTTTTTGGAATAAACTATCTTACTTTTCAATCGCATCTGGACATTTCTATTTTTTCTCTCAAACTACAAGCGTCTATTCGTCGGTCAGCCCCACGAGTGAATCACAAACAAAGGACAAAAAACAAACATCCTTCTTCGCACCATGGGCCAAGATCATCACAGGACTGGAAGTGAGTGAGCTACATGGCAACAGGTTCATCCCTTTCCCAGAAATCTACACCCAGAAAATCATGCCTGTCACCAAACATAACATTCCCAATCAAAAGGATCTATCAAAGTGGCCATACCTCAGTCAAATCAAACTCCCTACCATTGATGCAGAAATCGGCATGTTGATTGGTACCAATGCACCCAAAGTTATGGAACCGCTAGAAATTATTAATAGCCAAGGAGAAGGCCCATACGCATGCAGGACTTTACTGGGATGGGTGGTCAATGGCCCGTTGAGAGGAGGAATCGCAAAGGACAGCAATACCGCCTCTGTGCACAGAATTTCTTTGGTCAATTTACAGGAGTTACTGATCACACAATACAACACAGACTTCAGTGAAAAGGCCTATCAGGAAACAAAGGAAATGTCAGCAGAGGACAAGCAATTCATGCAAATAGCAAAAGACTCATTAAACATTGTGGATGGACACTACAGTCTAAGATTACCTTTCAGGAGGAATGATGTTTCAATGCCAGATAATCGCCACGTTGCTGAGCAACGTCTCTCCAGCCTGCAAAGAAAGCTTCGTAGGAATGCATCATTTCATGAGGAATATACCAGATTTCCCAATGGCACTATGTGAACACAAAGATCAATCCTGCTGATGTCGCCTCTTGAGGACAAAAGGCCGACACACATTTATGGAGAACAGAGCATGGATCCGTGGCCCAGAAATGCTCTGGAAGTCAGAAAAGGACTGGCTGCTGTTTCCCCTGGAATCCATCTCTCTCTCCTGTGATGATTTAGAGGTCAAAATAAATGCTATTATCAACACAGTTATAGTCGCAGAAAGTCCTACAGGCAAGCCACTCATGCATTTCTCCAGCTGGGGAAACTGAAAGTTGCAGTAGCATGGATTCTGAAGTTCAAAGAAGGCTTGAAACTGCTCGTTCAAAGGAGAAAAGAGCTTATTTCCACTTTAAATGACTCCAACACCAATGCTAAAAACAAAAGCAATGTTGAGCAGAAAATAGAAAACATGAAGGCCACACTGGGTGGACAGACCATTCCTCTGGAAGATCTTGAGAAGGCAGAAAACTCCATCATATGCCAAACCCAAAGACAGTATTTTCCAGAGGAAATGACAGCACTGCAAACAACAAAACGTGGTGTCAAAAGGACAAGCAGCCTCTACAAGCTTGATCCAGTGTTAAAGGATGGAGTGCTAAGAGTGGGAGGACGCCTGAGGAGGGCAGCTATGCCAGAAGAAACTAAGTTCCCTGTCATACTGCCAATAAACTGTCATGTGTCAACTCTCATATTAAGGCACATGCATGAAAGAACTGGACATGGAGGAAGAAACCACATCCTCTCTGAAGTTAGGAAGAGGTATTGGATCATCAAAGCCAACTCTGCTGTAAGAAAAATATTGGGAGATTGTGTTTTGTGCAGATGACAAAGAGCCAAAATTGGAGAGCAGAAGATGGCTGACTTGCCACAGGAAAGGCTTGAGCCAGACATGCCTCCATTTACCAATGTTGGTGTGGACTACTTTGGCCCTATTCAAGTCAAAAGAGCACGTACCACATTAAAGAGGTACGGAGTGCTGTTCACGTGCATGACAAGCAGAGCTGTGCATATTGAGCTCGCCAGCTCACTTGATACAGACTCATGCATCGACGCTTTGAGAAGATTCATATGCAGAAGAGGTCAAGTGAAATATATAAGATCTGACAATGGGACCAATTTCGTTGGAGCTCAGAGAGAGTTAAAGGAAGCCCTCTCCATTCTGAACCAGCACAGAATTCAGGAAACTGCTGCAAAAGGGCATAAAGTGGAGCTTCAACCCCCCAGGAGCATCCCACCATGGAGGAGTATGGGAGCGTCTGATAAAGTCTGTGAGGCAGGTTCTCTATTCTGTTTTGAAGCAGCAGACTTTGGATGAAGAAGGGCTACAAACCCTTTTATGTGAGGTAGAGGCCATTTTGAACAGTCGACCAATCACAACAGTCTCAAATGACCCTCAAGACCTGGAGCCTCTAACCCCAAATCACATCTTGCTCTTAAAAACCAAGCCAATTCTGCCCCCTGGAGTCTTTGACGAGAAGGACCTGTACGTAAAACGCCGATGGAAACAGGTGCAATACATGGCAGACTTATTCTGGAAACGCTGGTGCCGGGAACACTTACCCCTCATGCAAGAAAGACAGAAATGGTGCAAGGAGAAGAGAATCTTCAAACCTGGAGATGTAGTAATGGTAATTGACCCTACTGCTCCCCGTAGCTCTTGGATCCTGGGAAGAGTGCTAGAAGCTATGGCAGACACTAAAGGACTGGTTCGAGCTATCAAAGTAAAAACACAGACCAGTGTGTTGGAGAGGCCAATTACCAAGATCTGTCTGCTGTTAGAATGTGAAGAGTGATGGCAGCAAAGAGTCTTCTTCTGCTGATGGCACGGTGATGTCATGTAGACATGATGAGTAACACCACACAACTCATATTGATAGATGACTGGATTCATGAAATGAATAGAAATCCTGACTGTATAGGCTCCTTTTTTTTGTATATTTAATAATTGTTTTTGTGGTACTCCAAAATACAATTAGAGGCCGGTTATGTAGGAGCCATTTCCTTAGATTATAGTATCTTATCTTTTTACAGTACATAACCTGAGATTCTGTGGTGTATATTATTTATTATTTTATTTGAGTGCGTTACTCTGCAGGTCGAGATGCTACATCTAGCGTCTATTCGTCTGTCAGCCCCACAAGTGAATCACAAACAAAGGACAAAAAACAAATGGATATCGTGGTCACTACAACAGTCTAAAAACTGTTTCAGCCACCTTGTCACAAAAATAATAAACTCGTCAATGCTAGTCAATTTTATTTGAAACCAAGCTTCACTTTCACGTTTTTCTTCTTCCTCGTTTAAAAGTTTGTAATATGCTGTACAGAGTTGTGTCTCTTATGGAGTTTTCTTGAGTTGTTGGCTCACCTTTTCCATGTGATTGTGTTGGTTTCAAAGTGGGGTTTTGTGATGCCTTTGACTTTCCTTGAGCAAGATGGCTGTCTGAGTGTGCAACAGGAAAGGAGGATTCTCTTTGGGAAAGTGCATCTGGAGTCTCCAAAATATCTCAAATAAGTGAACGTTCATCAAGTTCATCTGCTCGCATCTGTGCAGAAGCAGAGAAAGCTGCGCTAATGGCAAAATTAACTTAATTAAGGACCAGGCATGCTTTGGAGGAGGAGGAGCAGGAGCTAGATAGAAGGGAGCAACTAAGGAAAATAAAGGAGACTTTGGAGCTGCAATCCCAGTTAGAAGCTACTGATGCTAAAATCTCTGTATTCAACATTCTGGAAACTCAAGACAAACAGCCAACAATGGATGGAATGAACGAATATTATGAGCAAAGAAAACAAAAGGATGTAATCTCTGCAAAGGAAGAGGAGTGCACAAAGGATACAATAGTGGATGAAAGAGTGGATATACAAGGTGTGCGGCCAAAGGAAGGACTCCAGTATGGATACTCACTGCACGATCCTGCTCAAGGAAAGTCAAAGGCATCACAAAACCCCACTTTGAAACCAACACAATCACATGGAAAAGGTGAGCCAAGAACTCAAGAAAACTCCATAAGAGACACAACTCTGTACAGCATATACAAAAACAGAATGACATTACTGCCTCTCTAGTTCTGCAACAACACCATTCCTTGTTACCCCAAAAGGACATAAAGGTCCTTGAAGGAGATCCAGTTGAATACCGATCCTTTCTAAGGGACTTTGAGCATGCCATTGAAGCTAAGACTTTCTGTGGTAAAGACCGGCTGTACTATCTGGAACAGTACACCAGGGGGCAGTGTCGTGAACTGGTCAGAACCTGCCTATACTTGGTCCAGAAAAGGGATACACTTGAATGTACACTTGAATGTGCGCAGTCTGTTAGGTAAACTAGATTTTATCCGCATTTGGGCAAGCTCGACTGACGCTGACGTCATTTTTTTATCAGAAACATGGCTAAACAAATCTATTTTGGCCTCTGACATTGCCTTAAATGGTTATAATGTGTATCGTACCGACCGGCCTAATAAAGGTGGTGGCGTTGCCATTTATGTTAAGAATAAGTTCAGTGTAACCACATTAGTTTCCAAATCGATCAGTAAGCAATTTGAATGTTTAGCCTTAAATATAGAAGTGGCAAAGGGTCAACAGGTCGTGGGCTGTTACAGACCCCCCTCAGCTGTCAAAGACTCCTTGTCTTCGCTAGCAAATCTTTTATCGCAACTAGACTACAAGGAAATAGTGCTACTTGGAGATTTTAACTGGGACTGGTTAACTGCAGTGTCAGAGGATTTTAAAAACCTTTGTATCTCTTTAAATGTTACTCAGATTGTTGACAGTCCTACTCGCCCTAATATTAAGTCCCAAAATAAATCCTTCCTAATTAATCTAATTTTAACTAATATTCCCTATAAATACTCAGCTGTGGGAGTATTTGCGAAGGATCTGAGTGACCACTGTGTTGTAGCCACAATTAGGGACACAAAAGTCCAAAAGGTTAAACCTCGTATTATCATCAAGAGAGACATAAAACATTTTGTGGAGCAGGGTTTTGTACATGATCTGTTTGGGTTTGATTGGGGAAAAATCGATTTGTGTGCTGATGTTGAGACTGCATGGTCTTGTTTTTATCTTGGTTTTATGGAAATTATAGATAGACATGCACCCCTGCGTACATTTAGAGTGAAGGGACGAGACAATCCTTGGTTTTCTGCTGAATTATCTAGTCTCCTACATGAGAGAAACAAGGCCTGAGCAAAGGCTAGGAAATCAGGCTTAGAGGTAGAATGGCTGTGTTTTAGGCAGCCATTCTACAATTCTACATTCTACAAGAAATAGCTTCACTTCACATGTCAAAAGTGCTAAATCTAAGTATTATCCGTCAGTTACCACAAAGAACCTGAACAACCCTAGAAAATTCTAGAAAGCCATAAAATCGATATCCACCGGTGATATCCGTAATGAGCTACCTCCGTGCCTTACCACAGCATCTGGCCCTATATCGGATAGGGCCACCATACTAAATTGTTTTAATGAGCATTTTGTGTCCTGTGGCTCTCTGTTTCATTCTGTTTCTAATTCTGCTTCTGTGAACACCACAGTCGGTGACTCAGAACAATGTGGTCTGGAAAACCCTTTCAGTTTTACTCCTTTTACTGTTGATGTTGTTCGTGAAGTCTTAACCAAGCTAGATCCTAAAAGCCGGCTGGTCCGGACAACGTAGAACCTTTATTTTTAAAGATAGCTGCATATTTTATTGCTCCACCTCTTACTACTCTTTTTAACCTCTCTCTCAGCACGAACAAAATCCCAAAAGTATGGAAGTCAGCTTATGTCCTGCCACTACTAAAAGGAGGGGAGGCCACCTTATTAAACAATTATAGACCCATCTCTAAATTGTCAGTTCTGGCCAAGGTTCTTGAACGCCTAGTGAGTAAGCAGGTAAAGGTGTTTTTATGTAACAATGACATCCTGTCTAAACATCAGTCAGGTTTCAGAAAGCAACATAGCACCATCACTGCCACAATGAAAGTGGTAAATGATATTACGAGTATTTTAGATAATAAGCAGAGTTGTGCAGCTCTATTTGTTGACCTATCCAAAGCTTTTGATACCATCGATCATTGCATTTTGAAGCAGAGGCTGGTCAGTATTGGCATATACAGCCATGCAGTAGGGTGGTTTGTGAACTACCTCTCTGAAAGGTCCCAATGTGTTCAGTTTGATGGGCTGTCTTCTGAGTGGTTAAACATCACTAATGGTGTTCCTCAAGGTTCTGTTTTAGGTCCGCTATTATTCTCTATCTATATTAATAGTTTAGGTGAAAATGTCAAAGGAGCAACCTTACATTTTTATGCGGACGATACCGTTATGTACTGTGCAGGTCCCTCGATTAACGAGGCTGGTGTTAAATTACAGGCTGTTTTTAACATTATTCAGGCTCAGCTCTCTGAGCTTAAGCTTCTTTTAAATGTGGATAAAACCAAGGTAATGCTCTTTTCTAAAGCTAAAGCCAAAAATACACCAGAGACTGCTTTGGATATTGTAACTACGCAAGGAATACAACTTGAAGTGGTTACCTGTTACAAATACTTGGGTATCTGGCTTGATGACTGTCTCACTTTTAAACTTCATGTCAATAACCTGCTTAAAAAGCTGAGGGTTAGGCTAGGTTTCTTCTACAGGAACAAGTCCTGTTTCTCGCTTGAGGCCAGGAAAAGGCTAGTCACTGTGACCTTTTTACCTGTGCTGGACTATGGTGATTTGTTATATATGAATGCACCTGCCAATTACCTGAGCAAGTTAGATGCTGCGTATCACAATGCACTGAGATTTTTGACAAATTGTAAAGCACTTATGCATCACTGTACACTGTATACCAAGGCGGTTTTGCCATCACTTACTGTACGGAGGCTCAGTCACTGGTACTTTTTCATTTACAAAGCCATGTTGGATAAACTACCACCTTATATCTGCTCCCTGATCTCTCTGCGAATTGAAAGTACGCTACAAAATCAGATGCTGTTGGTACCTGTACATGTGGTTAGATATGTAAATTGTAATCCCTGTACATTTTGCTGTATGATGTCCTTCTGTTGTTTATGTTTGTATGTCTTCTTGTGGAACCTACTGCTGCAGGTCTCCCTTGAAAAAGAGATAATTGATCTCAATGGGATTTTACCTGGATAAATAAAGGTTTTGAATTGAATTGAATACCAAAAGCCTAAAGAACTTCTTCAAGAACATTATGGCAATGAGTTTAAAATTGCTAACGCATACATTGAAAAAGCCCTATCATGGTCTCAAATCAAACCTGAGGACCCCAAGGCTTTACAGGCTTTTGCATTGTACTTAAGAGGATGCTGTAATGCAATGGAGGAAATCACCTACATGGAGGAATTGGATCTTTCTTCAAATCTTAAATCCTTGCTTACAAAGTTACCATACAAACTCAGAGGTGGCGATCAGAAGTCTACAGGCTAATGGAAAGGCGGCACAACAAGGTTAAATTCAGCGACCTTGTCAAGTTCATTGAGCATCATGTAAAGATATAAACAGACCCTGTCTTTGGCTGTATACAGGACCAAACTGTCAACACAGCAAAGCTGGGCTTCAAAGCAAGTATTAACAAGAGGCCAAAATCCACTAGCAGCAGCTTTTCCACCAGTATTACAAACATTGACTGCCAGTCCACATCTCCCCAGCCTCACAGCAGCACCTCCTGTTTGTACTGTTCAGGTGGACATACAATGGATGCATGTTTCTCACTCAAAAAGAAAATGCACAAAGAAAAGATAAGCTTCATAAAGGAAAGAGGAATCTGTTTTGGTTGTCTTGTACCAGGTCACATGAGCAAAAACTGCAATAACCGCTTAACATGTAAAGTGTGCAACCAATCTCACCCTACTGTGCTCCATATAGGAAAAGAAAAGGAAAGAAAATTGGAGAAAGGTGTGAAACCTTAAGGACCGGAGAGAAGGCTATTCTAAAATCATGTGGGCATATTGGGGCCGGTGAAGTGGAAGAGGAGTGTGTGTTATCTATTGTGCCTGTTAAAGTCAAATCTAACAAAGGAAATCAAATTATTCAAACGTATGCATTCCTTGACCCTGGAAGTACAGCTACATTCTGCACAAGCAAGCTCATGAACCAGCTCAACATGTCAGGAAAGAAAACAAACATCCTTCTTCGCACCATGGGCCAAAAAGGATGTTTGTTTTTTGTCCTTTGTTTGTGATTCACTCGTGGGGCTGACCGACGAGTGAATCACAAACAAAGGACAAAAACAAATGGATATCGTGGTCACTACAACTGGGTTTGGCACAGTATACAAGGCTTCAAACAAAAGATCACTCGATAGAGGAAAATACGTCACTTAAGGTGTGGAAAAACAAAAACACTCACTAGAGCAGGGGTGCCCAATACGTCGATCACGATCGACCGGTCGGTCGATCGATCGCAAAGGTAGTGTGGGTAGATCGCATGGCATTGATTTGTTTAAATATTTGTAGCTTATTGTTTAGCTTATCATCCATCCCTATTTGCCACTCGATTGACGTGCAGGTAAGCCAGTCTGAGTTGTATTGTGCCATACGGGTTCATGCAGTTATGAGGGGGCCTCACCTCCTCATCTGAACCGCAAATGCGGTGCACTATTATGCACTTATGCGGTGCAATTAGTGTAAGCGCGACACAGATTGGGCAGGGGCGGCCCTGTAGGTAGATCATTTGGGCGTGGTCATTTTAAAAGTAGCTCCGAAAATAATAATAAAACAAAAACACTCAATAGAGGAAAAAGGCACTGGGCAAATCAGTGATCCTGGCTTGGCTAAAGGTTCTGGTATAGTCTGCGTGATATAACAAGACGAACTGGCACAAGACAAAGGGAGACTAGGGATATATGCGAGGTAAGGGGGCACAGGTGGACATAATCAGGACCGGGTAGACAATCACAGTCAAGGGTGACACACGGGGGCGGGGTGCACAGAGACCTGAAACGAGAGGGAGAGTTACTTTTCCAAACAAACCAGGGAGACACGAAACAACACAAAGACAGGACAATACAAACTTAAATAATCTTCAGAGACACGGCGCTTCTGGCCTGCGGGCCGGATGTTTGACACCCCTGATCTAGGGCATGGCCAGAGCAGCAGTGGCAGTGTGTGTAGAGTGTGTGAAACACCGGTTCTGAGCGGGCCAGCAGCGTTAACCCTGCCGCTCCCTCTGTTTGTGATAGTATGGTATCTCCATTTGGACTATGGGTGCTTATATTCAGCCTGCTGATTCATTTGCCTGAGCGCTGCAGCTCCACAGAGAGTGAGCTCGTTCATCTGCTGCCATGTAAAATTGCATTGAACTGAGGCAATCTCTCAGCAGAGGCCTGGTACAGAACTTTAATCAAGTTTACTGCCACAGAGAGGAAGCGCTGTGCACAGCATTTACATATTGATATTGGCCCATCCTGGCGGAGAGGACTTTAGTGAACGAGCCTCATATACATTTTAATCTACCACAGGGCATGTTGATATTGTCACAGTTTAAAATAGCTTTGAGTGATCATCTCACTATGAAACGGTTATTGGTTGTGGAAATGAATTACTTCATACTGGGTAAAAGGGCTATGAAGCAGCACCCACACTGGATAGTAACATTTTTAAGTGTTGCCATATTGACATGTTGTTGCTCAGAGGAAATGATCACTAGCCTACATTCTCCTCTCTTTCAGAATCAGAAATAGGTTAATTGACAAGCAGGTTTATACTTACGAGGAATATGCCTTGGTATATATGGTGCATACATTAAAACAGTAAAAGCAGATACAATTTAAGAAAAAAACACACAAAAAAGAATTATTATATGTTAAGATATGGACAGATATTTACATTACTCAAACAGGGACTCAAATCCTGCAGTGCCAGACGTGTCCCCCTGCTTAAGCCAGTACATGTCCAGGTCCGTCTGAAGTTTGTTAGAGAGCATTTAGATGATCCAGAAGAGGATTGGGAGAATGTCATATGGTCAGATGAAACCAAAATAGAACTTTTTGTTAAAAATTCAACTAGACGTGTTTGGAGGAGAAAGAATGCTGAGTTGCATCCAAAGAACACCATACCTACTGTGAAACATGGGGGAGGAAACATCATGCTTTGGGGCTGTTTTTCTGCAAAGGGACCAGGACGACTGATCCGTGTAAAGGAAAGAATGAATGGGGCCATGTATCGTGAGATTTTGTGTGACAACCTCCTTCCATCAGCAAGGGCATTGCAGATGAAATGTGGCTGGGTCTTTCAGCATGACAATGATCCCAAACACACGGCCCGGGCAACGAAGGAGTGGCTTCGTAAGAAGCATTTGAAGGTCCTGGAGTGGCCTAGCCAGTCTCCAGATCTCAACCCCATAGAAAATCTTTGGAGGGAGTTGAAAGTCCGTGTTGCCCAGCGATAGCCCCAAAAAAAAAAACGGAGAACATGTCTGGCCATGAAGACCGCGAAAAAGTGGACTCTGGAGATGTGAGAATCACGGTGCTGTCGCCTAGAGAATATGTGGTTTCATCAGGATGACTGGTTGGTGGAAAGGAGCAACTGTCCACACATTGATCTGCACCAGCATTGACAGGTCTGCAGGATGTGTATATGACCTTGACTGTAGCTTTGTCTTGTATTTCTCCCATGGAAGTTAAGTTCATAAATTCATTGCCAAAAAGCGTGTCCATGTACTGCAGCCGAAAGGGTTCCTTTACATTACACTGAGTCTTTATCTCATTCTCCAGTTCTTTCACAGTTGAAGGCAGGCCAGTAGAAATCACCACCCTCTGACAGCTGTCTGCTCCTAGGATTACTCTGAGAACAGCTGATGTCATCATGGTCTTTCTTCACCGTCTGTTAGGAAAGAGAGTAAATAAACAATAAAAGGTTTAGAATTAGTTTATTTCAAGTACATGGGGCTTGGTAGGAGAAGAGTGAACGCTTGTAATTTTTTTAAAGGGTTCATTGTGAAAAACATCTGGAATTGTATTGGACCAATGTATAGGGTTGGGTACTGTTCACATTTGTACCGATACCAGTACCCAACGGTACCTATTTTCGGTACTTTAGTCTGTAATAAAAACAAATGTAATTCTAGTAGTAAAAATAAAGTCACTGCATTTTCCACAATTAACATTACATTCCTGATATTTGTAATATTTATTTTAGTTATTTATGTTTTTCTTATTGACTATATGCCAGTATTTGAGTGCCTTAACTTTAACAGGAAGAATGTTTACATTATTCAAAATAATATATATATATATATATAGTAGGGCTGTCAAACGATTAAAATGTTTAATCAGATTAATCACAGCTTAAAAATGCATTAATCATGATTAATAACCATTCGAACTATGTCCAAAATATGCCATTTCTTTATGTATATTGTTGTGGGAATGGAAAGATAAATGAAAGAAGGAGGATATATCCATTTAACATGTTTATTGTAAAAAATGTCTGTGTGTCAAAATGAAAGAGAGCACCTATCAATCATCAAACCGTGGGGTCTTAATTCATTACGTGTTGATTTCTATCAACGGGGGAGTACTTCAGGAAAGTCGACGGGGGAGGGGGGGGGGGGTGGCGGCTAGTGGAGTACTTTGTGACCACAGAGTGTGTACCATAGGTGTGAACGTTGTGATCAGCTGTTTTAGCGCAGTTCTCCAGTGAAGGGGGGGAGTCTCCCTCCGCAGCCGGTTGGTGTAGTTTTGGCACAATTCCGTTGTACAGACCGACGTTAACAGTAGCCCTGTCTGTGCACACGGAGACCGACTCTGTCGTCCGGTGATCTAACCGCCTTCTGGAAAAGCTTCACAAGTACGTCGGTACGCAAATGCGCTTTGTGACACAAGTGACGGTACGCATTTCAGATTACGCACATAACCTGCGTACCAGTTATGTGCACCTCCTACAGCAAAAGTATTCTCCGTCGGGACTTCCTTCAACAACACCACGCCGTTATCGTGATTCTGATTGGCCAGAAGACATTATCAAAGATGTTCTATTGAGAAGACGATCACTACGTGACAAAAGTTTTCAAAACCGTTTCTGGTCTTCGGTATTTCCAGACAAGTGGCTACTGAAATCAATCTTACTAACTGCTGTCTGTGCAATTTACTCCGCGCGAGTTGGCGGACTTTATTTTGCTTACTTTAACATCATTTTTCATGGTGGGGCTAAGCCATTTCTTGGTATGGGTGTAACCTACCCCAGCCATACCCTGGCGCTGCCACTGGTGGGATGTATGGGGCGGGCCATTCTGCAAATGCGTTAAATATTTTAATGCAATTAATTAAAAAAATTAATTACCGCTGTTAACGCGGTAATTTTGACAGCATTAAAGGAGACATGTCATGCTTTTCCGGTTATTACCCGTCCCCTTGTGTGTTATGAAGGTTTTTATGCATGTAAGCGGTGTGCAGAGTCAAAACCCTCAAAGTACACCCTGTAGCGAGTAAAACTCTAAAACAGAAAATACCTCCCCAAAACGCCTCGTTGGTGAAACGTCATTGTCCATTTTTTACTTCCTGGGTGCTGTGTCGTAGAAGCACCCAGTAGCCACGCCCAGAACTATGACGCGATACGGTCATGCGGTAGCCGGAACCAAATTGGCCAATCCGTGGAGCCGTTACGTTACGTCCGCGGAGCCGTTACGTTAAGCCCCCGCTGATTGGTCCAAATTGACCAATCCACGGACTTCCTCACACACTCAGCTCTGCTGATTTCTCCTCCCTGGCTGCAGGCTGATAACAGACAGTTGGGATCGCGGCGAAATTCTCTCTGCAGACCCATTCTCACAGCGTTTATCAACCTTTTTCTTACTCAATATCAAGCCACACTTATTGTTTTTACTTTGGCTGTGACTTTGTGTGTGTTCAGGTTGAGTTTGGCTGTGTTTGGCTGTGTATCGCTAAACAAGGAAATCACACCTCCACGGAGCTCAGCGCGATTCACAACGTCCCGACTGGTCCCGACCAATCGGAGCACACTGTGCTCACAGGGAGGGGGGGCAAGAGCTACAGCGAGCCGTTTAGTGGAGAAAGTGAATACTGCTGAATACACATACTTTACAGAGATGCTGTATGCAAAACCAATGTGAGTTTGGAAAATTGCACAGTATTTTTCTATTTTAGTATACCTCAACAATGGAATTATGATCAGTGGAAATGGCCATGACACCTCTCCTTTAATATATATATGTTCTGGATTTTTAGAAATGTCCCTGTTTTACCGAAAACAAACTGAACCGCAACCCCAAAAATGAGGGACATACCGAACCATGAATTTGGTGTACCGTTAAGCCCCTAGTATGTACATACTAGCAGTGTTTCATTTGTTACTTTACCTCAACACAGATTGATCTCTTCAAAGTCACCATCCGCACACATTCAACCAGATAGGCGGCCAAGGGATACTCATCGACCAGTTCACAGACTTCCACAAATGCAAGTTCTCGTGACGGAGATGGAGTCACCTCAAAGGCTCTGTAGTGCTCACTATACCATCCACACAGCAGTTTCAAGACTAAAAACACTCTCTGATGCAAAATGCATATTTGATGGATTTCCCCAAATTCGGGCAAGCCACCTTCAGACCCATGGATAACTACCATACCTGTCCTGTAGTTTATTCCCTTGCTCCAAACATTATTTGCAAGGTGTATTTCAGATATGTCAGGATCTTTCCGTTTAAAAGCTTGAACTAGCTCCTCCTTCAAAACATCTAACGGGACAATAGATACATCTGAGACATCCAGCATTTGATTATCAATACTTGGAGACGACAAGTGGTACCCAATCATAAACTGATGTTTCACAGCCAGAGATAGGGGCACATTTTTAAAGCAACTGGTGTGTTTGATTATCTTTTTAAAGAAACTGTGCTTTGCCTCAAACCTCATAGTCCAAAGTCCCACAAGAGGCCCAAAAAACATTATTAGTTGTGGGTAATGTTCTATGTAGTGGTGTTTGGGCCGCAGTCTATTGTTAGGAAAAACCTCTCGATACCTTTGTCTATTGTCTGAAATGTTGCTCTCAAGGTATGCAATAGACTCGTCATTGTGAACTGGGGCAACCACAAGCTCAACAATCTGTTTTAGGTCCAAAGTCCTGCCATGCTGGATCATGCTCAGGAATCTTAGGCCCAATTAGAAATGGGAGCAATCTTAACAAGCACCAGTTTTCATGGGCATTACCACCTATGGTTTTCCTGTGTGAGAGATTTTGTGGCAAAATGTGAGGCTTATGTGTTTTGTCTGTCCACTTGTATGGGAAATGTAGAATGGAATTGTTAATATCTTCCAAGGTTATACTTCTTTGATATTAGAAATGTGAGACAATGTGCTATTTCAACAGGCACAATGCCTTCAAAGAGATCGTGGGCAATGTCAGGAGGGTAGCCACTGATGACATTAAAATGAGAAAGCGCTTTAGTCAAAGGACAAGCTCTTTTAACTCCAAAATAGCTACTGCCACTATCTAGGGCTGCTCTGACATGAGTGTCATGTATTTATTTTGTTCTGAGGCTGAAAGTTCCTGCTCTAACCTCATTCGATGCAATGTCTGAAGCTGTTACAGTACAAAAATGACAAAAATAGGTGCCTGAAAAATTCTCAACAAAGCCCGCTAATCCATGAGCTCCTAAATTATCTGCAGCAATAGTCTGAACTGTACCTTTCAGCGATGTTCCAAGTTGTGGAACAAAAATTCCATCAACTTCCAAAGACCTGAGATCACGTAGAAGTGGCTCTAAAACCTTGTCATAGCCATAGGTCTTAACATTGTCTGTTTTGCACAAAATGGCTAAGTAAATGGAGGACAAAGAGGAATGAGACCCTGGGGGTAGGTTACTCAGCACCCAGTACACAGCACAAAGTTTGTGGGTTTTACGGGAGGTGCCAAGAGGGTTGCAGACCTCGAAGTCATCAACATACAAACCAATAGATACTAGAGATGTAACGATACCAAAAACTCACGGTACGATAATATCGCGATAACAAGTCCACGGTATGGTATTTATCGTGATATTGAATAATAAAGAAAAATATTATATTATATAATATATTAATATTTTCAATAAAACATTTTTTTACTCGGAAAATGTTTCTTTATTACATAATAAATCTGATTTGTAGTAGGATAGCAGTATTTTAAAGTGTCAAAAACAAAGTGACAGTAACAGACTGGAACAAGAAAACAAGCTGTCAAAATGAAATGAAACATCAATCAATAATAACATGGGGAAGGTCTAAGTAACAGTAGTGACACAACTGTTTTAAAAGCATTTCAAAAAGTGTGACACATCACACAATGGCCAATCACATAACCGAGTGGAAGGGGGTTAAACCAAAATACAATTGTATTCTCACCACATAAATTTGAGCCCACAGTAAAAGCGCCGACTCCAGACACGCAGAGTTCGCGTTTCAATCTGCAGCAACAAAGAGCAACACAAAAAACACTTATACAATGCAAAACTGTATTTCTATAAACACAAATAGTAAATACTCTACAGGTCAACAGATTGTTTTTTTTAGGGATGATGGCAATCTTTTTTATAGCATCGCAACAAATAGCCAATATACATTTCTGCATCTGAAAATGTAAATGACACCATTTCTCTCTTCAATGTACATATATATTTAGGGCTGGGTACCTACCGAAATAACCTGGTACCAAGTAGTATCGACTTCTCAAGTCAAAGGATACCTATCCTTATCATAATAATCACTGCTACATGGGGCACTGGGAAAGTCCGATGATGTCAGTCTGCATTACAATTAGCCATGTGCTGCATAATAATTAGCCATGTGCTTCTGGTAACTAGAGCATATAGCCTATCTGTATCACCTAGAATGACGCACACACATATATGGCGCGTTTCCACTGCAATGGAAGCTCGCTTTAAGCGTGCCGAGCCGTGCGGGGCCCGTTTTTGGTTGCGTTTCCACTTGGCCTAGTACCGGCTAGCGGGTCCTAATTCACATTTTTTCTGGCCCTATAAAATCGTGGTTCTAGGGCCAGGAACAACCAGGCTGAGTCGGGTTGAGTATGCTAAACTAGAGAGAGAATCGCTGGCAAGGGGGCTACAACTACAACAAGATGAACATATTTGACCGTGATTTAATTGTAATACACGTTTCAAAATGATGCCGAAGTAACAACATACTGATACCGGTTAGTAAAAACCATGAATTAATGCTTTGACAAGTCTGCAGACAGACGGCAGGCGAAAAACCTTTTAAAATGCGTGTGTTCTAAATGGAGCTTGGCTAAGATAACGTTATATATGCTCCGACCGTCCACACTCACAGCAACGGCCTATACAGACATAAATAAACCAGCGACTGTATTCGCCATGACACAGGCAGTCTGTGGTTTGTAGGGCTGTGCAATTAATCGTATTTTAATCGCGATTACGATTATGGCTTGCGACGATTAGGAAAACAGCATAATTGACAAAATACGATTATTTTGCTGGGTGCGCTTTCGCCCCTCCCTAAAAGCCCACTCGGCCACGTGGGAGTGACATGTGTTGTGAGTGTTCAGCGCAAGCGAAGATGTCAGAACAAGAGCAGCAACTAGTTAAAAAGAAGGGTCGCGGGGAGATTCCCAGTCGATCGCGAGATGTGTCTAAAAATAGAACAACAATATTCTGTTTTATCGTTAATGTCCTGTAACATAATGTTCCCGTGCCAGAATAATGCACTTGAACGCATCAAAGCTTTGTGATTGGCCGGCCTCACCCCATGTGTCCGGGCGTGGCTGGTGAGCAGTGCACTAGTTCGCTGACGTTGTCCGTGTCAACAGCATGGATGGTCAACAGGAGTGACAGTCCGCACACACACAAGACCGCAATTATGGCAGAAGCAAAAAAGCCCAAATATATAATTTTCACTCCAAGTGGGAGGATCATTATTTTTGTATCTATTCCAATTCAAAGTCCATCTGTCTCATCTGCAATGCGAGCGTGGCTTTATCGAAGAAGGGTAATTTAGGAGCGGCATTTCAAAACAGTGCACAAACGCTACGAGACGGAATTCCCTCCTAATTCTGCCCTACGCTCCAAAAGGGGAGGGGCCTGAGAGCACAGCTAAATGCACAGCAGTCCATTTTCACCAGGCCCAACAACAAGAGCAAGGCTGCTACCATAGCATCTTATCGTGTCAGTCACGTTCTTGCGAAACACATGAAGTCTTTCGAAGACGGCGAAGTTATGAAAGAAGCTTTCCTGGAGGCTGCGACGCGCTTTTGTGGGACAGTAGCATTTCAACAGGTTTTTGATATAATAAAAACTCAATTTAGATACCGTTATTAATCTGCTGTAAGTTTTAGTTTGTTTGAATTTATTCATGATAATTATTGTACAAAATGGTATAAGAATGCAAACATTAAGATCTGTTCTGTTTAAATTGATTATAGTCTATCAGTTCAGAAACTAGTGTTGCTTGCATCCTATTTTAAAGGCATTTATTTGTATACTCTAATAAAATGCAACAAAAAATGGGTTTGATTCTATTAATGTTGTCTTTTTTATTGCACTGTTGCTGCAGCAGATTACTGTGTAGCTTCAGATCTGAGTTGTCTTATTAGTAAGCCTAATTTATACTTTTGTAGCAACACTATTTTTATATAATGGCAAAGAAAGGGTTCTTCAGAGTCTTTTCTTTTTTTCCTGTGTCATATGTGGCAGCACTGCCACAAGTTCCTCTTCAGAGAGGGTCTTCAGTACAGGTGGCAATATTGTCACCTGCCTGCGCTCATCTCTGAAACCAGACCATGTAAACAGGCTGGTATTTCTTGCAAAAAATCTTTAAGAGATGACATGAGCAGCCCTACCAGCATTTGCCATGGTGGCCTAAACATTTTTATTTGGTCTTAAATTGTAGTTCAACATGTATTTCCTGTTACTTCTGGACCATGACGGTTGGCCAGCCTTCAACGTTTAACTGAGTGGAATATGTTGAATATGTTTTACCAAAATGTTGGCTATATGTTAAGGAGTTTTCAGTAGGTTGTGACAGTGCACTGCAACATATTTGATTTCATTTATTTTGGTCTAATTTATTTTTATTTATCATATTAATATATGTTTAGTATGGTTTTGGAAGTGCGCTCCAACACATTTATTGATCTTGTTTATTGGTAAAATATTATTTGTTTTAAAGTTCAATAAATGGTCAATGAATAATCGTCAAAATAATCGTGATATCAATTATTGACCAAATAATCGTGATTATGATTTTTGCCATAATCGCACAGCCCTAGTGGTTTGTACTTGTTGTAACTTTTGTCTAGTTTCTGAACAGATATGAAGAGCTGTGAGCTCTGAGTGCTAAGAGCTAACGGCTGTGTTGTTTTTTGGGGCGCTCATTGAAGATGACGTCACTACACTGCGTTACTATAGTAACTACCCCAGTTCCTAAACTGTAATGGAAGCGCAGCATTAAAGTGAGCCGGGCCTAATAAGGCCTAACCAAACCGAGCGAGGCCTGCAGTGGAAACGCGCCAATACATGCCCTAAAGCTGACGCACCGGACTGCTAACCATGCTAAGCCGTTAGCCGTTAGCCCCGTTAGCACGTTTCGCTAAGTGGTGATTTAGAGCTTGGTGTTGGAATTATGTTTCGTTTAGGTAAAAATTGTTAATATTTTCAGTTAGCCGAGTTTCTTCCCGATAACTGGGTATTACATATTCATAGTTTGTTAAATGTTAAGAAGCCCTCAGACACTGTTTCTTGTAAGATGTTGCATCTGCACCGCCGCGGTGGGGGCAATCGGGCTTAACAGGTTTTAAGGGTAGCCTACTGGTATCATAATTCTGTTAAACAATACCCACACTTCTAATCCTGTTATTTACAGATAAAATACATACTCACCACAGAACTTGAGCCACAGCGGAGGCACTACGGTCGTCTGACGGCAATCTGCTGCAGCAAAAACAGCATTGACATTAAAAAGCATGGCCGTTTTTCCCTTGCTTGGTTAAAACGTGAGCGCCCCAGCCTCTTAACGACAGTAATGTAAACTCGTACTGCTCGTTGACCAAAAGCTTTCGTTTGAAAGCTAATGTTAATCCTAATGCTACGTTAGCTAACAATGGCTAAATTAACAGATAGCATTAAGTAGCTACGAACCAACACACCTTGCAGCGGGCCACACCCGACTGACTAACGTTACTGTTGGGGCGGACATTTTCACAGAGTAAACGTAGCACACGGTAATTCAACAGCACGAGAGCAAATAACTTCATGACAGTTCATTAACTTATTTTGGTGACTTTCAATGCAGTATACTACATGTAGTAGTATACTGCACTCGTTTTACTGTAACCATATGTATATGGTTACGCATTAACTAATATTCCAATGTATTCCAGCCATCCATACTTACCGATCCGAGCTGAGTGACAGAGCTGCCTTCCTTGCGGCTGTCTTCTTCCAAAAAGAAATGCATTTCGCGGGGTATTGCGGTGGAATTGATACATTTATTTGATTGACTCATTTTATCCCAACATGACCTAAACACGTTCATGTACTCTCTCCTCATACAATGTAGATTCTATACAATACTATTAAATTTTGCATCGGAACATGATACAATTGTATAGCATTCACACAATAGGCTTGGATAAATCCAACAGATGGCCAGTGCCCTTTTTTTCAGTGCAGTCTGTTGTACTCGTAGGCTACCCCCTGGAAGGCAAAACGCAAATACTTTGTGTTTTGGAGCAATTTCGCCATAAAAGTAAGCGTTCGTCAGGTCAATGGTTGTGAACCAATCGCCTGGCTGCACCAGTCCCAGTAACAGTTCATAGTTAACATATGGAACTTCTTGCATGCAATGTGCTGGTGCAGGCATTGAAGATCCAGAATGGGCCTGAATTCTGCTGTCTTCTTGGGAACCAGGAAGTACAGGGAATAATACATTTATTTTGGGGGGCGCCTTTCATAACACCCAAGGACAAATAGTGCCCCTTCTCTCTGACTTGAGAGTGCACATGCCGAGAGGAAACCTATCTCCTCCTGGGATGACAGATTTGCCTCTCTCATGCCTCTGAACGGAGGAGGGATGCTGCCTAACTGGAGTGAATAACCCAGTCTCAGTATCCTGTCCGTCCGCTCTGTTAATACACCACTGATTTTCCATTCCCCATAACATTGTGTTAGGGGATGTGTAATCAGCTGCGGAGCCGCAGCTATGAGGCTGTGGTACTCTCTGGTGGCCCACTCCGCCGTCAAACCCTCCATAAAAAGGAAGTTTGACCCATGGGGGGCTGACACAGAAAGGGCCGATTTTTCACTGAGGTCCCTGAACACACCACGGCCCGCTCTCGGGGGGGGGGGTCGTCATAATGCCGTCTCTTTGAAACGGACATTATGGGGAAATGTGGAATGTGGAGAGAGATGACTCTTACTCTGGGATAAATGCCATAGTTTTTACTAAATGCATTTTTCACACACACATCACTCTAGAACTAGGGTTACAATACGTAACCCACCGTTTATGCAACAGGGCCACATCCGGCCCGCCAGACATTCTCATCCGGCCCGCACGACGGGGGTGACTGCGGCGTGATTACTGCGTTCGCAGTAACCACTGTGTGCAGTACCGGAGTCCAACAGAGAGGCAGCAGCTGCGGGACAGTAGACAGCGTACTGCAAAACCTTCCCTGCCTTGAAGAAGAAGTGATCCTTCGTTGTGAAGAGTCTGGTTTGTGCACTCCGCACCACAGCAGTAGCCCTGCTGCGACAGAGTCCAACAGAGAGGCAGAAGCTGCGGGACAGTAGCCTAGAAGCAGGGTTGGGTTGTAACGGAATACATGTAACGGCGTTACGTAATCAGAATACAAAAATCAAGTAGGCTAACGGAGCCTACACACGGCGGCGTGCGTTGCCGCTTCAACGCTTCTGCCCATTCACTTTGAATGGGGTGACGTCACGATTCGCCGAACTGCATTGTGGGAGCAAAGCGTAGCTTCTCTCGCGGTGCTCGCTGCAAAAGTAGAGCAATGTTCTACTTTTGCCGCCTCGACGGAGGCGTCAGCCAATCAAATCCCGCGTATACAAATCTGACATTACAAGCGCTAGTCAATCAAACCGCGTGTATGTTGGGAGAGCCAGACCGCAGTTATTTCCCATATGTAAAAAAATGGAGGAGAAAAAGATCGTGGCGGGACTATATGACCAGTCCCTCTTTACATACATGGATACAAACCGGAGGAGCCAGGCATGGGGGGAGGTGGCAGAGACAGTGGGTGACACTGGTAGGTTTTCGCCTGTTTGGGGAGTTTATATCCAGTGTACTTCGTTTGAATGGACAGCTAGCAAGCATAGACAGTATATTTAGCCAGCATGGATGTAGCGTGAATGCTTTGCTTTGTATGTCCGGGGCGGGACATTCATGTGATTGGTTGTTGGTCGCGTTGTTCGTAAAAAATCCCCAAGCTTCAGACACGCCCACCGCCAAGCGGTAACGCACGCCGCCGTGTGTAGGGGCCATTCCTGTATTCAGCTGGCGTTACATTTGAAAAACGAGTAATCTGATTACAGTTACTTTAGTAAACCTGAAGTGAATACATTTTGGAATACTTATTGGAATTATTGGTGGAAAAATGTCCTCACAAAATGTAATATTCATTACCGGCAGAGCTGTGTGCACACTGCACGGCGCTGCAGCATGTCAGTGAGCGAGAGAGAGATGCAGCGCGTCTGTGAGGCCCCGCCCCCGCACGCAGGTGAGAGAGAGATCTCTTTTAAAATATATTGAAAGTTAGAAACGGAGATGGTTAGATAAAATGTGCAAGATAACGTTTATGTAGAATTTCTTTATTGTCGAAATGATGACATTTCATAACGGGATCAAATCAAAGTGAATGGCCTGCTGCTGCTGAATGCCTGGGGCAAGTGACTGGAACAAGTTTTAAAAGTTATTACATCGTTTCAGATAATACATAATAATGATAATTCATTCTATTTAGGGGCGCCTTTCAAAGCACCCAAGGACACCTTACAATTCATAACATATTCCAAGGAAAGGTTTTAAGACAGTACAAAGAATGCAGTCCGGGTGATGTTTTTTATGTGTGGTGCAGATGAGGGAGCTGTCCAGAATGACACCAAGATGTTGTGTTTGAGTTCTTGATAAGCCATTAAAACAGTAAAATATGTGTCTCCTGTTCACCAAAACATACCCATCTGTTATGGAAAAAGAAAGTATTCCAAAAGTATTCTAAAAGTAATCTGAATACGTTAAAGTAGACCCGATTCCAACGTTTAAGACACGTATCTGTAACTGTATTCTGATTACTTTCAGAGCCATGTATTCAGTATTTAGTAACTGATTACAGAACACTCAATATGGATGAACAAACTTTGCAGCCCAGTTTCCCAGCTTTGCAGTCTATCCACGGGTATTCCTTTTGTTTCCTCCGCTACATCTCCTCCGTCCACACTCATATAAATATTTAACCCTAACTTTTAAGATTTATGTAAAATAATGACAAAGTTCCATTTAATTTTTTTTATATTTTGAACATAAACCTACCTAATAAACTTTACATGATGCATATGCATCAGTGTAATAAAGCCTATTCATTTGAAATGCATATTCACCAGGTTTATGTATTCAGTATTAATATAATTTATTGAATTTAAATGCATATTAATCAGATTATGTATTAAGAATACATTAAGTATATTTGTTTGAAGTACATAGTAATTAGGTTACCTATTCAAGATGAATAATGTGTATGTGTTTGAAATACATAACAATTAAGCTTACATTCAATCAAAATGCATTAGATTTATGTATTTTTGTGATTAATATCCAATAAATGTTTCCATTCAACAATATCTCAATGATTCATACAATCAGACCACCTTGTTGATTCAACAAATGTATTAAAGGTCCCATGTCATGCTTTTCCGGTTATTGCCCGTCCCCTTGTGTGTTATGAAGGTTTTTATGCATGTAAACAGTCTGCAAAGTCAAAACCCTCAAAGTACACCCTGTAGCGAGTAAACTCTAACACAGAAAATACCTCCCCCAAAAGCCTCGTTGGAGATTTCTCAGTTTCCATTGTTTACTTCCTGCCCCGCGTGAGGTAGCTGCACCGCGTGACGTCACTTCCTCTGCCAGCCGACCATATTAAGTGTCGTAAAACCTGCTTCTTTTCAAAGCTCTATCCAGTCATGTCGCGGAGGGTCTGTTGCCTATATTGTGTGGAGAAATCCACAATGTTTGCAGTACCGAAGGCAGAACCACGACGAAGTCAGTGGTTGACATTCCTTTTTAACACTGTTCCAGCTGATTTACCAGCCGGTACTGTTGTGTGTGCATTTCACGGACCAAAGCTTTAAAAACGTAACAATGTTTAGCTTCGGACTTGCAAAGCTGATATTGGAGGACGATGCTGTTCCTACTTTGTTTGGACCAGCGGGAGATTCGGGTACTGTTAACTGTGATGGTTATTCTCGCGTCCAGGAAAGAGAAGCTTAAAAAGGAGACTAAATGGAGTCTCTGAGATGTTTTCAAATTGGTACTTTAATTAATAAAAAGCGTGGTAAAGTCACAAACAGGATATGGTCCAACAGAAATACAGCTGTGCATCTGGCCCTTGTTAGCAGAAAAAGAGGCCCGACCCCTCAGGTTTCATTGTTTATATAGCCTCTCCTGGCTCCTCCCTGGGGGCCGGCTCTCCGCGTATTTAATGTCCGTTGTTACGCATATCACAGGATACAGACATTGTACATTCAATATATATCTAAACACGCCTTTTCTCCTCCTTAACTCTTTCATGACTTTTCATTTAACACATTCTAAACGCTGTAATCAATACTCCAAAAAATACAGGAAATCCTTCACAGCAATTTGATTTCCGGTCGCTCCGAATGTTGTGACATGCTACCCACATCTGTAAACAATAACGTACTCAAATAAACTGTACCTTCATTTAATATCCAACAATAATAATATCTCGACGTCTATAGTTGTAGTGTTGAAATCAGTAGGTTTCGGTGTGCAACATCATATCGCTGCTAAATTCACCTCTATAGGAAATGGTATATTAGCCTCATGCTAAATGCTAACCGGAGGTGAAGGATTTTCAGAATAAAAGTCTAACTGGTTGTGCACAAGAACTTCTGGCTTTTCAGTATAAAACAGCATTTAAACTAAAGGTACATTTAAGGTACATTATGCCATCAAAACATTAATTTGTATTTCTAACAGTCCCTCCTTACACACCTAAAAGGTGTGTATAATACTGAAATCAATGAGTTCTTCATCTGAACAGTACATAACTCATATCAAAAACATACAATCAAAATGGAATGGTTCAAATAGCCTCAATTTTACAAAAATACAAAAATACTTTGACTGTGTTCAAACATAAAAGTTTTCCCTTTTGCATAACTTCTAGTGTTAACATTCAATATGGCTCTTTGCAATGGCTTGCTATCAGAACATTTCTTCCTCCCTCCTTTCACACAAACCGTTCTCATACCACGCTCAGTGTTAAGGCACTTGTTTTTACAAAGTGAAAAGAAACGACCCATTTTAAAATAGCAATGATTTATAAAACATGGGATCCATCATATTAGAACAGTATAGAATACAATATCTTGTACCAGTGTAATGTAATAATAAAAAATGAAAATACACTATCTTGGAATAGTATAGTATAATAATGAATAAAATAAACTATCTTGGAATAGCATAAGTAAATTGAAATGGATTCACTCCATTTTAGCATTTTTCTTCTTCACATGATTTCATAATTTAAAGAATCACCTCGGCTGGACATTCATTGAACATTCTCATCTCTGAACATCCATATAATTTAACATCATTCAAACTAACTCATCATTTTCATTCATCTGTATACAGGGGTGGATCGTCTGTTTCTACTAGCATTTGTAACTGTCCCCCTTGAGAAATGTACCCTGCCTCCTTTCATATCATTTAAGGTATGAAAGTAATATGTTCTCTAAAAGAGGCCGTTGTAATCAATTGGTGTTTTAGGACATGGAATTAGTGCAACATCTAGGCCTCCCCTGGGCGCTCCTATGCTATCCTTGTACCCTGGAGCCTAAACTCCCCCTGGGACTGGTCTCTTAGCCCTACTGGCTTTGGGGTGGTCTGTTCTAATGCAGTGATAAAGTCCCTGAAATGGTGTGAAAACCGGTGGAATATCAATAACTCATTATACTAATTTATTTTCATTTCTGGTCTACTTAAATAACTATGCTAACCTCCTTAACAGTGTGTGGAACCTTGGGTGCTTTAACAAGGACTTTAAAAACAGAAGTCATTTCATTAATGGTTTGTAGTTCAATTCAGGAATTTTCACTCATGGCAGATATGTTTCTCCTTTTAAATAACATCTCTAAATGTCAGGTCATCACTGATTAAATGGATGAGCATTAGGAGGTGGTGGCACTTGTCTTTTAAAACTCATACTCTGGTGCCGTGCGCTCCCTCTGAAGCTGCAAGTAAGATTTAAAACAACTGCAGGGTGGGTTGAGCAACCTCTTCTCCCTGAACGATATTTGTTGTTGAAAATATGCACCATTAAAATGAGTGATCCAAGGCCCCGCATGTATTACTCCCAATTATACTAGTTTTTTCAAAATTAAAATCTTCAATCGCTCTTTGCCTAGTGTCTTTTTAAAACTCTACATCTTGGACGAGAAACAAATGTTGTTTCCACCTTAACAGTTCTCCTATGGTAATAACCATGCTACAATGGTGAAATCAATACTCTAGATTGGAATACTTTCTTTGGCTTGGTCCCAGCTCTACCTTTAACATTTTCCATTCAAATAAAGATTTGCCTGCTATCTATATTGTAACAAATTAAATCTTCCCCAAATTCTCACATGAATAAGAATCTCTATAAGAATAATTTGTTTATATTATGAAAAGATTGAATAATATGTTCTACCCTCAGTGTGTTTTTAGGATTATTTTCTAATAAGTGTGTTTATGTGTAAACTCACTCACTCCTGTGTTCCTTCTCTCCCCCTCTGGTCGTCAAGCCACAACCCCCTCACGTTCTGCTGGCCCATGCCAACTCCTCTGGTTCTGTCTTCTCCTCCATCCTGTCTTCTCCTCAGTCCATCCGCACTTGGATCTTCCCGCTGTAACTCTTTTCAGTGGCCCAACTGCTTTGCATTTCATCTCCTCCTTTTCAGTCTCTACGCTGTTGCATGGAGTGGTGTATTCTGCTCTCATGTCCCACTCTGCTCTTGTGCCAAATCTCGCGGCTCAGTTTGGAACTTCATGTCCTGTTTGAGGGACCGATGAGAGTTTGCCTCTTTGTCAGCATGCTGGTTTGGTTCTGGATGCCTCAGGTGGAGATGGTTCTGGATGCCTCAGGTGGAGATGGTTCTGGATGCCTCAGGTGGAGATGGTTCTGGATGCCTCAGGTCGTTGTTGGTTCAGCTCGGGTAGTCTGTCTGTTTGATGGAGGAGGAGGAGTCTCCTGTGGTGAGGTCATTTGTCTGAAGATGGGGTCGTAGCATTCTGACAGGCAGAGAGAGAGAGAGAGAGAGATCTCGGGCCGCATTACCTATAGCTAATTCTAACACACTGAGGTAAAACATATCCAATCCTTTCCACTCTATTTTCCTAATCTTACTATCTGTCTTAGATGTTAAATGTCATCTAAACCCAATTAATGTCTACTAATGGTTGTGCCATATCCCTAAACATTGTTTCCACCCACTGCAACATGGCTACTCCAAATAACTCTTTCAGGAAACCATTTTCTTCTATAAATTAAAAATACCTACATGTTTCAAGCACCACATATTTCACACACTATTAAAAACGTCCCCATATTTTCTCCATCACTTTAAATCTCACTGTTATTTAGAACATAAGTAACTTTTGTGACTGGACATATCTGCAATGTCTCCACAATCTGCTGGGGAATTTTGTTCATAGAGTTTGTACGTACAAAGCTGTACTTGTGGGTTAGTAGCCTGTTTCTACTGTAATCATTTTCAATAATTGTGCTCTGGTCACCGGTTGGTTGTCCATAAACTTAACAGGGGTGTTTCTGGCACAGACTAAAACATGGATCCAGTGTATTTTTAGATTTCCCTAATCTGTAAATTCCCATCACCTACATATCCCAATCACTTAAACCCATCTCATCATTTGATACAAGAACTGCATATATGGGGGGTGAATCATCTTGATTGTAATCGCCTCACCTTTGGGACCGAGTATTTCTAACTCCTCCTCTTGTTGCTCAGCTGATCTTTTGGCTCTAGGGATAAGTGAAACTCTCTGAAACACAGCTGGAGTTTTGTTAGTGATGTGGGCATTCTCTATGAGTGGACTAATGGATCCATGTCTTACTTGATATTGTACTCCCCATCCAACCAGAAAGGTGCCAAGTGTAATGAGCACAATCAACAATGCTATTCTGACTCTTATCCCGAGGGGACCCCACAATAGCTTTGGCTTTGATTTTGACATCATCTCTATTTTCTCCCTTGGTGTCAGTTACAGAATTTAAATAATGAGTACTATAATAACGTATACAAAAATGTGACTCTTTTTCAGATGTAAAACAAAAATAGGTTTTCACGTTAGTGTACTATCTATAAAAATCTATAGACAATTCGTCTTTTGAGCTGTTTCTATCTTTATCTTATTTCTATTTATTGTTTTGTTCCAGCTCTGCCAAATCAGTCCTAACTCCCAATAATGTTCTGGAAGTCGCCAGTGAAGGGTGACAATGTGTGAGGTGGTGTCAATTTGCTCCTTTTTCTTTACCTTTAAACCGGAGCGCGTGTGAAGTTCATTACAACTTCTCACTGTTCCGTCCACCGGGATCAGCTCACTGTCTTTTGTGAACTTTCACCCTCACCCAATCACCTGGCAGAACAGGAGTCTCTTCTGGTGTCTCGTCTTGTATCTCTGTAGCTTTCTTAGCCTGTGTAGACAAAACTTGGATAATATTACTCAGAGTTCTGACATATTCATTACTTTTATTCGTCTAATATCTAAAACTGGACCACTCCCTCCTTGGAGGAGGCCCAAGCTTTGGCATACCTTTTGTCGTTATGAGACCCATTATTAACTACATGTTATTATTTATTAACTACAACGTCACTGAAATCAACATATCTGTATAATCATGACACTCCCTCCTTTGGGCAGAACATGCTCAATTAATATTGCAATGATTACCCTATTCTGAACAGGACATGTAAAACCCATAACGTTGCACAAAATAAATATAACTTCTCCGTGTACCCATAAGGCGTACAAAATATCGTATGATGTGTGGCTTTCTGATGGTATAAAAACATATTCACTAAAATCTGTCATTAGCACAAAAAATGGTTTACTTGTTGCAATAATGGCTTTTGTCCTGGTATTATGCATCATTGTTGCGGCGAAAAACAATACCCCTGATGTCGCTAATGCGTCTCAATAATTCTAGGATTAGAGGATTGTTTGATACTGCTGAACAAAGATATGATAAAATAATATGTATCTAAACTAGAGGGAAACATACGAACCATTCTCACAGAGGGTGACATGCATGAAGGGCTGGTGCCCCTCACTCAAAATGAGATAGTGCCTTACGCACTACATTATAAATCAGTAAAATTACTCAAGAATAAATAAATAAAAACTGATTCTTGAAACTGTTGTAAAAACCCTACAACTTCTTCATCCAAGCTCTCGATCAGTGTTATGTTATTTAATCTGCAGCTCATTGCCTTAAAACAGATACTTCAGACCGATTATAAAATTGTGTTTATGAGAAAAATGTAATCTGACTCCATAAATCACATAATTGTTTGACTAAAAAAACTACACTTCCACTAACAATAAATGAAGTTCCCCTTTAAACACAGCCCCGGTCTTCTGACGGGGTCTATCTATGTACTGGCTGGAAAATGTTGTGCCAGTCTCTGTCGCTCTGTCACTGTTCTCCCGCTAACAGTCACTCTCTAGTTCTGCTGGGTTCTTGTTGACTTCTTCACTGGTTTGAGACAAGCGACCCTATCGGACACCTCCCTTTGTAGCCAGACTTCACCACAGCAGAAGCGAGTTTCTGTTTTTAGGTCTCAACAGCTCCACGTCAGGTGTATCGCCGCCCCTTGAACTGCAGTCGGTGTAAACAGGAGGATTTGGTATGGATCCTCCGTCTTGGGCGAGTACTAGGTTTCCGTCTTCATATTTTTGGGTGGAAACCCGTCGTCTTGACCTCACTAGCTGTGTGGACACAATAGTTTTCTGTGTGGGGGAACAACATCACTCGTACTCTCTATCCTTCTCATAATTACAAAAATAGTCTGCTAAATGTTCTACTATGTTTTAATCTTCTACTAATCTGTGGATGCTTTATGTGTAAATGCAATATGCTACTCACCATCTCTTTAAATAACATTCAACCTCTCCCTCCTGTGGTGACAGATATGACTCAATGTAGCTGGATTTCAAAATACCCTTGGGCTGAGGATGCATCACCTGGTGGTCTGGCCCTCTGAGCTTCCTCATTGTTGTGGTTGATACCAGGGTGTCAGTGGCATTTGGGTCATGTTTGGCAATGCTGTTCGTCTTTGACATCCCTGAGACCCCCTGCCTCCGTTGTCATCATGGAAACCTACCCGGGGTAACTGCATGGAGGGCCGTTGTTTGGTGCAATGTTCTGCGGACACTCTCTGGACCAATGTGTCAGCTGACCACATTTGTAGCAGCCTTCATCTGTTCTTCGTCTTGATCGTGGCTCTCCTCTCCATTGTCCCTTTTGTTGATGCTGTATGGGAGTGTATGCCTGTGCTTGCGGCTGTACTTGGGTAGGATGATATGCAGGTGTTTGCTGTTGCCAAAATTGTGTGGGAAGATATTCTGGTACTTGCAGCATCCTGTGTTGCGGACAATATCTGGCCCAATGTGAGAACTGACCACATATGGAGCATCCTTCACCTTGGATACCTTGTCCTGTTGATCGATTACCTCCTTGGAAACGCCCTCCTTCTCTGCCACTTTGTCTTCCTCGGAAACCTCCTCCCCCTCTTTGTTGACTCTGCACCTGAATCTCTGGCACTTCCTGAGCTTGAATTGTTGGAGGTGTCTGACCTGCCTGCTCTGGAAGTTTCCCCTCCCTTCTCCTTGTCTTGTTCCTACAAGCTACGGTGTCTTTTGTTTTTTCTGCTATGTCTTCCCTCACTGGCAGGTCTGCTACTCGGACCATATTTATGCTGTGTGCCAATAGGCTGGCATATTCCAGATGGAGTATCAGACTTGTAACTCTTATAAATCTTTCTTCATCTTCACTCCATATAGTTCTTTTAATTGGAAAGGTTAAAGCATCTGATCAGATTATTACCCTTTCCTTGATATCTGCAGTTGGGCCTGGCTCTGCGTCTAGTCCCAGTTTAGTTTGTTTTGGTGACATGCTCTCTTCCTATTCGAATGAATATTATGATTTTTTTAAATAATAAAGTTAATTAAAAGATACAAATTATGCAAATTTTAAAATCTGAAATGCTAAAATAAAAATGGTATAGTGTATGGTTTTGACTTTGAAAATTATGAAAATTAGAAATCTGGTGAAAATCTAAATCTACTGTGTACAGTGCATACCAAAGTGTATGAAATTATGTAAATGTCCTAACTTGTGTTAGCTTCAATACATTTGTTTGCTTATTTGAAAAAGTATTGTTTAAAGTTTCCTATCTTATAATTAGAAACCACTTGCAATTCTATCCTGGCGATCAAGCATGTGTTTATTTATAACACTTCAAATTAAACTTCTATTGAGTGTTACCTCTATGTAATAATTCTGTACTTCCAGCAGAGTGCGCTATTGTAATTTCCAGCTTAATCCACTAGGGATTACTGTTGCAAAACTAACCTCTATTTAACAAGAAAAGCTTATTTTTCTTCTTAAAAATGGAAAGAGAATTACACTAGGTAAGAACACTACACTATGGTAAAAGAACACAGCACATAAACGCCAAAACACATTTGCAAACTGGAATATTTTAAAAAAAACTTCAATTTACACTTGCAAGCAGAAAAGAAACTTCTAAAATCAGATCCCTACAAATACCAAACTTCCCACGGTAAAATAACCTGTCTATTTTATAGTTCCAACTCTGCAAAGAAATATGATTTATCCTTCTCAAGATGGAGTGCCTAGCCTCATGTGAGTAGGACTGAGTACTTTCAAATTAGCATTTCACGAAATGGCGACTGCCATTGCTCATTGTAAACACGAGGACAAGACAAGATGGCAACTGATTTTCAAACCTTTGACCTGAAGAACAAAGGGATTTGAAAACACCTCGTGGCTCTCAGAGCGGAGTTGAAATAATGAGGGTGTTCTTTTAATTCTAGAAAATTCAACACAAAACAACACTGCAGTTTAAAATAACATTTCTATGTAATTTACAATTATAAATGGGCCTCATACCCTTACGTCACAGCCTTCAACCTGTGTACGTAATGTTTTGACTTTAAGAGCCAGTATGGTTATCTCCTCTGTTTAAACACGCTATCATGGGACCAAGTAAGACGCTAAGCAAACACTATCAGAAGAATATCGTCTATCTAACGCACGAATGTCGCACTCCTCATCGTAATCCACGCGCAATGTCTGTTTGAAAACAGAAAAACAACCACTGAAAGCTTCAAACTTTTCAGGCCTTTTCCTCAAATAGGACTTTTTTAATAAGAAAGGCCTCTTGCTGTAATTAAAACACTCACTCAACTGTGTTCTTGTCTCAAACAGTCCCCACTGTTTAATGGCCTAGAACCATTCACGTTAAATTAAAACATAACAAGAAACACTTTGAAATGATTTTCCCCATCACACAAAGAACTTTTAAAAAGAAAAACAGCCTCACACTGTCCTTAACACAAACACTCACTCCGTGATGTTTTGTCCACTGAAAGCTTCAAACTTTTCAGGCCTTTTCCTCGAAAAGGACTTTTTTTAATAAGAAAATCACAAACACTCACTCCACTTTGTTCTTGTCTCAACCAGTCCCCACTGATTAATGGCCTAAAACCATTCACGTTTAAATTGAGACGTAACAAGAAACAATTGAAATGATTAGCCTCGCCGACATGTAATAACAGACAAACGAATAGGATGCAGGGTTAAATATAAGAAAAATAAGTAATTTGAACTCACCCTGCTTGTGAAAATGCAACGCCACGTGTTATATGATTGTTATTGTTATAAATTTGGTTGTTTTAACATTAATTTCCCAGCTATTTTCAGGAACCGGAAGCAGCCGTCCAACACACAGTCCTAAGATTGTCCTGCATAAACTATTGAAGAATTTTGACGTAACAGGCTTTTTCTTTACCGTAGTTTGAGCTCTCTGTGTGTCGAACGGGTTTGCCAGCGGCTCCGGGCAACAGCCGGCTGTGTAGTCTCTCCGGTTCAACGAGAATCACGTTGGGGTCATTCCAATTGTTAACTGTGATGGTTATTCTCGCGTCCAGGAAAGAGAAGCTTAAAAAGGAGACTAAATGGAGTCTCTGAGATGTTTTCAAATTGGTACTTTAATTAATAAAAAGCGTGGTAAAGTCACAAACAGGATATGGTCCAACAGAAATACAGCTGTGCATCTGGCCCTTGTTAGCAGAGAAAAGAGGCCGAACCCCTCAGGTTTCATTGTTTATATAGCCTCTCCTGGCTCCTCCCTGGGGGCCGGCTCTCCGCGTATTTAATGTCCGTTGTTACGCATATCACAGGATACAGACATTGTACATTCAATATATATCTAAACACGCCTTTTCTCCTCCTTAACTATTTCATGACTTTTCATTTAACACATTCTAAACGCTGTAATCAATACTCCAAAAAATACAGGAAATCCTTCACAGCAATTTGATTTCCGGTCGTTCCGAATGTTGTGACATGCTACCCACATCTGTAAACGATAACGTACTCAAATAAACTGTACCTTCATTTAATATCCAACAATAATAATATCTCGACGTCTATAGTTGTAGTGTTGAAATCAGTAGGTTTCGGTGTGCAACATCATATCGCTGCTAAATTCACCTCTATAGGAAATGGTATATTAGCCTCATGCTAAATGCTAACCGGAGGTGAAGGATTTTCAGAATAAAAGTCTAACTGGTTGTGCACAAGAACTTCTGGTTTTTCAGTATAAAACAGCATTTAAACTAAAGGTACATTTAAGGTACATTATGCCATCAAAACATTGATTTTAATTTCTAACAGTACACAACCTGTAAGTATTCATTGTGGTTTGTGTATTTATTCTGTTTAAAACAAACAATGTATCTACCACGACTGTGTAAATGCTATGCTATGCTACCGAGGTAAACACAAGGGCTACCTAGCATTCCCAGACCTCAACACCGATGTTAGCACATGGCCTTACATGTATCTCATAGCAGGAGAATGTCTGCAAACACACACGAAATACTCATAGACAGTATACTCCGGGTGATTTAACCGTACGGTCAGTAATTACAGTTGCCGTTCGTGTATTCTACCGAGCTACCATTAATAAGCTAAGCTAGAAGCTCTAACCTAGAGATGTTATGAAAAACATTGTTTTCATGCCAGCTACAATGAATGACCGAACGTAGCAGACTATCTGTAGAACATTGTAATTGTAAAAGTGTTGCTTTTATGAAATTGACTGTTTTCCTCGGATACAAAATTAATTGTATGAATACTATGTGTATCTTTCTTAGAGTACATCACAGAAGGAACACAATACCCACCGCTCCAGTACAGTCGGATGTCAAACAGACCGTCCACAGACTGTTTGTGTGGGAACTCAGAGGGTGTAAGACACGGTCTGTGGGAACACAGACAGTGGAATGTAAAGTGTCCGCCATTTCTGTTGCTACACAGTTGGCCCGGGGAACACTGAAATCGGCACATGTGAGAAGCAAAGGTAGACTATAACACTGACAAATCACAGATACATTACCTTAATTGTGCTTTTATTACATGTACAGCACTTGGGCTCGACCAAAAATCGTTTTCAAATGTGCTCTATAAATAAAACCTTATTTGATATTATTGTATATCACAGAAATACTGTTATGTTGACTACAATAAATACAGTGCTGTTTGTAGTTTGTACATTTTTCATGAATTAATCTGTCAGATGTACACAAGTTGTTGGCCTTTTACAATGTATTAGTGTCTTATCTAATGTACATAGTATTTATGCACTTTTCCCTTTTTATTAACAGGCATCCAGGCCACGGTGTCTTTCAAAAGTGTTGGCACTAAAACTTCCACCGACACAGAAATCCCCTTGTCCTCTACACCAATAAAGGGCCCAGGATTGGGACCTAGCAAGAGACCTCGACTAGAGTTGGAGCAGGAACAAGGAGAGACTTCGATTGAATTTGAAGAGACTCTGGATTCGAGTTACCACCCTGATGATACTGTAGAAGAATCTGACGTATCGTAAGTTTGGTATATTTGGTACACATTACTATTACTGTTGTTCAGAGTTGACATCTAACATGTATTGTTAATTTTGTTTTGTTACATTAGACTTCAGACACGATCCACGCACAGTGACGCAAAGTACATTGTGTTTGAAAGCTGCTTCGGACAGCTGTTTGAAAAATGTCCGTTTTGTAAGACAGACTGTGATGTCCAAAAACGAAAAAATGGGACTTTTGTGGCGTTCAAACAGCGTTGTCCAAACTGCACTTACTTCAGACAATGGGAGAGCCAGCCCATCATTGGAAGTACCCCGGTTGGCAACTTACAATTATCTGCTGCTACATACTTCACTGGTGCTTCCTTCTTCCAACTAAAAAAGGTATTTTACCATCTTACGCATATGAAAAATGACAGAAGTGGACTTTTTCAAATACTTGTCCTGTTTTTCTATTTATTCATAGATATGCAGAGCCATGCAGCTGGAGATCTTCCAGTATGAGACCTTCAGGAGGCATGCTAGGCATTATCTGGAGCCTGCTATTATCCACAAGTGGAAAACTGATCAGCTGAAGATTTTCCAGCAACTACACCACCAGGGGGGAAAGGTCACAGTTGCAGGAGATATGAGAGCAGACTCTCCAGGTAAGCAGAAACAGACAAGACAGTCTAGTGCCAGAGTTACTGGTGTATATTACAATTCATCGAACTTATCCATTGAAATTCTGTTGAAAAGTCTTGAAACCTCCTGTATTATATTTTCTTCAGGCCACTCAGCTAAGTTTGGGAGCTACACACTAATGCACCTGGGAAGCAACACCATTGTGGACTTCCAGCTTGTTCAGGTGGGATTCTCTTTCTGGGTGTAATTTTAGGCGTGCTGGCTGTTGATGCATGCTTCAGTGTATTTATGCCCTATTTCTTATTCACCAACAGAGCAATGAAGTAGGTGGTAGTTACCACATGGAAAAGGAGGGACTCAAAAGATGCCTAGATCATCTGGAGTCAAACGATTTGGCGGTTGAGTACATTGTGACTGACCGTCATCCACAGATCCAGAAGTTTCTGAGGGAACGCAACATAGAACAATTCTATGATGTCTGGCACTTTGAAAAAGGTATTTATCCCTATATGTTGTAATGAAAGAATACCAAATCAGAGACACTGTCCTTTTTAGCAGCAGACATGACATGTCTGGATAGATACATGAATGATATCCCCCTATATGTCCCTCTAATCTGGTCTTTCCTCTGTTATTGTAAACTGTCTGGCAGACCACTTGATCACAGCACCTTTTGTCATTGTAAATTACATTTCACTCACTAATCTTAGGATAATGGGAGTACTCTTTAGGATGGGAATTTACAGTGATGCATATATGAATATGTATGGGTGTTTCCTGGCTATAAAATGTTTTCAGACATAAGGGTGACGCCCTGACCATTGTCATGCAATTATCATATGGATGTTATGGTTGTAATTAACATGCTGTGCTTACCCTTCTGTCTGCCCACCACCCTCTTTCCACCACACCCTTGAATATTGTCCATCACAGCACATCATTTACACACTATTGCTTGAATATTCACATGCGTTTTCTTTTTATCAGGTTTGTCCAAGAAACTTGTGAAACTTTCACAGAACAAGGACTGCAAGTTGTTGAAGAGGTGGCTGCAGAGCATAAAAAACCATGTGTACTGGAGTGCGACGAGTACAACCTCGGGGCCGGATAAGGTGGCAAGGTGGACGTCAGTGGTCAACCACCTACAAAACATCCACGTGCATGACGACCCCTTATTCCCCAAGTGTGAACATCCTGAAAGAGCCACAACGGATGAAAATAAATGGCTAAAACCTGGTAAGTTCAATATTTATAAAAAAATTGCAAATAACAAGTGAAACATTTAAAAACAATTCACTTCCTTCATAAGATAGGTAAGATAAGTTGTAATGTTGATGTTTTTGTAATTGTACTCAAGATTCAATAACACTCCACAAAGTTGAGAAAATACTCAACAACAAGAGAGTTCTCAAAGATGTGCAAAAGCTAAGCCATCACTACCAGACCTCATCCCTGGAGTCGTTCCACAGCTTGATTCTGCGTTTTGCCCCCAACAATGTGGTTTTTCCCTTCATGGGAATGTTGTGCAGGTAATACACTGTATAATTTATTCAGTAGCATCTTATAACACAGTGACTGTTTAGTGGCATGAGGGTTTTATTCTGTCATAACACAAAGTCTTATTTTATTTTGCTATTCTATTGGTTGTGTCTAGCAGCCATGCATCACAACGAGAATGCTGACCGTGAGCAAGACACAACAGCTGCAGGACTACCTGTGTACAGATTGGCCTATCCAAAATCAAGGAGGGGAGAATGCACAGCAAAGCCTGTAAAGAAGGAGCCTACATACAGTAAGTTGTCAACATTTTTTTTATTACAAACATAAATTACATTTTAAATTATTATAGCACAAAGTACCAAAGAACTGGCCAGATCTATGGAGAACCGGGATGACTGCAACAGACGATGGAGGGCTAGAGAGATAGCCACACTGAATTATCTGTACAATGAAAGAATAAAAGAGAAATGAATAAGTGTATACAAATGATTAATTATTATATGAATGTTATATTTTTCAGTGTACGTGGGTGAGCTGATGAGGCTGGTGTTTGAAGAAGTCTTTGAGGACCCAACACCCTTTGTGGAGGAGATGAATAAAATCAACATCCCAAAGGACCTGTCCACTCAATTTGACAGGCCCTCAAAGGAGGAAGTGGTAGCCCGCCATGTCTCACGTTTTAGTCTAGGGGCGGTCGGAAGCCCACGTACTGTCCAGCCAGATCAGGGAACTCCTGGCGTATCCGGCGGACCACACACGACGGGATGACCACTCTGATTCCTCGTCCCAAAAAGCCCCAGCACCAGCTTACGAAGCTGCGATAGGCCAGATGCCTAAAACGCCTATAAGAGGAGGAATGGATGATAACATATATGTGCTGTCCTGTTTTTCACCCTTACCCTCTGGCTGCTTGAACAACTGAATTTCCCCACAGGGATTAATAAAGGTCCATCTTATCTCATACAGTGTATATATACACATGATCAATTTGTACATTTATCAAAATAAAGTTTGATGGAACTACTTGATAGCCTTTCTTCCCTGAATTATTTGCTCCTAGATCATTCATATATAGCAAACCATTATTTGATTTGTCATCTAATACAGTAGTAGTTTATTATAGCTAAAAATAACTTACTCTTCTTCAGTTCTACGCCTCAAAGGTCCATAATCAAACCGATAAATATTGTGGAGGTTCTGCAGGGTGTAGGGATTGAGGCAGTTTGGTTCTAGTCCGGGGGGGTTCAACCATGCACACAATGGGTTCTGGGACTTGGTGCATTCGTGTTAAAACCTATAGGAGGATAAGATATTTGTAACATAATACGTTTAGCAATTAAATCCAACTATGGCGAGGTTTACAAAATAAACATTAAATTACTATAGAATAAATAAAAGGGCATATAGTCTATTGACTTGACAAGTATGTATGGTGTATATAATGTTGTGTGCTACTGTTGGTGTTTTTGTATTTGTTGTGGTGACACCCTGTTTTGACCATAATTCACCTTTGGTATAGTGTTGCCACACGGACCCTTTAGTGTGTGCTCTTAGGTTTAGCTTGTCATTCCTAGCTTGTCAGACAGAGCAGACATGTATTTTACCTGATTCTAAACTCACCGCCCCCGACTCCCTTTCATCAGCACTACACTGTCACCTTTCTAATCTCCCTGCAACAGAGGTTTTCCACCTCGGTAGGCATTACTGCGCAGTTTCCACACGTGCACCTAAATAACAACAGTTGGAAAGTTTGGTTAGTCAGCGGACACACGTTACTGTGATGTAGATAAATGATGAAGTTCTAACATTACATCTGAAATGTAGCAGCTATACAAAATTAAAATGTTCCACTGTGAAACCGCCTGCTGTATTCTTGTTTGGGACGGTGGATCAGGTCCATCACGGTCCGTTTCACTCTCAGGGTCGGACTCCGGTTCGTACATATATGGCTTTACTGACGCCATTTCATTTCTGCTACTCCGCTCAGAGCCGAAAAAACACCATGGGCTAAGTACCCGCTAAACCACTTTACGGCAGATGTCAACAGGGGCAGAGCCTCTCTGGTGGTTGACAAATCAGAACAGAGGGGCCGAGCTGACCAATCGGAGCACACTGGGCTCACAGGGAGGGGGGGGGGCAAGAGCTGCAACGAGCCGTTTCGTGGAGAGAGTGAATTCACGTAGTTTACAGAGATGCTGTATGCGAAACAATGTGAGTTTGGAAAATTGCACAATATAAATCTATTCTAGTAGACATCAACAATGGAATTATGATCAGTGGAAATGGCCATGACATTTGACCTTTAAGTAATTACATTTAATATATTTTAGAATTTACAGAATTATACAGATTATAATTAATTTAAATACATTTTAAAAAATATGAGTATTTAAATAAAATCAAATAGATTTATATGCTTAAAAATAAACTCTACCATGATTCATTTCTGTGAGTGCATACCTCTGGGAAAGGTGAGCTTGAGCTAGCCAGGGGAACGTTGCTAGCTCAGCTAACGTGCACGTTAGCTAGCATTATCCACGTCTTTAGGCGGCTCTTCTGATGATGTATTACTAGCAGCTTCACTTGTAGCTTCGGTGCTGCTAGCCTCTTTCTTCTTGTGAATTATTTTCTTTTTAGAAAATAAGTCAAGTAAAACATGTTAGCCTGCCATTATAGAGCTGTTTCGTTAGTATTCTTGAGGGAAAGAGCTGCCGCAAAACCGGCGGTCACGAGCGTGATGATGAATCATACTTTTTTAAGGAAATCGTTTTTATTTTTTATTATAATTATTGTGAAATGTATTATGTTTTCGTCATTATTACAACAAATACACACTTGCAACTGATAACACTGGCAATGATTTTATATTTATTAGACTTAAAAAAAAGATCATGCTCCAAATAAGTAGGGGTACGGCGTACCCCCGCGTCCAACGCCCACTACACCACTGCACTGCGCCCTCCATTTCTACGGCCCGCCCCGTGGAACCGGCGTACCGGCAGTCACGGGGAAGGGCTGCCCGACCGAGGCAGGCTCCGCAGCAGCAGAGAGCGCCCGGGTGGGGAGCTCCATCTTCCCGGAGTTGACTAGCGGGGGCAGGTAGCGCCTCGGTGGCGGGAGAGATTCTCTCTAACGGGGACGCGAGGGCGAATCCCGCCTCCTCCCTATTTAATGCCCAGATCCCCGTTAAAACCTTTACAAATAAAGATGGTGTTGATCTGTATCCAAGTCTGAGTGTCCTAACCACAATACACTTACACATGTTGATGACTGTACAAATTCCCCACTCGCCGCCCCAGCTGTAGCTCCTGTTAGGGAGGAGGCTAGTGGGAGGGCGCAGATGGGAGTAATAAACCGCGGGCAGTGCTATTATAGTCCGATGCGGGTACAGGGACATTATGGCCGACGTATTTCTGTTAGAAAACACTCTATGCCTGAAACTAAGACTCCAAATAATGCTGTTTACCATAGTGCAGGGGTGGCCAACCCGCGGCTCTCGAGCCGCATGCGGCTCTTTGCCTAGTTTCATGCGGCTCTTCAGTTCATATCGAATTTTATATGTGTGAGTTTGGGGGAGAGACACTGACTCCTGACTAGTGTTGCACGGTGTACCGATACTTGAAAGGTACCACGATACCCTGCCGTTAAAAACGTTACGATTCCTCCGTTTCATTAGTATCGGTACTTTAAGAATGACGGGGAAAAGTACTCCGGTGAGAAAGCGCCGTTTTAATAAGAGCCGTGTGTGTTCAGCGCTCTGCTTCCACTCCCTGCACTGCAGCCGTGCCTGCAGTCCCGCCCCTCTCAAGCACGCTCTAATTCCCTCCCCTCTCAAGCACGCTCTAAGTGCTTCCCCTCTCTCGTGCACGCGCTAGCTGCCAGAGCATGTGAGAAAACGAGAAGCATGGCTGCAAGTGGGAGTGCAACTGCCGCTGCGCCTCGGCTTGTTGACAAAAAAGACGCCAGAAGCGACATTTGGAAGTATTTTAGCTATATCTCTGACAGTGAGGGCAAGCCTACGGACACCACGAGGCCTGTCTGTAAGACATTTATTAATTTTATTTAATACGAATTCTTGTCATTTATTTTATTTATTGTTCTCATTGTTTAAAAGTTTGTGTTATGGTTCTGGTGTGAAATAAAGCACAATAATTACATTTAAGACCGTTTCCCTTTTTTTTAAGAAAATATCGAAAAATAATCGGAATCGCAATTCTTGACTTGGTATCGAAACCAAAATGTTGGTATCGTGACAACACTAGCTACTCCTGACAGTTAAACCTGATATTTAGTAGGTCTGTTAAGTATTGAATGCTGATAATTCTGACGTAATTTGGCCGGTCAAAGTTGTTTGGGCTCGGATAAAATCACTCCGTTACTTTCGTCCCGTGTTATGTATGTTGTGTGTGGTGTCAGTATGAGAGGATGACAGCGCGTATAATTTTGATGTGGCCCAAGAGCCAATCACAATAATACCTGCGATGCAGTGAACCAATCACCTTTGAGGGGGGGAAACCTATCGTTGATTAAACATTATCCAGTGTTTCCCCTACCATTGTCTTGGAGGGGCGCTGCGCCCCGCAAACGGAGCCCCACACCCCCCCTGAAATTCAAGGTGTTTAAAAAAAATATATATATAATTTTTTTTTAAAATATATATAGCACCAAATTGCAAATAATCTATAACTACTGTCACTTTTCACATTGAACATGTGCTCTTTTATTAAATAAACTAAACGCTTTCATTTTAAGTTGTGAGTTTAGTGTTTTTGACACTAAGAAACACTGATGCATTAATCAATAACAATAATCCACAGCTCCTCTCTCTGCTCCAGAGGATTTAAAAAATATATATCCCAATGCCACAAAAATGCATCAGTGACGTGGTTGAAATCTTGTCTCCAGAAAACAAAAAACTGAAACAAGCAGTATCAGTGACTGTGTGTTTGATGTGGCTCTTTGCAGTAACATAGAAAAAATGTGGCTCTTAACCTCTGACTGGTTGGCCACCCCTGCCATAGTGGTAGGGGCTGCATTATAGCAACGCCCGCACTTGTAAAGAGGCGTGTGGCGGTGCGTTTAGGGGCCTTAGTAAAACACACTACGCCTGTAAGAGCTCCGATTAATGCTGTTTTCCGCAATGGTGAAAATAGCATTATGGTGGAGCGTGCGCTCACACCAAGCGGCAAACTCTGGGGAAGAGCCGGGACGCCAATACGGAAGTGGCACACACTGCAGTTCATCTAGTGGCCAGTAGGAGCAGTCTGCAGAAGGGAGCAATTTCCAGAGACCCCCATGTTAAAATGCCCAACTTTACAGCAGAAATAAACATGTTTACATCGTGGTTCAAAAAACCATATTCTCTGTATAGTTAGATTCCCCCTTCATGACTACTGTGTGGGGGGTGCATTTTTTCTCAACTCATCTTTTTAATTAATATTAAGCCTTAAAGTTATGCATAAATTAGGGCGTGGTCACATTGAGTGACGGCTCTGTAAAGTGACTGCTGCTGTTAGCTGCTCCGTGAAGCTAGCTACAGGGACTCTGCCTGCTCAGTTCATCCAGGGAACACAACTTGAAGCCGGCCTTGGTTGTTTGTTCTTCATGCTTATATATCGGACTATTGTGACTCGCTCTGCGGTTGAAACAGACGGTGCATGAATGCGGTTTTTGCGGTAAGTGAAATTCGAGTACTTATTTATGTGTTTATGATTTGAATCAGCTACATAATTAATGTTAAGGCTTGGGTTAGCGTGGTAGCTACATCGGTGCTAACGATGCTAATCGTAGTCTCCAAGTTAAAACCATAGACTGTATATAAAGGTTAAAACGAAATAGACAAGTGTTAAGCGTTAAGTGGGATAATACTGTAGAACAAACGGCTTCTGTTTGAGGTTATAAAATAAAGTCATCCTTCTAACTTAGAGAGATATTTTATTGTGTAGGTAGGAACTGTAGCTATGCATCGCTAAGGTTAATTTAAATTGGCTATGCTCAAGTATGTAGACCAGCTCATGTCGAAGTAGTGTATGTGAAATCAACCTCACAATAAGATGTGTGTATATTACAAATAATAATGTCATATTTCAAGATGATTAGGTTAGATATTACAATATGGTTGGTTGAGCTGGAGTTAATTATTGAGCTTACACGTTAACGTCACTGCAGTCATCTGAAGAACGAACCCAAACCTTGTTGTTTTTATTAATTGCATTACCAAATGGGTATCAAATAAACAGTAAGCATTGGTAACACAACTTCCAAAGTTACAGTAAAATAAAAAGGACCCTGACTCGGACAATACACAATCCAACATGTTCAACAGAAGATAATCAGTTATATTGTTTGTACACATGGTACTTTACATATATATCTGTTTGTTTAAGGTGTCCAGGTGATGCAGACAGGCTGGACCAGAGAGTGAGAGACAGAACTGGACTCCTCACAGCAGTGAACTTCAGCACAGGTACAAAGACTCTATTTTTCATACTGTACAAAGAATCAAGAAAGATATTGGTTTAAATGAATGAAGTATTGACTTGAATACACTGATATACATTCCATTAAACAATACTAAATACTAGATCACCAACACATCAGTTAAGTTGAGGGGTTTTTCCATGCAAAAGGTTACATTTAGATGGTTAACAAGCAATATGATTGTGTGAAAATGAGACCTTGTGTCTCAATGAGATCTACACCTGTATAAATAAAGGCTAAACAAATATGGTTTTGTCAGCTTTCTAATTTAATGTATTGAAGGCAAAGATATTTAACACATAGTGAGAACTGCTACTATTTATCTCTCAATATTGTCTGAAAAAAATGTGGTAAAATTGATTCTTTCAGTGAGACAACAGAGCAAGCTTCTACAGTTGCACTACGTTTTGATAACAGTTAAATATTATTTTGATAATAACATATATTTCAATGTTGATGAGCTTCATACTGTTCATTCATAATCTGATCGTCTTTGTAGCTCACTGTTGAAATAAAAAAAAAAATCATTACAATTACAAAATAATTATATCTACAGCACACAAACACACCACTTTCATAAATAACGGAGCGTCCACACAGCAGCGTGCGTTGACGCTTGGAGGTGGGCGTATCTGAAGCTTGGGGATTTTTTGCGACCAACAACCAATCACATGAATCTCCCGCCCCCGACATACAAAGCAATAGCAATGTTAAAACGAAGTAAACTGGATATATAATCCCCAAACAGGCGAAAACCTACCAGTTTCATCCACTGTCTATGCCACCTCCCTCCATGCCTCGCTCCTCCGGTTTGTATCCCGGTAGATGAACAGAGACTGATCATACAGCACCGGGTGATTCACTACCGCTATAATGAATTTCCCTCCATTTTTTGGAATATGAGGAAATTACCTGCGTAGTCTCTCCCAGCATACACGCGCTTGTACTGGCATATTTGCATAAACGGGATTTCATTGGCTGACGCCTCCGTCGAGGCGTCAAAAGTTGAACATTGCTCAACTTTTGAAGCCAGCAACGCCAGCAAAGCTCCACGTCGCTTCCCAAAATGCAGTTCGGCTAAAAGTGACGTCACCCCATTCAAAGTGAATGGGCAGAAGTGTTGGAAGCTTCAACCCACGCCACTGTGTGGACGGGCCGTAACACACTTGTTCTGCAATAATATGTTTTATGTGTCCTGTCATTTTTGTTAGGAAAGGACATGCCTGAAAGACACAACATCTTCTCCTTCTCTGAAGGTCAAGAAGAACATCCAAGAGGAACATTAAAAGCTGATGTTATGATATGTTAAGACCAGTACAGGACATTCACTAAGAAACTACTTGTATTGTGAAAACACAGTCAGCTGATGGGATGCATCTATTTCCACATCTACACTCCATCAGCTGATTATTTCTATTTGCCTCAATGTATGAGCTTCACATCATTTGTGCCTTGTACCGCAGAGTTTGCAATGTCACAGATAAATGGGGTCAATCTTCAGTCAGATGTGATTGTGTAATCTAACATTTTCAGTAAGAATAACGGACAAAATGAGTGCAAATACAATTTATTGAAATGTGAACCAAAACTTAATCAAACATGTTTTAAATAAAAAGCACATATGGACAGAAGGTGTAAACCTATTAAATGTATAAGTAAACACATTTAGTCAAATAAAGTGACAGACTAAGCCTGTGCAGTTGGTATCAGCTATGCCCAGCATGGGCTCTTCCGTCAGGCCTGGTCCTCCTCCATCAGGCCTGGTCCTCCTCGCAGAGGAAAGACCCTCAGTCCTCTCCAAACCAACAGACAGAACGTCCATCACACGGAGGTTTCTCCCTGAAGTCTCTGCAGCTCTCTGGACACCACGCTGTCTCAATCCGTCCACACTGAATATGAGAAGAGAAAAATGAAAATAATAAATGCTTTGGACAATAAGAAATATAAAGTTGACTGTTGAGTTGCTCAGTTTTTTTAGATTGTCAATACTATTACTGTATAACTAATATCTCAGGTTAAGAGGCACATTCAAATAAAGATTGGTCTTTAAATACATTTTGTCTTTTGAATTGTTTGTCTAAAGTCAAGGATCTAGAACTGGTACTTAGTTTTAATGATACAGTCTGGTTATTATGCTGTTTGGAGGAGGCATCACAGGTAAGAGCACTAACTAGCTACCATCACATGTACCTTAGCTTGACTTAAATGTATTAAACGTGTAATTAAGTGATATCAAAATATAAATAACTATTGTCATGCAAACATATTAATATTTGCTTGATTCCAGTGTTGAATTTAGCACAATTGCATACAAACGTTAAGGGGTTTTAAGATTCTGAAGTACAATGCTAAAAACTCAATAACTTAGATTATTATTTATAGTTTAATGTCCGCTTACCTTAGAAACGTAAAATGCGACGGCAGTGTGCAGATGGGGAGCATGTTAGCTTAGCTTGGTAGCTTCAGCTAGCTCTGGAACTTCCAGCTCGGTGGCAGCAGGTCCCGCCTCGGCTCCGCCTCTTTGCCCTTATTTGGAGCAGGCTGGAACAGGCGGGAGTTGAACTCTGACGTCACTGTCGAGCCGTTAGTGGCCGACTCCGCCTACTAAGGGCTTCTCGGCAACTCTGCAGAATCCTATGGGTGACGTCACGGACCCTACGTCCATTTATATATACAGGCTATGGCTCACACGTGAGCGTGCGGCGGTGCGTTCAGGGACCTCAATAGATAATCGGCCCTTTCTGTCTCGACCCCCCCACGGGCAAATCTTCCCTTCACGGGGAGTTTTGCGGCAGAGCGGGTCATCAGAGAGTATCACAGCTTTATAGCTCCGGCCCCACAGCTGAGGGCTTTCCCATTAACACAATGTTATAGGGAATGGAAACTCAGCTGTGTACTAACAAAGTGGATGGACAGGACGCTGAAACGGGGCTATTCACTCCAGTTTTGCAGCATCCCACCTCCTTTTATGGGCATGCGAGAGGTACATCTATCTTCCCAGGAGGAGATGGGTTTCCTCTCAGCAGAGATGCAGGCTCTGGTGTAGAAACAAGCTGTGTCTGTTGTGCATCCTCAGCACAGAGAAAAGGGTCTTTATTCCATGTATTTCCTGGTTCTCAAAAAAACAGATCTATGCTAGATCTCCGCGGCCTGAATCGTCATATTTCCTCCAGGAAATTCCGCATGTTAACTGTGAAACAGTTACTAGGGCTTGTGCAGCCAGGCGATTGGTTCACCACCATCGACCTGAAAGACGCGTACTTTCATGTGAAAATTGCTCCAGAGCAGAGAAAGTGTCTGCGTTTTGCCTTCCAGGTGATAGCCTACGAGTACAACAGGCTGCCGTTCGGTTATTCCCTATCCCCACGCACATTCAGCAAATGTGTGGCCACAGCGCTTCAACCGCTGCACACACACGGCATGAGAGTTTACATATACGACCTCAGTCATGGCTGGGTCTCGGAAACAGGCAATGTTTTGCACAGCACAGTTGATCACACATCTAACCAAATTAGGTTTTGCGATCAATTGGAAAAAGAGCACCCCCCTTACCTCCAGAACAGGATGGGGGAGGGACCTGCCTGAAGAGGGCTATAGGTGGGCGCTGGGCTCTGTCAGAGTCTCGACACAGCAACCTCCTAGATCTACGGGCAGTAGTGTTAGTTCTCTGGCATTTCATGCCCCTAATTCAGGGGAGGCATGTAATGGTCAGGAGCGACAACAGCACCACAATGGCTTATATCAACAGGCAGCTGTGGTTATGGGCCTCAGAGGTGGTATTATCTCTGAGAGCCCTCCACATCCCGGGACTGGAGAACAGAGGGGCCGACCTCATGTCGAGGGGCGGCCCCCTGCCAGGTGAGTGGGTGGTGAAGCAGATCTGGGCCCAGTTCGGGAGAGCAGAAGTGGACCTGTTCGCCAGCCGGCGCAACAGCCACTGTGCCCTGTTGTTCTCCAAGGCCCTGAGCGACGACCCGCCCTTGGGGGTGGACGCGTTTGCACACGAGCCATGGCCAAGGAAGCTGCTCTACGCCTTTCCACCGCTGCGTCTTATTCTCCCCCTCCTGGGGAGGGTGAGGCGAGAACGTCTGTCAGTCATTCTAGTGACGCCGGACAGCGTTGGGGCGCCGTGGTACTCAGAGATGACACAGATGAAGGTGGGCCAGCCCTGGGCGGTTCCCCAGTTCTGGGGGGCGATGTCTCAAGAGGCAGGTGCAATCGGGGCGTTACCCACTCTCGGCCAACCTCTCCAGGCCTGGCTCCTGAGAGGGACAGGCTGAGACATGGTGGATTATCTGACAGTGTTATTCAGTCTATCCAGGCAGCTAGAGCTGGATCCACCACAGCCTGTTACAGGCCAAAGTGGCTCGGATTCCAGCGATGGTGTGAGGAGAGGAGAATATAGCCCATATCTTGTGAGTTAGGCTCTATTTTGTCCTTCTTACAGTTATTGGTGGACAGAGGGCTGGCGCATTCCACAGTGAAAGTGTGTGCAGCAGCAATCTTGTCCTGCCATGAGGGATTTGGTGGCAGGTCAGCCTTTAGTCAACCACTGATGTTGCGTTTTGTACAGGGGGTCAGGAGGCTGCGCCCTGTAGTGCACGTCTCCACCCCGCAGTGGGACCTGCCCCTAGTGCTCAAGGCTCTGGCCTCGGGACCGTTTGAGCCTCTGGAGCTCTCCTCTCTGAAAGCATTGTCGTGGAAAACAGCTTTGCCTTAACGTCAGTCAAAAGAGTGTCCGAGTTAACTGCTCTGTCGGTGCACCCAAGTTGTTTACTATGAGGGGCCGTGTAGGCCAAAATTCAAACTCACCTCACACACACACTACTGAAAACATCTGGCCTTGCACACACACTACTGAAATACTCTCACATTCACTACTGAACACCTCACACACACGCTACTGAACACATCTGGCCTTGCACACACACTACTGAAATACTCTCACATTCATTACTGAACACCTCACACACACACTACTGAAAATTAAGCCTCACACACACACTACTGAAATCCTCTCACATTCACTACTGAACACCTCACACACACACTACTGAAAATTAAGCCTCACACACACACTACTGAAATCCTCTCACATTCACTACTGAACACCTCACACACACTACTGAAAACATCTGGCCTTGCACACACACTACTGAAATCCTCTCACATTCACTACTGAACACCTCACACACACACTACTGAAAACATCTGGCCTTGCACACACACTACTGAAATCCTCTCACATTCACTACTGAACACCTCACACACACACTACTGAAAACATCTGGCCTTGCACACACACTACTCAAATCCTCTCACATTCACTACTGAACACCTCACACACACAATACTGAAAATTAATCTCACACACACACTCCTGAAAAACATTTTACTGAAAGGTTCTCAGTAGGGAATGTGCATGTGTTTCACCTATGTGTGTGTGAGGGGATTCTTGCTGTAACGGAAGTCATTCTAATGTAACGGAAGTCATCTGCTAGTGGTCTCTTTGCTAGCCCCGTTAGCTTAATTAGCTCCAGGCTGCTACTCGGACGTGTTTGTTGTGTTGATGCCTGGTGGAGTATTCTTCATTGAAATATCGCACTTGTCTTATGGCTCTGCGGTTCAAACAGACCGTCTATGAATGCAGTTTATTCGGTAAGTGAAATTCAAGCACTTTATTTCTTACTTGTCTTTTTATTCAGCTAACAAGCGAGACGAAGCTACATCTGTGCTAACGATGCTATCCGTAGCATACAAGTTAAAACATAATGGAGAAGTGTAAAACATTAAGAAGGATTATACTGTAAAACATAAGGCTTCTCGGTGAGGTTGGTAAAATAAGGTCATGCTTGTATATTAGTTAGTTTGCTAGTTAGGTAACTGTATGCATTGTTATTGTTAATTTAAAATAGCTATGCTCGACGATGCAGACAGCTAGCGTTACATTAGTGTTGAAGAGCAGAGTATGAGATTAACCCATAGATTAACCTCACTATAAGATCTGTGTATCTGAAAAATATGAATCTCACATTTCCAGTTGGTTCCAGAAATAACGTTGACGTAGATATTGCAATATGGTTTGTTGAGCTGGAGTTGATTATTGAAGCTTACTGGTTAACGTTCATCATATTAAACGAACGAACCCAAACGTTGTTGTTTTTATTAATATTATTACCAATACTTACTTAGCATTTTATTATCATAACACTGGAGAAACCGACTTATTGTGGCAGCAGAACGTGAACATGTAACTTAATGCCTGCATTTGAGGACGAAAAATAGCTCAGTCAATGCTTTAGGGACAAGGAAATGATTTGTTTAAATATTAGATATGACGTTATGTGTGCTTCTGTGACAATGAAGCTTATTCATTGCATTACATTTGTTGAAGTTGTTTGTCTTTTACCCTTACGTGTGTGTTACAAATGAATGTGAATATGGCATAGTACAAATATTTAAATTGACTGTCTCATGAAAAACGATTCTAAAATAAAAAGGACCCCAAAGTGAGTCAGCAAAACTTTCAATAATAATCTAAGGTATTGAGTTTTGGGATGTTACTTGCATACAAATCTATAAATGCCTTAAGGTTTCTAAAACATACAATATGTGGTCAATTCAACAGTGGACCCAGCAAAGATTCACATTTTTGCATGATTTGTTATTGATTTGTTGCTGTCACTTAATTTTAATAAATTCAAGTCAAGCTTAGTTACATGTGATGGTAGCTATATGCTCTTACCTGTGTGCCTCCTCCGCAACCAGACTGTATTCAAACTCTTAAGTACCAGTTCTATCTACTTTAAACAATTAAAAAGACAAAATCAACTACACTTATTGATATACCAATCTTTATTTTTGGGGCCTCTTCTTCTTTTAAATTAAACTTTCAGACATGAGATATTGAAATACAGTAATAGTTTTGTCTATTTAAAAAAGAATGAGCCATTCCTTACAGTTAACTTCATATTTCTTATTGTCTAAAGCATTTATGACACACATTTCCCCCTCATATTCACAGTGTGGATCAATTGAGACAGCGTGCAGAGACTTTGGGAGAAACCTCAGCATGACGGATGTCCTGTCTGTGGGTTTGGCTGGAGAGGACTGAGGTGGAGAGGTCTTTCTCTGGGAGGAGGGCCAGGCCTGATGGAGGAGGACCAGGCCTGATGAAGAAACCCCCTAACTGCATCTGTGAGCACATACTGGGCTCAGCTGTCACAAACAAATGATGGTCCTGTTTGACTTTGTGTTCACAATAAAAGTGTAGTTTCTTAGTGAATGTCCTGTATTGGTCTTTAATCTGAAATCAGCTTTTCATTTTCTTCTTGCCCCTCTGAGAAAACGGTGAGGCAGTTGTGTCCTTCAGGTATGTCCTTTCCTAACAGAAATGACAAGAAACATATAACATTATTGCAGAGCAAGTGTGTTATTTATGAAAGAGGTTTGTTTATTTAGCGGCTGTAGAAATAATGTATTTTTTTAATTTTAATGTGTTTTTTTAATTCATCACTTTGTACTACAAAGATAATCAGATTATGAATGAACAGTCTGCAGTTAATCAACATTAAAATATCTTATTAAATAATATTCAACTGCTCGGTTGTCTCACTGCAAGAACCACTTTTACCACGTCTTTTACAGACAATATGTAGAGACAAATGGTAGCAATTCTCACAATGTAAAATAATAATTGCCTTAAATACATTGAAATGTGAAAGCTGATTATAGTTGTTACTTTATCTATTTAAACCAGAACGTTTCTCGATTCTTTGTACAGTATGAAAGGAGTCTTTGTACCTTTGAGTCCATGCTGAAGTTCACTGATGTTAGGAATAGGTCTGTCTCTCGTGGTCAGCATCCTCTGGAAACTTTAAACAAACAGATGTATATGTAAAGTAACAATGTGTTGGTCACAGACTTTTTTTTACATGCAAATGTCATGTGATAATCTTTTTGTTATCCTTAAAAAAAAGTGCTGGATATCAAAGCCCACACACACGTAAGGGTAAAAGACAAACATCTTCAACAAATGTAATGCAATGAATAAGCTTCATTGTCACAGAAGCACACATAACGTCATATCTAATATTTAAACAAATCATTTCCTTGTCCCTAAAGCATTGACTGAGCTATTTTTCGTCCTCAAATGCAGGCATTAAGTTACATGTTCACGTTCTGCTGCCACAATAAGTCGGTTTCTCCAGTGTAATGATAATAAAATGCTAAGTAAGTATTGGTAATAATATTAATAAAAACAACAACGTTTGGGTTCGTTCGTTTAATATGATGAACGTTAACCAGTAAGCTTCAACAATCAACTCCAGCTCGACAAACCATATTGCAATATCTACGTCAACGTTATTTCTGGAACCAAATGGAAATGTGAGATTCATATTTTTCAGATACACAGATCTTATAGTGAGGTTAATCTATGGGTTAATCTCATACCGTACTCTGCTCTTCAACACTAATGTGACGCTAGCTGTCTGCATCGTCGAGCATAGCTATTTTAAATTAACAATAACAATGCATACAGTTACCTAACTAGCAAACTAACTAATGTACAAGCATGACCTTATTTGACCAACCTCACCGAGAAGCCTTATGTTTTACAGTATAATCCTTCTTAATATTTTACACTTCTCCATTATGTTTTAACTTGTATGCTACGGATAGCATCGTTAGCACAGATGTAGCTTCGTCTCGCTTGTTAGCTGAATAAAAAGACAAGTAAGAAATAAAGTGCTTGAATTTCACTTACCGAATAAACTGCATTCATAGACGGTCTGTTTGAACCGCAGAGCCATAAGATAAGTGCGATATTTCAATGAAGAATACTCCACCAGGCATCAACACAACAAACACGTCCGAGTAGTAGCCTAGAGCTAATGAAGCTAACGGGGCTAGCAAAGAGACCACTAGCAGATGACTTCCGTTACATTAGAATGACTTCCGTTACATTAGAATGACTTCCGTTACATTAGAATGACTTCCGTTACAGCAAGAATCCCCTCACACACACATAGGTGAAACACATGCACATTCCCTACTGAGAACCTTTCAGTAAAATGTTTTTCAGTAGTGTGTGTGTGAGGTTAATTTTCAGTAGTGTGTGTGCGAGGTGTTCAGTAATGAATGTGAGAGGATTTCAATAGTGTGTGTATGACGTTAATTTTCAGTAGTGTGTGTGTGTGTGAGGTGTTCAGTAATGAATGTGAGAGGATTTCAATAGTGTGTGTATGACGTTAATTTTCAGTAGTGTGTGTGTGAGTTGTTCAGTAGTGAATGTGAGAGTATTTCAGTAGTATGTGTGCAAGGCCAGATGTTTTCAGTAGTGTGTGGGTGAGGATTTCAGTAGTATGTGTGCAAGGCCAGATGTTTTCAGTAGTGTGTGTGTGAGGATTTCAGTAGTATGTGTGCAAGGCCAGATGTTTTCAGTAGTGTGTGTGTGTGAGGTGTTCAGTAGTGAATGTGAGAGGATTTCAGTAGTGTGTGTGCAAGGCCAGATGTTTTCAGTAGTGTGTGTGCGAGGTGAGTTTGAATTTTGGCCTACACGGCCCTTCATAGTTTACTAATTCGGGGTGACCAGAGCGGCGCGACACATAGACCTAACCCCTCCTTTGTGCCTAAAAACCTAAGGAGTGCGTTCAGGTCGAGGGCTATTCAGTTGGGGGGTTTTAGTCTTCCCACCCATGGTGGGGCCAGGGAGGCTAAACTACACCTCCTCTGCCCGGTGCGTGCGCTAGCTTGTTATGTGGAGCGCACAGCTGCCCTTAGACGCACTGAACAGCTGTTCATGTGCTTCGGGGGCGGGGTGATCGGGAAAGCTCTGTCCAAGAAACGCCTGGCAGGCTGGCTCTGCGAGTGCATTGCACATGCCTACGGACAGGCGGGGAGAACCTGCTCCACGGGGATTCGTGCGCACTCCACACGGGCTGTGGCTGTGTCAACAGCCTTATTCAACGGTGTGAGTGTGGAGGATATATGCACGGCGGCGTCTTGGTCGACGCCAGGCCCCTTCATAAGGTTTTATCTCTTGGACATGTCTGGCTCTTTCTCCTCGTCTGTGCTTGCTGGGGCAGCACAGGATTTGTAGGGGGGGGGGGGGGTTGTGGGTCAGTTGGCATCTGACCCCCTCCCCGGACGTGATGCGCCTTCGCCTTTCCCGGGCCCTCTGAGGGTCCCGGGATGTGCAAGGGGCGCGCTGGCCCATTACGGGACGGAGGGGGTGCCCCCCCACATTTGTAGTCCTCTCACACTCTCCACGGGGTCAGTGCCTGAATGTGAGGCATCCGTCTATTGACTTTTAAGAAATATATTAAGAAAGTATCCAATACTATTAAATTCAACTTGCAAAATGTTAAACAAATCAGACCTTTCTTAACTGTCAGTACTGCAAAGTCATACCTCCACTGTATGATTCTATCCCACATTGAATACTGTTAGACAAACTGGTCGTTTGCTTGTGCCACAAACCTGAAACCCATAGAACAGCTGTACAAGAGAGCTATCAAGGTGTTTGACAGAAAGCCACATTCATACCACCACTGTACCATCCTTGAAAAACACAATTTCTTGAGTTTTGAGAATTTTAAGTCTTTTTAAAAGTATGTGCTTTATTTATAAATGTTTACATGGACTGGCCCCCCCCTCCCTTAGGGGAATTCATCCACAAAGCTGCACTAGGTCAGAAACCAGAGGAGACTTTGAAGTCCACCGCAGACGGACCACTTTTGGACAAAATGTCCTCTTCGTTAAAGGCAGCTCATTGTGGAATAGCCTCCCAACTGAGATACGGGATTGTCCCACTCTCAATAGCTTCAAAGGTCAACTCAAAGAATGGTTGAGAAACAAACAGATGTGCAATCACCGCTAAATGCACTTTAACACAGGGGTATCTCCTCTTGCATTTTATGTAGCACTTTTTTTGCACTTTATGTAGCTCTTTTATCTCCTCCTGCACTTTATATGTCGTAGCTGCTACATTGTACTGCCTTGTGGTAAATGCTTGTATGCTCCTCTTGCTCTTTCTGCATATCATGTATTTCTGTTTGCCATGTTTATAAATGTTGTATGTGATGGGACTACGGATGGAAATTAGCTCAAAGCTAAAATCCGGCTCATTTACATTTGAAAGCATTATTTTGTTTAAAATGTTCATTAATATGCACTGTCCCGGTTCAAATAATTAAATAAAAACAAACTTTAAACCATTTCATTTTTACTTTTGTCATTTGAAAAAAACGTATTTATATAACATTCATGAGCCAGATGCAATGTAATTTCGTTCTGCTGTGCACTTGTCCTGTGTATAGTATGAATAACAACTAGACCTAAATTAACTAGGCCTCCTCTAGAAATGGACTTGGTGGACACCTGAATAAGCCTGTTATTACAAACTGTGTTTATTAACTACTTTACCTGCATTATTATCCAAATCTGAGTGTCTTCTCTTTCCTTTTTAAATACTAAAACAAATATAATTGTGATGTGATACATGATATTCATTCACTTTGATGACATGGCACATTTAGACTGTTGGAAGTGATGTTTTCTCAGCCAAAAATATAGTTATTTACCTGATCGTTTGCATGCTATCTGTGAAATGCTGGACAAGTACTTTAATGAAGATGGGGTCGATGTTCCTCTTCTGCAGCTGGTTGAATAGCATGTCCACGTGTGGCATGATCTTGTGGAAAAAACAGAAAGCCTCGTCTTCAAGCATCCTCACAAAGCCCCCAGCTTCTCTGACAGTTACAGGATCAAAGTTCACAGAGTCCTCCCTGATGGTCTGGAAACACTTTAGGAGGTCATCCTTTTGCTCATTCACAGTGTTTACTGCGCGACTGGAAGTTCCACCGTGTTGTAGAAGCTCTGGGGAGTCTGTGCGCCACCACTTGGTCGAGCACTGCGGTTCGCTTGGGTAACCTGGAGAAGGCAGAAAATCCACCAATGTTTGAAAAAAAAGTGCAGATCCTGGGGATGTGTGATGTTGCCTGCTGCATGATGAGGTTCAGCTGATGCGCATAGGAGTGCATGTAGTGTGCATTCCCGTAAGCTTGGGCGATACGTTTGGAAATATAGCCTCTCCAGAAGCGCTGTAGCGATTGTGTCAACAGTTGAGTTCTGGATAGTAATGAACTCGAAAAATCGCTCTTGTATTACACTTTTAGCGTCGATGTAGCGTAGCACAAGCACCAGCTGGCAGTAGGTAGAGACGTCCGTCGTCTTGTCGGCTTGAAAGGCCATCAAATCAGCGCTGTTTTCCTCCTCCATAATGTAATCCCTCAGCACTGACAACATGCAGTCCAACAGCTCGTTTGTACCGTCTTTGAAGTGCCTTTTAAAAAACGGTTGCAGTCTTTAGGTGCTCCTCCAGCACGGTGTCCAGGGAGGAAACAAAATCCACCAATCCCCTGAAAATGCCAGGGTTGACTGAAGAATCAGTCTCGACATGCCCATGCAAAGCCAACTCAAACGCCCCACAAAACATCACAATCGATTATTTGGCATAGAATATGCCTGTTTTTATCCACCTCCTCATTGTGTTTCCTCACCGCAATCCTGTGGCCCTCGTCCAGCTGCGTAGCAATGTTCACTCTGCCTATCGTGGCTAGCTTCATAGCATTGTCCATGTGTGCTCTGGGCTGAAGTAAATTTAGCTTAGGAACCTTCCTAACGGAGTGAAATGACCCGGAAGTACCTCAGTGGCAGCCATGATAAGTGTCGTTCGAATTCTCTAGATCAGGGGTAACCAACAGGTCGATCGCGATCGACTGGTCGATCTTCAAAGCCTTCACTGTCGATCCCTAGCATTTAAAAAATAAATATATATATATTTTCAAAAAAAAGAAAATGTTCATGCTCTGGTTGGTTGGTTGTTTAAACAAACTTTTTAGAGCCAGCTCTGGCTTGTTCATTTGAATCACGCACAGGTCATTTTACAAACTCCAATTGGTTATTAGATATGTTGACGTCTATGAATTGCTGCATGCAATTGTGGGTGGGGGTAAAAAAATCGTATCTTAACGGCCATCTTGAGGAGTAACTTAAACTGTACCAAGTTCTGTTAATCTTTAACCAACATGGATATGGCTGAAAAAGAAATCAAAAACGTATTATTTCCACCCGGAATGGGAGCATACATTTCTTTTCACATCAGCGAAAGAGAAGGCTTTATGCCTCATATGCCAACAGGCGGTAGCCTTGGCGAAATGGGGCAACCTGGAGCGCCATCATGCGAGCACCCATGGTAAATTCAAAGACTCATATCCACTCAACAGCGCATTAAGAACCAAAATAATTGATGAACTGAAAAGAGGACTAAAAGCATAGCAGTCGCTTTTCATCGCGCCTACAGCAAAGAGCAATGCAGCTACAGAAACGTCCCTCCGGATTAGCCATATTTTGGCTCAGCACAAAAAAACATTTACGGATGGTGAGATGATTAAAGAAGCAATGAGCGCCACAGCTGACGTATTGTTTGCGGATTTAAAAAAAGAAAAGTGTATCACTTGGTGCATCTACTGTAGCCAGAAGAGTCGAGTCATTGTCCGAAGATGTATCCCAGCAAGTATTAAAAGACTTGTCTCTCTCGGAATACTTTTCAGTTCAATTTGACGAGTCTACCGATGCCACAGACACAGCCCAGCTAGGTGTGTTTGTCCGAATGGTTTTCACGGATTTTACTGTCAAGGAGGCCTTTCTTGCCCTTATCCCATTGAAAGAAAGAACCAGGGGTGAGGATGTGTACAAGGCATTCAAGGACTATGTTCGTGAGTACAAGATTCCCATTAATAAAATAGTGTCCTTCACAACCGATGGGGCACCAGCGATGCTCGGTGTTCGTTCAGGATTTGTTGCGCTGTGCAGAAAAGACACAGACTTTCCACCATTTGTAAACTATCACTGTGTGATACATCAACAGGCATTGGCAACATTCATGTATTGAATGTTGTTGTTAAGATTGTCAACTAAATTCAAGCAAAAGCGCTCCAGCACCAGCTATTTAAGTCTTTATTGGACGAGCTCGACTTTGTGTATGGAGATTTGATCCTTCACGCAGATGTAAGGTGGCTCAGTCGGGGAAAGGTGCTCCAGCATTTGCTGCCAGAGATCATCAGTTTTCTGAAGTCGAGGAACGAGGAGTATGAGCAGCTGTCCGACGATACTTGGTTATTGGACTTGGGGTTCCTTACCGATCTGACTGCAAAACTCAATGACCTTAACCGAGAATTGCAAGGGAAAGACAGAGAGCTTGGTCACATGATTAGCGCAGTGGAGGCATTCAAAGTGAAGCTCAGTTTGTGGACCACTCAGTTAAGACATGCGAGGCTGACACACTTCCAAAATCTTGAAAAGGTGTCACAAAACCTCACAGACAAAACTGCTTTCCATCCTGAACAATTCTGCGCCCATTTCAACAAACTGACATCAGAATGTGGTGCTCGATTTGTGGAGCTACAAGACATGGGGCAAGTAGTTGGTTTTGTATCAAACCCTTTCCTCAGCGTTGACATTTAACAGCTGTCAGCTAAAATGCAGGAGGTGTTTACATTACCTATGGGTGTTGACATGGAGATCATTGAAATGCAAAGCGACATTGAATTGAAGGCCAGAGCAAGAGATCAGGACTTTTGGTCACTCGTGAGTAGAGAGAGGTATCCACTGATTGTGTCATGTGCGCTTAAACTGAAGGCCTACTTTGGCTCCACATACTTATGTGAAACAGCCTTTTCACAAATGCAACTAATTAAATCCAAGTATAGAACTCGTATGACTGACGCACATCTTACTGACTGCCTCCGGCTGGAAATCACTAACTATCAGCCAGATTTCAAAAGCCTTACAGATAATGTGCAGTCACAGCAGTCTCATTAAAGGCAGGCTGATAGAGCAACTTGAGCATTGAAAATATATTGTGCATTGAACAGAGAAACTTAATATGGATTACATTGAACTGTAGGCTAATATCTGTACAGAAACTAAATATAGTGTATTGAACAGATACCGTAAATATTAATAGTTTGTATTGAACAGATAACTGTGCATAACTGTGTCTTTCTTTGTGTGCATCTTTACACGTACATTGAGCCTGTTGTAACATAAATTGATTGCAAAAATAAATATGACGATGAACAGGCTTACTCCTCAGTGGGTTTTTTGGAAGATATCAGATTGGTAGATCTCGGTTTACATTTTGTAATAAAAAGTGATCTTGGGCTTGAAAAGGGTGGTCCGCGGACCACTGGTGGTCCGTGAGTATATTGGTAAAATTTCACATTTGAGTTTTCCGCACTCTCGCGGGAATATCTCTACAATGGAGCGAGGTTAAGTTTCATGCATGATGCATTGCATGATATAGCCCAGCGCAACACCTTCATCACACATGTTGCCACTTGTTTGTACCATTTTCAGGCGATTTGTAATCTGTTCTAGAAAAACAACGTGTTTTTTATATTTGTGGAGTTAGGTGGTCCGCAAGTGTTTTTTTTATTGGTTAAGTGGTCCTTGGTATGAAAAAGTTTGAGAAACACTGCTCTAGATGATAGGAAAGGAGGTTTCAAACTTCCTTTATAACCTCCTTTAGATTAGGAACCACTGGACCTCCCTTTACGAAAGGAGAGGAGACAATGCTGCCCCACAATGCCTTGCAGCCGCAGCATTTGCCGTCACACAACATTCGGCCGTTCACAGAAACAAACGTTTATGACCGAGAAATGATATCATGAAAGTTACGGTGCTTATTAAGCATTTTAAAACGTATGTGGTAAGTTGCCAAAGTGATTTGTTTTGAACGTTCATCAGTATTATAATCAAAAAGAGAAATATGAACATTAGTTTTTACTGAAATGATCAAATAAAGTCAACATTTCACAGTCTTTACTGAGCTGTGTGGGGTTTGTTCAACTTTTAAAAGATGTTTGAATGGTGATATACACAGTGATAGATGTTAAGGACTAACGTTTATAATAAATACATTTGTATTGATTTTAAGATATTTTCATAGTCATACAATCATACGTATTGGGATCATTTGTATTAATGTGGACCGGAGGGAGAGGGAGACGAGCATAAGTTACACTTTCCTTTTTTATTTCAATTCCAACTTTGGTCATGAAGAATATGTTTCTCTGTTGTCCACGTTCATAAAGCATAAAGCAACAGCATCAGAGCACGCTGCAGAGTCTCTAGATGAGTTTACAGTAGTCCCTCGTTCTTATTAAACATCCATGTTGTAGTCCGCTGTATAGAAAACTGTAGTTTCCATAGTTTCCCCACAGCAGCAGACGCACATTCATGACGTCCGCTGGCGCATCATAAACACGTCGGATATTGAAAGTGCAGTCGGATTCTCTAAAGTACTGCAGTCTCTTCTCCTAAGTCCTTTTCAATTCTCCTATCCACTATCCCTTAACCCCGTGACGTTTCACTCAGAGGAATAGACGATAGGGATAGACCTTAGGAGCTGATTTTTGGATAATCCGACCGCAACCCTGGTGTTCTCATGCTTCCTCACTTTCTCAGATGCTGTCCATCTGTCCCCATTGTTTTAAAAACCAAGCAAGGAAAGCAAAATAAGGCATTAGCATGACTGCATCCAGCTAGCCAGGCCTTTCTGGTGTACCAGCTACGAGAGAAGCCTCGCACATACGGCTTCCCTTTCCCACTATCCTGCTGTTTGATGACAATATCAGGTTGATCTGGGCCCAGCTCTTTCACTTGAAGTTTGTCCGCCAAACTTCTTCTCTCAAAAGGCTCTTGGATGATAGATTTCACTGAGTTAGGGTTGAGTGTTGGGTAGTGTTCACGCTCGTCATTGTCTTTGTTGTTAAAATGGCGCCCGCGGAGACTGGTCCTGATTATATGAGTTGTTTACTTGGGGCGATACAAGAATCGCCCCTCCGGAAGTCGTTTTGAGGACGCTGATTTGCTACATTTTATGACACTCATTCATATCTTGAATCAGCAATTGGCTGACCTGCTACAGAGACCCGCCTCTGTGGGGCGATTTCTCCATCGCCCCAGCACAGTACTTCAGTCATACAGTGTACTAGGAAAAGCATATATTTTGTGCAAATTATTTTAAAAACACAAATATTGACAATTTATATAATAAATTATTATTATTAATAATAATAATATTTTGTGTGTGGTTTAGGGAGGGCGGCGCCCTATCGCCCCCTATGGGCCAGCCGCCACTGGCTGTCAGTACGCTTGTCCCTGTTTGTGATTGGTCACATTTTGCTAACCCCCCCTTAGGTGTGAACGCGCTCATAGCAGGACTGAGAGACCCTGGATTGACTTACCGAGTTGATAACCTGTTCGGGCATTAACTGTGTGTATTTGGGGGGCTCATGACCTTTGTTAAGGTGTCCAGAAGATCCAATATTTCCACAGATGATGAGAGAGGTGGAGGTTGAAGTATTAAAATAACGTATTAAGCAGAAAGTTTAGTATAGTGTATTTCTGGTATATTCATTTTTAATGTCATCTAATATGTGTGTTTTTATATATATTCATGTGTGTTAAAACTTGGATGGACAAGTCAATTTTTTCCTCTTAAATATAGAGAGGTTTTTTTATATTGATGTTCCTATAATGATGTCCCATTTTTAGTAGAAGTAGATTTACGCAAATGGTCTTTTCTTCCACTTGACTTGTTAATAAACAGAAGGTGGTTTTTTGGCTATTTGTGAGTAGGTAATGGTGCAGTACAGCCTGTGATTTCTGCCTTGAGTAAAAAGATTACCCGTGGATGAGTATTTTTCAGAAAGTCAGTAGAAGAGGCATGGGAGTCTCTTTGCTAATTATCAATGGTCTTTGCAAATTGACAGCAAATGTACCCATGTTAATTGAATTGGTAAGAGGTCAGAGGAACTCCAAGAGACCTCAGACCTAATACAATTAGTCTTGTTGATTAGTGGTTCATATCCAGCATGTATTAGCTAAGAAACGATAACAATGTTGGTGCGTAGCTGCATAGGGGAAAATGTATGTACGCTCCTGTGCAGACGTTAGTTAATTGGATAATTCATATCCTGCAAGACTCCTAGAGAGGCCATGGGATAATGGTCGTTCTGAATTTATCAATACATGTATTCCTGTTAAGTTAGCTGACTTCGAGGTTAGAGGAAGTTCAGAGGATGTCGTGCGTGCTAAATTGCCACAACATTTTGGAGTAATTGGCTTAAATATATGTGTGTGCTTAATTACTCTGTATGCATGGCAGGAAACATCCTTATTTAGACACACACACACACTGGAAGGAGAGGGACCGAATCAGACGGAGTCAACGGCTGCTGACTCATTGTCTTGGGTCCACCCAGAAGTGAAACTGGCCAATGGAGACCTACCAGCTCACGGTCTAGGGCTCGCCCAGAAGTGAATTCGCCAATAACAAATAGCTAGGGAGGATTAACCAATACAACTCCTCCCCACTTGTGCGTATAAATATTATGATATTCTCATGCTTGGCGCTCTTTTCCTGACTGGCTGTCGTGGTACGTATATCACACGGTGGTAGAAATTGAGCCCGGAGCGCTCTGTATTTGGTACTATTGCAGAGTGCTCTGTATTGTGTATTGTTGCTTTTACCATTAAAACAGATTATTGTTTAACCTCTATCCTGGTGCTTTGACTTCCTTCTTTTGTAAAATTGACTAGCTCATCAGTCATCAAGGGACGCGCGGAGCAGAGGTGAACCTTCCACCACCGCCATTGGGTGGTGCTCCAACAAGGTGAATCCATTGGAGTGGTTTCCCTGGTGTTTATGAGCCCATCTTTGCTTAATGCAGAAAAACGTAATTATCAATAAAAACAAAACAATCTGCACAAAGAGTCATTGGCCCGCCATCATGGATCTCCTATCTCAAGCTTTTGTATCATGCAGACGAAGAAACCATGCAGATATTGGATCATTTGAGAATACCAATTACATATAATTTGTAATGGATTACACTGGAATAAATGCTGCTACTAAATCAAGTTAAATAATAATAAACACAAGGTGTCTTCTCTTGTAATAAGTTAAAATCTGCCAGTGGAATTAAGCTTGGTAAGATTTCTTAAAATAAGATGGGATATTTAGATAAATAAATCAGCTAGAAAAACATATTTTGAACTATATTTGACCAGGATCAGGAGATGTTGTTACAATTTATTACAGAATAAGCCATACAAGTTAAAAAGTGTTTTCTGATGTTAGTTGGTGATTTTCCAATAAAAGATTATCCATCTTCTACAAATACCACAGCAGCTTAAAAACCTTGTGACATTTAACAAATATATATTATCTGAGATCCAACTCAAAATAAGATGTTTTCAAGGATCTTTGTCTTAACAAGATAAGATGCATTGTCTAAAAACAAGACCCTACATCTCACCAGTGGCGGTTCTAGAACATTTTACATGGGGTGGCAAAGGGGGGGCAAGAGGTCATGCCAGGGTGGCATGGGAGGGCGGACAGTACGTGGTATTTTAAACTGTATATAACCTATTTATTGTTAATTAATGCCCTAACACAAGTGTTCTTAATGCACAAGAGAAACGAGGTGTTCAGACAAACAATCGGGTGCCCTTTGAGTCCCCCAAGCTTACCTCAACCATTTTAAATGAAAGGAAACTACAAAATGTATTTTAAAGCAATTAATTAATGGAACAGGTTGTTTTGCATTACAAAAAATGTGTTGTCTTAGTATTAGACAGACATATTTGCATGTGCTCACTAAGCATTTTTACATATTAATTTAATATTAAACAAATCAAAATGGCCAATTATTCCAAAATGTTGCTGCTAATATAATCAAATGCTTGTCAACTTTAACTGATCAAAAATCAATTCTGAAAAAATACTTGAATTATCTATGAAATTGCAATATTGACACACGTCCTTCAGTTTGTTTCAACCCTGTCACGCCATACCATTTACCCTCCTATTAAAATAATGGATCAGTCCATGTGTGATCTGCATTGAGGGAATTACATCACAAAAGTGTCAGTTTCTTCTCTTACCTATATTTCAGTTTTTGTATTTTCAGATTAAGATTGACAAACTCAACATTTCAACTCTGTTATATGAATTAATAATAGTAAATAATTGTTTATTACAAAATAAACAATAGTTTTGCAAAATATTACAATTTTGTAATGTCCTTGACTTCCATGTGGTGCTATATCTTAGCTAAACAAGGTATCATGCCTACTTTTTGTCAAAAACTTCAACCCTGTTACATTTTTTCAAGGAAATTCCTAGTAATTATTTATATTTTGTGCCTGAGGTGGGAACATGTAAGTAGTCCACTACCAGATGTTATGACTAAACATTTTGGTTTCATTTTTCAAAGATATAAAGACCCAAAAGGCACCCGATTCAAAGAATACTCTAATTCTGCATACTGTAAGTACTTAGTTATAATTAAGTACACAAATGACATGACCCATCTCTTCAGAGAGCTACAGGTGACCTGTGCAGCAACACATTTCAATCAATAATTGTCAATACTAAGAGCTGCTAGATTGAGCTGCTGTAATGGAATATGTAAGGAGAATAAGAACATACCATGTGGTCCAGCTGCAGTTTCATCTGCCTCCTGATCCCTGCCTCTGGCCCTCTTTCTGATACTTCATCTTTATTCCTCACATATATTTATTCTTCTTCACTAATGTCTTCATCTCCTCCTCTTCCTCCTGCTCTGACCCTCCTGGTCTCTTCAGTAAACTATCTTTTCCTTTTCCTCTTTCTGTTCGTCCTGATCACTTCTCATAAATGTCTTTTTGTTGTTGTTGAATCACTCCTATACTCTGGCCTGCAAGAGTCTACTTGTGAAAAGCACTGGTACAAATGCTTGTATAACTTTACACGTTAGGGCCATGTAGCCTAGCTAATAAGTAGCATATCATCAGAAAGTATTTATCAAACGCACACAGGCAGCTGTGTTTAGATCCAGTTTTTACGGTAAAGGATGTATCCTGGTTTCATTGATCTGGCCTCATTGCTGTGATGTGTAGTTTACGTGGATTTAATAGTAGGCTACCGCGTAGTTTAGCAAAGTGATCGATCTCCCAGCTAACGCTGTCTGCATAGTATTTTGTAACGTAACGCCCCAAACAGCGCCCATCTGTTAAACGCTATCGATTCAAACGGCAGCGTTTTATTAATATTTAGTTTCAAGCTCTCGTCCTTAGTAAAAACAAAACTAGTGGAAGGGGAAATGCTCCCAGGGGTAGCTGACCCATAGGCGCTGGGACGGCTCGCTCCCTCTCTGCAGCTCTGTGAGCCGCGGTCTGTGTGAACGCCGCTCCGCAGTTTAATGCAGGGCCGTAGCTACGTTTTTAACGGGCCTAAAATGATATTTAAAATGATTCACTTTTAACTAATGTAATGCTTGTTTTGTTGCTTGAGAAGCTTGTGGAAATAGTGTAGGTTTGTTTTAGTACAGTTTTAGGGAAACAAAAGTTAGGGGGGCAGCTGGGGGGGCAAGGCTCTACAGTGGGGGGGGCAGCTGCCCCCCCGTAGATCCGCCCCTGCATCTCACTGCATTGTTACTTGTTAATTTATTATGTCTTATATCAAGTTTGCTGAGCATGTTCTGGATGGACATTGGTCAGTTAATCTGGAACCCTCAGCTGATCTGATTTCCATCCCTGCTCTCTCCTTTTACAGCCAGTCCTGTGAGGATGTGCTGGAGGAGGCCAGCTGTCCTGCTGAGTGATATGAAGCATCTCTCTCCCACAGAAGGAACTGTCAGAAGTCAATTAGAAAATAATGGAGCGGAGGGAAAGCTAAAGGGTGCAGATACTGGTGATTCACATCAATTCAATTTTACTTTTAGTGAAAATAAATTGTTGGAAAGGTTTGAGCCATTTTATATGTAACCAGAGCAATACCAAAAAGTGTATATCTGATATGGTAAGTGATATCAGCCGGCTGTGTACAGTTCAGAATATAGGGGAGGCAGACCGATCCAGCAAGGTTTTTTGTATTACAACTGTAAAAAGACCACTCCAAATATATGTTTATCTACATATATGACAGCCATTCCATTCCAGTGAGTGTTGAATTCCAACACAGAAATGTTGTCTGGTTTTACTACCTACAAGTAGTTACAGTAAAGTTACAGTAAAATAAAAAGGACCCTGACTCGGACAATACACAATCCAACATGTTCAAGAGAAGAGAATCAGTTATATTGTTTGTACACATGGTTCTTTACATATATATATATATATATATATATATATATACATATATACATATATATATACATATATACATATATATATATATATATATATATACATATATATATACATATACATACATATATATACATATATATATATATATATATATATATATATATATACATATATATATATATATATATATATATATATATATAGATATATATATATATATATATATATATCATATATATATATATATATATATATCTATATATATATATATCATATATACATATATATATATATATATATATATATACATATATATATATACATATATATATATATATATATATATATCTGTATATCTGTTTGTTTAATAGACCCTCCAGAAAAACGCGGGCAAAAATCCTTGATTATGCGATCAAACATGCTTATTTATTTATTCTCTCTCACACACAACCTGCCACTAACGTTAAACCCCTTTACTATTCAATTAAACACATTCAATGTTTATTTATTGTAAAAGCAATTGGGCTATTTTAATTACACTCCTAGTCTCACACACACACACACACACACACACACACACACACACACACACACACACACACACACACACACACACACACACACACACACACACACACACACACACACACACACACACACACACACACACACACACACACACACACACACACACACACACACACACACACACACACACACACACACACACACACACACACACACACACACACACACTTCTCCGCCTCATTCTGTTTTCATTTACTCGTTCGTTATCTGACCAGCTTCAATCTTGTAGGCTTCTCACCTCGTTTCTTGTAGCCCTCGAAAGGGTGTTGGAGGTTGATGCCTCGGTGAACGTGAGTTGTTTGGCTTTCTTGTCCGCAGCAGCAGAAAGCATTTTCGAATGTTTGAATGAATCAAAGTGGGTCGTCACCGTGGATTTTCTCTTATGCTCCAACACAGTTGCACGGGGTGCAGAATAGTTTCCCCCCACTTTCGTGCAAGACATCGGGGTACTGCTTTGCCCGGTCTTTAGCAGAAATGTTAGTCGGTAAATGAGATGGATTAGATTTGTTCATCTTGGTGTTTTCTCTCTCGTGTGAGCTCCACACGTTCACTCTACGGTGTTGTTTACCTTCTGTGATGCGCGAGCTGATGACATTGCATCATCATCATCATCATCACTACTTCACGTCAAGACGAGTTAACTTTTTTTTCTCTCAACGTGAGAGACAGAACTGGACTCCTCACAGCAGTGAACTTCAGCACAGGTACAAAGGCTCTTTTTTCATACTGTACAAAGAATCAAGAAAGATATTGGTTTAAATAAATGAAGTATTGACTTGAATACACTGATATACTTGAATACACTGATATATTTTCCCACACCACTCCGCTCCTCCGCTCCCTTCACTGGCTTCCGGTAACTGCTAGAATCCACTTCAAGACACTGGTACTTGCTTACCATGCTGCGAATGGATCTGGCCCTTCGTACATCCAGGACATGGTTAAACCGTACACCCCAGCGCGTGCACTACGCTCTGCATCAGCCAAACGACTCGCTGCACCCTCGCTGTGAGGGGGACCCAAGTTCCCATCAGGCAAAAACACGTGGGTTTGCTATCCTGGCTCCAAGATGGTGGAATGAGCTCCCCATTGACATCAGGACAGCAGATAGCTTGCACATCTTCCGGCGCAAACTGAAAACTCATCTCTTTCGACTCCACTTCGAGCGATAGATTTATTAACAAAGCACTTGTATACTAATAAAGGACTGGCTTATCTAAAGCCAGTTGAGTAGCACTTGAAATGTTTTGGCTCTATGAAACCTGATGTACTTTATGATTCTGTTTTCTTCAAGGTTGTGTCTTCCTGGTCGAATGTACTTATTGTAAGTCGCTTTGGATAAAAGCGTCAGCTAAATGCAATGTAATGTAATACACATTCCATTAAACAATACTAAATACTAGATCACCTACACATCAGTTAAGTTGAGGGGTTTTTCCATGCAAAAAGTTACATTTAGATGTTAACAAGCAATATGACTTTGTCAGCTTTCTAATTTAATGTATTGAAGGCAAAGATATTTAACACATAGTGAGAACTGCTACTATTTATCTCTCAATATTGTCTGTAAAAAACGTGGTAAAAGTTATTCTTTCAGTGAGACAACAGAGCAAGCTTCTACAGTTGCACTACGTTTTGATAACAGTTCAATATTATTTTGATAATAACATATCTTTCAATGTTGATGAACTTCATACTTTTCATTCATAATCTGATTGTCTTTGTAGCTCACTGTTGAAATAAAAAAAAACATTACAATTACAAAATAATTATATCTACAGCCCCTAAAAACACAAACACACCGCTTTCATAAATAAAACACTTGTTCTGCAATAAGGCATTTATTTTTATAATCTACTAAAATGCAACAAAAAAAGGATTTGATTCTATTAATGTTGTCTTTTTTATTGCACTTTGGCAGCAGATTCCTGTGTAGCTTCAGATCTGAGTTGTCTTATTAGTAAGCCTAATTTATACTTTTGTAGCAACACTATTTTTATATAATGGCAAAGAAAGGGTTCAGAGTATTTTCTTTTTTCCCTGTGTCATATGTGGCAGCACTGTTCAATGTTTCTTGAAAACATTACCCACTGTAGTGACGTGTGAATAAACTCCAACTCTGTATCAACAACACTGTTGTGTAGCTTCAGTTAAATACTTGTATGTGTGTAGATTAGAAAGAGGTAAGATAAAGGATCTGCAGTATTTTATGAAGTATTAATCGTACAAAGGTCAGTTTAATACAAGTAGAAGTGTGTATTTACCTGGTAGTAGGCTGTCAGTAATGGCTACGCCTCTCTATTTGGACTGGTACATCTCGGCAGACTGGCAACTTTAAAAGTAGCTCTCGGTTCAAAAAAGGTTGGGCACCCCTGATGTAAATGGTCTGCACCTCTAAGCAGAGGTGTGGACTCGAGTCATATGACTTGGACTCGAGTCAGACTCGAGTCACCAATTTGATGACTTGAGACTCGACTTGACAAAATCACAAAACACTTGCGACTCGACTTGGACTTGAACACCAATGACTCGGGACTTGACTTGGACTTGAGCCTTCTGACTTGAGGTGACTTGATACTTTAATTCAGAGGTCTCCACCACGCCGATCGCGAGCTGCCGTTAGAGGAGAGCAGTCGGGGAGAGCAGACTCTTCAGCCGCTCCTACTCTTGCTGAGAATCCTTGCAGGCAGGGGCGGGTCTTTATTTAGCTGGGCCACCATGCGGCCAATCATATGCGAGGACACACTAGGATGATACCATTATGTGAAAGAAGGGTGGGGGGCACAGCATGTGTAGTGGTACAGGCCAGCTGCACAGAGCGACGGGGAGCCGGATTTAAATGCAAGCGCGTCGGAAAAAGTCAAGAAATGAGCGAAAACCGAAAAAAGAAGCAGCATCTGGCTGCATTTCAATGATATTGGAGAAAGCAAAGCTGAGTGCAGGATTTGGAAAATGAAAATAACCTTCAGAGCAGGGTTTTTTTTTGGTAACCACTCAGGATTTATTGTCAGAGGTGGGAGAAGTTCAGACAATTAAAACAGTTACAATCAGGGTTCCCGCGGGGTCTTAACAAGTCTTAAAAAGTCTTACATTTGATCATCTGAATTTAAGGCCTTAAAAAGGTCTTAAATATGGTTTAGAACAGGGGTCAGGAACCTTTTTGACTGGGAGAGCCATAAAAGCCAAATATTTATTATTATTATTATATTTCATTGAGAGCCATATAGTATTTTTAACGTATAATAAATTAAATATTTCTTAGGCCTACTTTTAATGTGACTTCTGGTGCTGCATGGTTTTGCTGATGGCCTTGTAGTCTGGTTCATACGTGGTGAGGTTGAGCTTCATGCAGGCGTTGAGGCTTCCATCAGTTAAACGTGAGCGTAGGTTGGTCTTAATGTTCCTCATATGCGAGAATGACTGCTCACATGCATATGTAGAACTAAACATGGTCAATACGGCAATACTCACACGCTGCATTGTGTGGTATGTCACAGGAAGCTCGTTCCAAGTTTTAAGAATCAGCTGGTCTTCAGGTTGAAGATTTTTCATTTCTGTCCACTTGTGTTCCCTCGCCAGCTCTGCTCGCTGTCGCGTAAGACTTACCAACTCTCCATTAAGTGACTTGAACTTACTCATCCACATGTCTGATGCCTTCAGGTCAGCAACTTCCAGCTCAAAGTCTCCGATAGAGACCCCGGGGATGCATGTCAGGTCGATTTTGTCCACTGCACACTCATGTGGATGAGTGATGAACTTGAAAAGACCAGTGCGCCCACGAAATTCTCCAAAACGTGCTTTGAATGACTGCAGGAGATTGGACGTAAAGCCAGCTAGCTGCAGGAGATCCAGATGTTGAGTGGAGTCACTTGCTAAGCATGCATCTCTAAATTATTGCAGTCTTTCAAAGTGCAGAAGACGACCTGTTTCAATTTCCCTGAGAAAGACTTCCAGCTTGCTTTCAAATGCAAACACTGCTTGTTGAAGGGATGAGATTGTATTTCCAATACCTTGCATTTTCACATTGAGCTGGTTCAGATGGCCAGTTATGTCCACGAGATAGTGAAACTGCAGGAGCCAGTCAGTGTTGTCTAGCTCAGGATGCTTGACGCCTTTCATTTCAAGAAAAGTCCGGATTTCACTCAGGCAAGCTGCAAAACGGCTGAGCACCTTCCCCCTTGACAACCAACGCACGTTGCTGTGTAAAAGCAGACCGGGATAATGATTCCCAACTTCTTCTAACAGAGCTTTAAACTGGCGATCATTTAAAGCTCGTGCAACAATAAAGTTGACCACTCGAATGACCAGCGACATCACCTCACCAAGCTCCTGGCCACACGTCTGAGCGCAAAGCGCCTCTTGGTGCAGGATGCAATGAAAACTTAGGATGGCTCTCTTTTCATGTTCACGGAGAAGCGCTACAAATCCTTTGTTCTTCCCCAACATACAGGGTGCACCATCAGTACAGACAGAAATAAGTTTATCCATCGGTAGTTTTTTTTCTTTAGCAAACTCCATAAAAGACGTGAATAAATCCTCTCCTCTTGTTGTCCCTTTCATTGGCAAAACAGCCAAGCTTTCCTCACGCAGTGTGTCACCTGCAGCATACCTGGCAATTATACTGCACTGAGATAGATGGCTAACGTCTGTTGACTCATCTAACGCGAGAGAAAAGTATGTCCCGGCGTTTATGTCCTTAATTTGTGTTTCCTCGACTTGATTTGCCATCATGATGCTACGATCGTGCACAGTTCTTGCTGACAGGGGCATGTCTTTTATTCGTTTGATTATCTTGTCTTTATTTGGGAAGTCATCAAACAGTTCATTGGCCACATCAAGCATGAATGTTTTGGCATACTCGCCATCTGTGAATGGCTTTCCATTCCTTACTATTGCCAAAGCACCCACAAAGCTAGCGGAATTCCCGTCACCTTGCTTGGTCCACACACGTAGTTGCTGCTGACTCGTCTGCACTCTCCGCTGTAGCTCCTCGCATGCCTTTTTCCTGCTGTCCCCCGCTGGATATTTCGATGCAAATGAAGCATGGTGCGTATCAAAGTGCCGCTTTATATTTCACCGCTTCATCGATGCAATTTTATCATTGCATATTAGACATACCGCAGATCCTGCTCTCTCCACAAATGCAAATTCCTCTGTCCACGCAGCCTGGAATGCACGGTAATCATCGTCTTTTTTTCTTTTCGCCATCTTTTCCGTTACAAGGGTTGAAGCGGATAAACTTGATTTCTTCACCTTTACAATGACCCGGACATGCTCGCGAGCCATTGGTTCCCGACCCGACCCACGGGTGACCCGTGACCCGTGAAATGTATCTTCAAAACTAATTTCTGTTTACTTTAAAATGACACAGTATTATTAAGAAATATCACATATTTTAAAATCAGTTCCAAACTGTATTTTTTTTTTTTTTAAACTCAAAATTGTCTGGGAGCCATATGCCGTCACCGGAAGAGCCATATATGGCTCGCGAGACATAGGTTCCCGACCGTTGGTTTAGAAGGTCTTAAAAATTATCGGATTTGAAAGGTACTTCTGTGTTGCGATAGCGTCTAAATGTGTTTTGGGGGACATGTCCGGGCTGCAAAGTAACCAGTACGGTAATAGCCTTTCAGTTCCCCCAACAATTTGTATTGAATTAAATCAACATGGAACCAGTAATCACTAACTTTGTTTCCCCCGGCCCCTTATTGGAGAACACCCAGCTAGTAACCTAGCAACCAAGCTTCAGCTCATGTAGCCTATCTTCGAATCTACTTACAAATTAATATGGGGAAGTGTCAGTTCAACCGTATTTGGTTGGAAAACATCTAATTTAGTGCTTGGTTGAAACCAGTGGAGGGAACGTGTTTGAAGCCCGCTGCACCTTTTGCAAAATAAATTAGCGTTTGTTTTGCTAATGTAGCGTTAGCTAGTGCAGCAGCAGCTAGTGGAGCGTTAGCTAGTGCAGCAGCAGCTAATGTAGCGTTAGCTAGTGCAGCAGCTCCCGCAACAACAACACCGGGGGACCTCCGGGCGAAGTTTGGGTCTACGTCAGGGGTGCCCAACCTTTTTTGAACCGAGAGCTACTTTTAAAGTTGCCAGTCTGCCGAGATCTACCAGTCCAAATAGAGAGGCATAACCATTACTGACAGCCTACTGCCAGGTAAATACACACTTCTACTTGTATAAAACTGACCTCTGTACGATTAATACTTCATAAAATACTGCAGATGTTTTATCTTACCTCTTTCTAATCTACACACATACAAGTATGTAACTGAAGTTACACAAGTGTTGTTGATACAGAGTTTGAGTTTATTCACACGTCACATAGGTAATGTTTTCAAGAAACATTGAATAGTGCTGCCACATATGACACAGGACAAAAAGAAAATACACTGAACCCTTTCTTTGCCATTACAATTAGGCTTACTAATAAGACAACTCAGATCTGAAGCTACACAGGAATCTGCTGCCAAAGTGCAATAAAAAAGACAAAATTAATAGAATCAAACCCTTTTTTTGTTGCATTTTAGTAGAGTATAAAAATAAATGCCTTTAATAGGATGCAAGCAACACTAGTTTCTTAACCTGAATTGATAATAGACTATAATCAATTTAAACAGAACAGATCTTAATGTTTGCATTATTATACCATTTTGTACAATAATTATAATGAATAAGTTCAAACTAACTAAAACTTACAGCTGATTAATAACGGTATCTAACTTGAGTTTTTATTATATCAAAAACCTGTTGAAATGCTACTGTTATTTTTACTGTCCCCCAAAAGCGCGTCGGCAGCCTCCAGGAATGCTTCTTTCACAACTTCGCCGTCTTTGAAAGACTTCATGTGTTTCGCAAGAACGTGCCTGACACGATAAGATGCTATGGTAGCAGCCTTGCTCTTGTTGTTGGGCCTGGTGAAAAGGGACTGCTGTGCATTTAGCTGTCCTTTCAGGCCCCTCCCCTTTTGGGAGCGTAGGGCAGAATTAGGAGGGAATTCCGTCTTGTAGCGTTTGTGCACTGTTTTGAAATGCCGCTCCTAAATTATCCTTCTTCAATAAAGCCACGCTCGCATTGCAGATGAGACAGATGGACTTTGAATTGCAATAGATACAAAAATAATCATCCTCCCACTCGGAGTGAAAATTATATATTTTGGGCTTTTTTGCTTCTGCCATAATTGCGGTCTTGGGAGTGAGTGTGCGGACTGTCACTCCTGTTGACACGGACAACGTCAGCCAACTAGTGCCCACTGCCCACCAGCCACGCCCCGACACATGGGGTTACGCCGGCCAATCAGAAAGCTTTGATGCGTTCACTTGCATTATTCTGACACAGGAAGATTATGTTATAGGACATTAACGATAAAACAGAATATTGTTGTTCTATTTTTAGACACATCTCGCGATCGACTGAGTATCTCCCCGCGATCGACCGGTCGATCGACTGGTTGGGCACCCCTGTCTACGTCAACCCTAAAAGCGGAGGTGCTGTAGACGCTAAATACCGTAGCTAAACACCAATCATACAACAGCAACGATGAAATAGTGTAGCCAAGGCAGCAGAGCTCTGAATATAGCTCTTGTCACTCTCTCTCAGACACACACACACACACACACACACACACACACACACACACACACACACACACACACACACACACACACACACACACACACACACACACACACACACACACACACACACACACACACACACACACACACACACACAATGTAGTGGACATTTTTATTATATTCCTTATATGTTCAAAGTAACCAAATGCTTCTCATTTGGTTAGATGTGCTGTTTGCCTCTTGTTACTCTACTTCAAGGCCACAGCTGCTATTATGAAAGACTCACACATAGTCACAGGAGAACTTGCCTTTCCTGAGATCTACAGCTCAAGGACATGTGTCTAATAACAATGTGACCGTGTGAAGACAGATTTCTGACCTTCCCACCCTTTCCTCAATATAAGTTTTGTTACCATATTGAACTGCGCACACTCGCGCAGACTATCCTATACTCTGTGAGACCTGTGTCTATATTTTTATTGTATCTGATGTTTGTTTGAGGCCTCGAATAAACATCACCAGAAAGACAACTCTGTCTGATTCACCATTTATTTTATTTGATCACTTTGACTTGTACTCTACAGTATTGGGGTTTTTAGATTTCCATAACAATTGGCGCTGCAAGCAGGGTCTCTGCAAGTTCGATTGGGAACACCTCCGGACGCTGGTTGGTAGCTCCAGGATCCTCGGATTCCCTCTACCCCGCGACAAAAACAGTACGGGACGAGAGGACCAGCGGCGGGGGTGGAACTGATTGACTTCACGAGATCAAACGGACTTAAAAAGGCTTTCCAATACTGGGTGAGATGTACAGTGTCTAAATTGTTTAAAGTTAAACGTAATTAAAACTCCATGACATTTATGAAAGGGGCTGCTCGAAGATAGGGTTTATCCCGTCGTAGATCGTGGGTTTACGATCAGTTTTTGTGTGATTTGTACTGAGAAACTAATATCACATAGGGTTTATCCCATCGTAGATCGTGGGTTTACGATCAGTTTTTGCGTGATTTGTACTGAGAAACTAATATCACATCATCGACGGATGAAAAAAAAAAAGATCAGTTTTTGCGTGATTTGTACTGAGAAACTAATATCACATAGGGTTTATCCCGTCGTAGATCGTGGGGTTACGATCAGTTTTTGCGTGATTTGTACTGAGAAACTAATATCACATCGACGGATGAAAAAAAAAGATTTTGTCATGGGAGCAAGGCAAAGTAGGGGGCTTGTACACCCTCCTGAGGGCGCGATTATAAATGTCATGAGAGTAAAATATGGTGAGGACAGTCTGTCTAAATTAAATATATGGACGGAAATGTTCGGATTTCCAAAGGGAGGTTTTTTGAGTAAATAAAAAATCAAGAACCTAAAGAATAAATTACAAGAAGTAGAAATACAAATAAAGTTAAAGTAAAAGACTTATATAGAAAACTGGACACTCACAGAAATTGTTTATAATAAATACTGGGAGGATTAAGCAGAATGCCGTGAAAGAAGGCAGTTGGCCTTGGGCATTAAAGAAAATATTAAGGTTGAAGATGAATGTGAAGAAAAGAAGGAAAATAAATTATTTCCAAAACCATGTAAACCCCAGACATCTCTGTGTTCTTCCATTGCAGGCCTGAATGACCTCTCCTCGACTGGGTATCCTTTCCCTCCCCCGGGGTACAACCCTGGCAATCCGGCTGGCCCACCTCAACCACCTCCACCGCCACTACAAGCCCCAGCCATGCAGTCCATCAACTCCAAGCTCGCCACCCCCATCAGCCCCATTTAGATGGGGACAACAGCGGGATAAACAAACCCAAGCCCAAGCAAGTGTTTGGGCAACACACCTCAGTAATGCCTTTCTCAACGGACTCACAGACACAGCGCAAGCTACGCAGAATGCTGGCCGGTCACAATACCGAGGGAGAGGCAGAAGAGGTTTTCCGAGGCAGAAGACGAGAAGCAAGACCTTCATTTGACGAAAGATGTTTCAAGTGTGGCAGTGTTGAACATTGGATTATGGGACTGCTCACAGAACACTAGCGAGTGGAGGCAGAGACGGGGACAGCAAGGACGGGGCCATTCACAATCAGACTGACCTACACCAGATGGGGAGGAGGGGACCCGATCGAGCGAGACGGAAATTCAGCCAGCATCATCGAACCAGGGAAGTGAATACACACATACACATCATGCTATTGAAAATTGGAAAATGTAGAAGACAGGCCTGTGGTTAAAGAGGGTACATATTTGAAATATGACAGTGAAACAGCATTTGAGAAATGTCCCACACTAATTTTGGCTGTCATGGGTGTTGATGTTCCATTTTTTTGGTTGATTCTGGGGCTACACATTCTATAGTAAAAAGGGCAGATTTGCCTGATGGCAAATTTAGTGGTAGATGTATGCACTCAATAGGAGCGGCTGGGGTGACTGTAAAGGAGAAGTTTTTGTATCACTTCAGAGTGGAGATAACGGTGATGACAGTCAATCCATTTCCCACATCAGTAAAAAACAGTTTCTTTTATCCTTCGTCTGCCTAATAAATTTACTGGGCAGAGATCTGAAACTCCGGTTCGGCTTAGACCTAATTTTTCAACAAATGAGGGTTTTAAAGTCCGGCAGCCATCTCCTACGATGGTTCAAAAACTGGCATTTGATGATAAAGAACTGTGTGGATGTGTATTAAATGGCTGCTGACATATCCTGATTCTCAGGCGTTGTTGCGTTTGACTGATCAACGTGTTTTTCCACCTGCTGTGTTCATGGAGGCTTCTCATTTGCATTATACGTGCTAACGTTGTTAATATTGTTAATCCGTGTAAATGTGGTTCCCTGACCGGGAATGATGAGAGTTTTCTGTTAGAATGTGTGAATGATGAGCTCATGCTTAAAACTATGCTTGGAGTTCGCTGCGCAGCTGGTTCCTGTTGCACTCACACCCACACAACACAAACTGTGTCAAATCCCAGGGGCGGTCCACACATTTCACTAGCCAGGGGGCCCACTGATAGATAGAGGGATTTGGGTCTAATCGTTAAAGATTTGGAGTCAGTCACTGATTGGACATCTACACACACAGAATATGTTATGTACTATATGTCAGGTGACATGTATAAGATGAAAATGTGCACAAACGTAGCCGTTCTACGCACATTGCTGTTGGTTGAGGATGATGAGGTAATTCTCATATCTCTGAGCTTCCTGCCGCGCTTTCAGATGGGCCATACTCACTCTGGGCAGCTCACAGATATGACGTATGTTTAATGTCCACGTTCCGTTCAAATCAACCCCCGTACCCATTGAAACGTGAAGCTGTTGATGGCATTCGGTCAGTGTTTACCTCTCTGTTTAAACAAGGGGTCATTATTCCGTGTAACGATTCCGGTACGCACTCCAGTGTTTCCTGTCAAAAAGATCAGAGACAAAACCTCCTGACGAGTGGAGATTTGTCCAGGATTTACAGCTGTAAATGCTATGCAGCTATGCCCGCTCGTCCCAAGTCGCTTATCTGATTACTCCAAAAGTTCCAGCCTTTGCAGCATATTTTTTTACTGTCATAAGATCTCTCAAATGCATTTTTCAGTGTTCCTGTACACAAAGACAGTCAATTTTGTTCACATTTGAATATAAGGGTAAACCTTACACATTCACACGTTTGTGTCAAGGCTACTGTGTACAACCAGGCATTGTGTACAAGGTTGCCGAAGGCCAGAAGGCTAGTTTGTCTAAACTCCAATATGTACAAAGAACAGTTACATTTTTAGGTCAGGTCATTTCAAGAGAGGTGGAATAAGTACTCAGATCTTTTACTTGAGTAAAAGTAGAAGTACCAGAGTGGTACAGTAAAAGTCCTGCATTCAAAATGTTCCTCAAGAAGAAGTAGAAAAGTATTATCAAAATATAATAGGGTAAAAGTATTCATTGTGCAGATTGGTCCATTTCAGAATAATATATAATATGTTTTATAATGATTGATCATGAAAGTGTTCTCAAAGCTGGTAAAGGTGCAGCTAGTTTGAATGACTTTGTGTACTGCAGGGTAGCTGGTGGATTTACTCCAGGTGGAACTAAAGTCTGATTCAACACTTGATTAGATTTCACATAATTCATCTATGAAGTAACTAAAGGTATTAAATACATGTAGTGGAGGAAAAGTACACCATGTACCTCTGACTTATGTTCACTGCCAACCTAAAAGTACCTCAAAAAATAGTAATCAATGATGTTTTGAGAAGTTATTTGGCTGATTGTTTTTATATCAGCTCAGCCAGGTTATATGGGAGGCCCAGTCTACGGACACTCTAAAAACAAATGCTTGGCTTAACAAAGAAAATCAAGGCAATAGGTTGCATCGATGGTTATTGAGTTAAGACAACTTCTAATGAAATGTTGTTAAAGCAACAAAGTTATTTGAGTTAGGGGAGAAGGCGTCTCCTCTACAATCAGGTGTTTTCAATTACCACTTACTTAATAATTGGTAGCATAAACACAAGTTTTTAAGTTGATTACTCCAAAAGTTCCAACTTGGTTTACCGTATGATTTAAATGTAATCTTAAGTTGTGTATACTTAATTACCACATGTTGAACATGGACAGATGTTTTTAAGTTGACAGCCATTTATAAATTAAGTTGCTCCAAATAATATTGTATTCAATCGGGTTTTTCTCTTAGCTTATTCATGTTTTTTCCTTTAAAGAAAGAAATTAATTGATTCCACAACAAAAATATTAGGCAATTCACTTTTTATTTTTGAACTGCAGTTGGTTATTTCAACACATGATGTTTCAATCAGGAGAGTTTGAATTTCAAGTTGTATTTGAATGACAAAAGATGACACTCACCTTAAAATGTCCTTTGTATATTTCTATTTGTCTTAACTGTGGGAACTTGTCCAGGCATCTTAAGTGGGAGTGGACTTGAAATCCTTAACTCAAGGTGTAGAACAATTAAGTTATCAAGCCAATTGCATTACAATACCTCAACTTGAATTTAGGGTGAAGTCAATTAATGCAGAAATCAGAGTTCAAATGACACAATTAAGTTGATGTAATTACCAACATTATTACGTCAACACAACTTATAAATTAATGTTGCAACTTAAACTGTTTATCTAAAATCAATTAACTCACATTTGTTATCTTGCAACCAGTGCATTTAATTAAGTGGAGGTGAAAGGTCGCTTGAATTGGGTTTTTAGATGTACAGATCACTCATTTTGATATTAATATTAAACTTAGTTTTCTTTTCTTCAATTTTTCATCCTCGTGTAGAATGCTATCACGAAACACACATTTGGTTGTTTATAGCATAAAGAACATCTGAGTTAATGTGAGTAAGGGAAATAATCATTTGAGTATGTGCATATAAATATGTAATTTACAACAGCTGTAAGATGCTTGAAAAGTGCTTGAATTTGATTTTGGAAAAGGTGTAAGAACCCTCTTATTGACCTTTGCCTGAAGGTGATGAACACGACTGTGTGCACACCTAGACCGGACTTAAAAGACGTTCCTCTGACCAACGCTGACCTCATTTTGTATGTTGATGGGTCTGCCTCTCGCGACCAAGGGGGCACTAATCGGGTGGGGTGTTTTTCTGTTGTTTCAGATTCTGCTGTATTCCGTTCCGGACCAATCCCATGTCACCTCTCATAACAAGCAGCAGAGCTCATCGCACTAACTGAAGCCTGCACGTTTGCAGAAGGCAAAACCGTGACTATTTACGCTGACTCACGCTATGCTTTTGGGGTAGTGCACGATTTTGTGGCTATTTGGAAGTGTAGACAATTTCTGCAAGCAGTACAGACCCAGTTTCCCTAAGAAATTGGGTCTGCTAATTTACCTGCTGACTCAGCCGCAAAGGAAGAGTCTGATTCCTCTCGCACCTCACGCACCTTACACTCATTTGTTAGAATCCCTGTCTCCTCCTTCACTGACAACATGTTGTCACTTCAGCAGCTAGCTACACCAGTTGAGAAGGCTCGGTGGAAGGCTGCTGGGGCTGTTTTTGACACATGGGTTGGACAATGTGTCAAAAGGGGGGATGTTAGAGGCTATAAATCAGGAGTGGTTCACAAGGGGGGTGAAGCATGCCTAATTTGCATTAAGCAAAATTCATTTGAGCACCTTTAATTGAGTTTAGCCCATCAGAGAGCATCTTAAATTAGAACAACGGTTCACATTTTGCTAAAGAGGGAACGGCACAATCAAAAACAAACTAGCAAAATGCTGTGCAGACACAGGTCTGTCATGGACACAAGCTCTGCCCATTGTGCTGATGTACATGAGGATGTGGGAACGAACACGGAGCCAACTCAGCCATTTGAAATCCTTTTTGGGGCTCCTCCACAGATTGGACTCAAGGCTCCAGGATGTCCTCTTCCCTCCACAACTTTGTGTGAGGATGCTATGTTGCTATGTTGTATGTTAACCTGTCATCCACTTTAGCGACTGCCACTGGTCCACTTAACCATCTCCAACCCGGCGACTTCGTGCTGGTCAAGGATTTCCGGAGAAAGAGCTGGAAATCCAATCGTTGGCCCCTACCTGCGTCTGGTCAACCAGACAGCGGTCAAGGTCGCCGAGAGAGAGCTACGTGGGTCCACGCCAGCCACTGCAAGGTCGTAGTCACAGGAAAGGAGAAACGGTAGAAGCAGAAGACAACAAGTGATGTGTCCTAGTCACCAACAAAAGTAGATGACAACAAGTGATGTGTCCTAGTCACCAACAAAAGTAGATGACAACAAGTGATGTGTCCTAGTCACCAACAAAAGTAGATGACAACAAGTGATGTGTCCTAGTCACCAACAAAAGTAGATGACAACAAGTGATGTGTCCTAGTCACCAACAAAAGTAGATGACAACAAGTGATGTGTCCTAATCACCAACTTGCACCACACTTGCACTACATACACTAAAACACACTACACACAAGGTATCACGAGCGAGTGCCAGCTGAGCGGTTCCATATGCCTCTGGTTCCTCGTTTGTGTTATCAGTGTGCGAAGTCTGTCACAAAATCGACCGAGGGAATACACACACACACCCCATGGAGCATTCCCACCTCGTGACGACGGCTCGCCTGGAAAGGCGACAACGCAACCGTGAGCAATGTTGATACTACTGGAGAGCCTGGACAATCATAAAATGGTTCCTCTGCATATATGATAGTTGTGTTAGGACTAGTCCTATCTTTTATGTATCCATGGTCAGCACACAGCATGTCAGCCAAAATCGAGATATCTAAGAGGTACATGGGGAGAGCAGGGCGAACCACATGGGCAGAGGGGCTGGTCAAGACAGGGATTGGTAACATTACTCTAAGGCAGTGGTTCTCAAACTTTTTCTGTCAGGCCCCCCCTTTGGAGAAAAAAAAAAAGTCGGGCCCCCCCAACACACATAGTCAGGCTCAGTGGCGGCGCCAGAGACTTCTTTTAGGGGTGCTGTTGGGTAGCTTGACATTTCATAGAGGGTGCTCAAACATTTAGGGTTTCCCATTAATGTACCGGTCGCTACAGTGGAATTTTCTACTGCAACACTCTCCACACGCACATACACAGTGTTCCCGCAACTGTTACAACGAAGGCTCGATAATCAGCTCACGGCATATAGGTGTAAGCAGGGGTAACGAGCTATTTTTATAGGTGGTGTGTGGACACATTGAGAGCAAAATGAAGAGATCTATGGATACCTCTCTCAACACCCAGATGAAACGGAACTGTAAACAGATTTACTTTTTTTTAATGGATATTTTACAAATCACCCTTTTAAACTTTATTCTTTTTTTAAGGTCATATAGTATTTCATACCTGTTTTTCATTTATTCTCTTATTTTTTTATAACGATAATGATCATATAAATGTGTGCCTTGGAAATAATTGTTTACATTAATGGTGACCAAAACGTTTGAGACCCACTGAGATAACAATGAGAGAGTCCTTTAGTTCACTGAGTCTCTCAGTCTGACAGGAGAGGACTCTCCTCCACTTTGTTGTTGAAAAAACTCCTTATATCCGTTAGCGTAGCTCGCTAGCACCAGAAGCTAAGAACAACGATCTCCGGTACCGGTGCGCTCTCTTCTCTCTCTCTCTCTCGCGCACACAAAATGGCTCGTTCCACACACACAGAGCCGAGCTTTAATGAAACACAGAGACCCAGACGTAATAGTACTGTATCATATTATTTTCGAATCAATAATTTTTTTAATTATGATTTTTTTTTTTTTTTATATATAACCATTTTTCCTCCTGGTCTCTCGCGCCCCCCCTGGCATGCCTCTGCGCCCCCCAGGGGGGGCGCGCCCCACACTTTGAGAACCACTGCTCTAAGGGATGGGGAAGATAGCACAGTGCAGTTACGGTGTTTACAATATCTCGTATTGCATATTCAGTGTCCCTGGAAGAATCCTTTCTAACGTAGTATTCCCTGATGTTAACCATATTTCCCTCCAACTGGCTGGCCCAGTGATGTGGGGTTTAGTTCGCCACAAGATTACGGTTGGTTGTGCGGCGACAAGCTCTATCAAGTTCTGGCTCCCCTCTGGATAGGTACATGCACTCTAGTGGATTTGAATCCAGCAGTCACGGTCCTCACGTCCTTAATGTACACGACACATCATTACCCAGAGTTCCAACACCCCGACCACCACAAGGTAAAAAGAGAGCTGACGTCCACTGGAGCTAAATTCTTTGGCGGCCTGTTCCCATGGTGGGGTACAGTAAACAATGCCCATAACATAGATACCTTACATGTTCAACTAGAGAACCTCACTTACGAGACGACGCAAGGCTTCCAGGTCATGCCCCATTCATAATAGCCTCTAGGAATATGCTCATGCAGCACCAATTTGCTCTTGACCTTTTGTTCGCCTCAAAGGGTGGCCTGTGTCATGTGATCGGTGACTCCTGTTGCACTTACATTCCCGACGCCACCAAGAACATCACTGACACCGTGCTGCATCTTAACAACCTGTTAGCCGACATGAAAGTGGATGACATATCCAACGCAGGTGGCTGGGACTGGTGGGCCTGGCTTACATCGGGGGGGTGGCAAGGATGGCTGGCTAGGATAGTTACACCCCTGACGATCATTTTCGGCCTATTAATCAGTTGTACCTGTTTGATTATCCCAATACTGAAGAAAGGCTTTTCCAGCCTGGTATCTTTAGCTTTCGTTCAGTATACTGCTATTCCATTACAAGACAATCCTTTGCGCCACAGTGAGATAGACCAGCTAGAATCAGAAGTCTGATTCCGACACTACAATATAATCAATATAATCATGTGAATCGAGTGTACTCTCCTCTTATGCTTACATTATATTGGAGTCTGTCCTCCACAAAAACAGCCAGTTTTCTATGATATATTTGTGATGTGTTTACTTAAACCAGTGATGGAGGGTATTCATTGATGTGTTATATCAGTCTATCCTGTCATTTGTTTTTTTTATTGATCAAGTATGATCAAAAGGGGAGAATGTAGTGGACATTTTTATTATATTCCTTATATGTTCAAAGTAACCAAATGCTTCTCATTTGGTTAGATGTGCTGTTTGCCTCTTGTTACTCTACTTCAAGGCCACAGCTGCTATTATGAAAGACTCACACATAGTCACAGGAGAACTTGCCTTTCCTGAGATCTACAGCTCAAGGACATGTGTCTAATAACAATGTGACCGTGTGAAGACAGATTTCTGACCTTCCCACCCTTTCCTCAATATAAGCTTTGTTACCATATTGAACTGCGCACACTCGCGCAGACTATCCTATACTCTGTGAGACCTGTGTCTATATTTTTATTGTATCTGATGTTTGTTTGAGGCCTCGAATAAACATCACCAGAAAGACAACTCTGTCTGATTCACCATTTATTTGATTTGATCACTTTGACTTGTACTCTACAGTATTGGGGTTTTTAGATTTCCATAACAAAACACACACACACACACACACACACACACACACACACACACACACACACACACACACACACACACACACACACACACACACACACACACACACACACACACACACACACACACACACACACACACACACACACACACACACACACACACACACACACACACACACACACACACACACACACACACACACACACACACACACTGCTCGATTATGGCAATAATCAAGATTATGTTGGTCAATAATTAAAATCATGATTATTAAATACGATTATTCATTGACTTTGAAAACATCCATTTATTGAACTTTAAAACAAATAATAATTTGAACAGTATCTTTTTAACTGTTGATTACCGTGCACGTATAATTCAACTGAAAAACCAATACAAAAATTAATTAAATAAATGATACATTACTCAATTCAATTCAATTCAAAACCTTTATTTATACAGATAAAACCCATTGAGAGCATAGACCTCTTTTACAATGGTGACCTGCTGCAATTAGTTCCAAACATTAATACAAACATGACAGAAAACAAAGGACATTATATGATACTACAGTTTGTATACTAGTAGCATTTACAGACACCAATATTTTCTGATTGTATAGCGTCTATCCTAGCTTTAAAAACATGAAATGGAATCAAACCGCTTAGCTTCCATTCCTTTTGTAGACTGTTCCATGCTAGCGGCGCTGCGCATCTAAAAGCTGTATTTCCTAATACAGTCCTAGCAGTTGGCACATGTAATACAACCACAGCTTTAGATCTCAGGCAGTAGCCATTTACAAGTACGCTGTGAGATCAGGGAACAGATGTAAGACGGAAGTTTCCCTAACATTGCTTTATAAATAAAAAGATACCAGTGATTTAGCCGCCGTACAGTAAGTGAAAGCAACCCTGCCCTTGTATACAGGGTACAATGATGAGTCAAAGTCTTACAGTCTGTCACAAACCTTAGTGCACTATGATAGGCGGCATCTATCTTGGTGAGGTAATTGGCCGGCGCATTCATATAAAATAGATCACCATAGTCCAGCACAGGTAAAAAGGTCACAGTGACTAGCCTTTTCCTGGCCTCAAGAGAGAAACAGGACTTGTTTCTATAAAAAAAACCTAGCCTAACCCTCAGTTTTTTAAGCAGGTTATTTACATGCAGTTTAAAAGAAAGACAGTCATCAAGCCAGATACCAAGGTATTTGTAAGAGGTTACCACTTCAAGTTTTTTTCCTTGCATGGTTACAATATCTAAAACAGGCTCTGGTGACTTTTTAGCTTTTGAAAAGAGCATTAACTTGGTTTTATCCACATTTAAAAGAAGCTTAAGCGCTGAGAGCTGAGTCTGAACAGTGTTAAAAACAGTCTGTAATTTAACAACAGCCTCCTTAACTGAGGTTCCTGCACAATACATCACAGTATCATCCGCATAAAAATGTAAGGTAGCTTCCTCCACATTATCACCCAAGCTATTAATATAAATAGAGAATAAAAGTGGACCTAGAACAGAACCCTGAGGTACACCATTAGAAATGCTCAACCACTCAGAAGTGAGCCCATCAAAGTGTACACATTGGGACCTTTCAGAGAGGTAGTTCACAAACCACCCTACTGCAAGGCTGGACAAGCCAATGCTGAGTAGCCTCTGTTTTAAAATGCGATGATCAACGGTGTCAAACGCTTTAGAGAGATCAATAAACAGAGCTGCACAACTCTGCTTATTATCTAAAAAACTAGTGATGTCATTTACAACTTTCATTGTGGCAGTGATGGTGCTATGTTTTTTCCTGAAGCCCGACTGATGTTTCGACAGGATATCATTTATACATAAAAAGTCCTTTACTTGCTCACTCATAGTCGTTCAAGCACTTTAGCCAGAACTGACAATTTAGAGATTGGCCTATAGTTATTTTAAATAGTTGCCTCCCCTCCTTTCAGTAAAGGCAAGACATAAGCAGACTTCCATACTTTAGGAATTGTATTTGTGCTAAGGGAGAGGTTAAAAAGAGAAGTAAGCGGTGGAGCAATAAAATCTACAGCTATCTTTAAAAAGAAAGGTTCTAGGTTGTCCGGGCCAGCCGGTTTCCTAGGATCTAACTTGGATAAAACATCATGGACAACACCAACAGTAAAAGGGGTAAAACTGAAAGGGTTTTCCAGACCACATTGTTCAAGGATTGGAGCGTTCACAGAAGCAGAAGCACAGTCAGTGACAGAATCAAACAGAGAGCCACAAGACACAAAATGCTTATTAAAACAATTGAGCATAGTAGCCCTGTCTGATATAATGCCAGATTCTGTGGTAATGCATGGAGGTAGCTCATTTGGAATATCACCAGTGGAAATCGATTTATGGCTTTCCAAAATTTCCTAGGATTATTCAGATTTTCTGTGGTAACTGACAAATAGTACTTTGATTTAGCACTTTTTATTTGAGATGTGAAGCTATTTCTTAGCTGCCTAAAGCGTAGCCATTCTACCTCTGAGCCTGATTTCCTAGCCTTAGCCCAGGCATTGTTTCTCTCATGAAGTAGACTGGACAGTTCAGCGGAAAACCAGGGATTGTCTCGACCCTTCACTCTGAAATTACGCAGAGGTGCATGTTTATCTATAATTTTCATAAAACCAAGATACAAATAAGACCATGCAGTTTCTACATCCGCACACAGATTGATCTTACCCCAATCAAAATCAAACAGATCGTGTAAAAAACCCTGCTCCACAAAGTGTTTTTTATCTCTCCTTGTGATAATGCGTGGTTTCACTTTTTGGATCTTAGTGTCCCTAATTGTGGCTACAACACAGTGGTCACTCACATCATTAGCAAATACTCCCACAGATGAGTATTTATGTGGCACATTTGTTAAAATGAGATCAATTAAGGAGGATTTATTCGGCGACTTAATGTTTGGGCGAGTAGGACTATCTACAATCTGAGTAATGTTCAAAGAGGTACACAGGTTTTTAAAGTCCTCTGACACAGAAGTTAACCAGTCCCAGTTAAAATCACCAAGCAGCACTATTTCCTTGTAGGAAAGTTGAGATAACAGTTTTGCCAGTGAAGATAAGGAGTCCTTGACAGCTGAGGGGGGTCTTTAGCAACCCACCACCATGACCTGTTGACCCTTTGTGACTTCGACATTCACAGCTAAAAATTCCAGTTGTTTACTAACCGATTTGGAAACCATATTTGTTACACAAAACTTATTTTTCACATAAATGGCAACGCCACCACCTTTTTTAGGACGATCAGTGCGATTTACATTGTAACCAATTATGTAAATGTCAGAGGCCAGGATGGATTTATCAAGCCACGTTTCTGATAAGACAATGACATCAGCATCAGTTGAACTCGCCCAAATACGGACAAAATCTAATTTAGGTAACAGACTACGCACATTTAAATGAATTAAACCTAACCCCGATCTAGAAATAAAATCAGCAGGAGTAGCTATTTGACTAAAAGTACTAGGTGGACCCGGATTTGGCTGTACATTCCCCGATAGCAACAACATTAAAAATACCAAGCACCTTTTCCTCTTAATCAACACACAAACATTGTCAACTGTTTTAGAGTCACCAGAAAACTTCGCGAAAGTGAGATTAGAGTTCAAAAAACAATTCTGAAGGACCATCGTGGCAGGCAAGTGAGAAAGACAGACATTTGACGAGATGAATGTCCGCGACAGTGCAACCAGCAAATGTTTGTGCAACCCATCCGAACCTGTACAGGGGATGTCCACTGCCGGCGACAGAACAGACCCGAATCCAGCAGATTTTTCAGGATGACTACCGATCTTCTCATTGTCCAGCACAGTCAAAAAAAGGCACAGCAGAAACACGACATTTGCCATTTTCCCAGTTCAGCACAACAGCATCCACGAAGTTCCCGAAACAAAACCACGGACAGCAGCAAGGAATAGGCAACCAGCAGTGTGGCAACACTCCGGTTTCTCCGCGATATCCCCCGATCAGGCCTCCGCACCGGCAGAAGCAGAAAACAGCTGTGCAGGTCTCCCCAGCGGATGGCGGCCTTCAGCCGCGGGACTCCTCCGTTGCTCACATTACTAAAAAATTAATGCGATCAAATATGTTGTAGTGCACTGTCACAACCTAGCAAAGCAAAATAATCGTTTTTTTCGATTATGTTATTGTTTTCGTAATTGTGGCAGGCCAAAATCGTAATTGCGATTAAAATATGATTAATTGCACAGCCCTAACACACACACACACACACACACACACACACACACACACACACACACACACACACACACACACACACACACACACACACACACACACACACACACACACACACACACACACACACACACACACACTTTTTGTCTAACACACTAACACAGTTCTGTACTGTTATGCTGTTATGTTCAGTCATTGTTCTTATGTTGAACATGAATACATTTACTTTGTAAGTGATTATGGGACGTATTTCTTCTTTCATATACATTTTCCTTCATACTTTATTGCCGTGAAATAGGTCTTAAATTCTATTCAAAGTGGTCTTAAAAAGGTCTTAAAAAGTCTTAAATCTGAGTTGGCGAAACCTGCAGGAACCCTGTACAATAAAAAGTCCTGCATTCAAAATGTTACAAGTAAAAGTACAAAAGTATTATCATCAAAATATACTTAAAGTACCACCTGCAGAGGGATCTAGATGCAGGTGTTCTCTTCCCCATAGAGACCGCCTCGCTGCACATTATCCCTTGCATAAAGATAGATTGTGGGTCCCTTACAACATGTTGTACACAGTGGAAATAAACATTCTGGTTTCCTCAACATCAGGGATCTTATACACATAATGACTTGTTTAAGACTCGTTTTGTCAAAGTTTAGGACTTGGACTTGACTTGAACTTGCCCATCCTGACTTGAGACTTGACTTGGACTTGAGCACAAAGACTTGAGACTTGACTCGGACTTGAGCGCAAAGACTTGAGACTTGACTCGGACTTGAGCGCAAAGACTTGAGACTTGACTCGGACTTGCAAAACAATGACTTGGTCCCACCTCTGCCTCTAAGTGATCAGAGCAGACTGGGCTCTGGTTTCAGACAGAGGGTGAAAAGAGGTGCTGCAGCACAGGCAGTGTGAGAAAATTAAAGAGCTCTTTGAACATTAAAGGTCCCATGTCATGCTTTTTTGGTTATTACCCGTCCCCTTGTGTGTAATGAAGGTTTTTATGCAGAGTAAACGGTCTGCAGAGTCACAAACCCTCAAAGTACACCCTGTATGGAGTAAAACTCTAACACAGAAAATACCTGTCTATGCTGCCCCAGAACGCCTCGTTGGACATTTATCTTTTTCCATTGTTTACTTCCTGGGTATAGTGACGTATTTCGGGTATAGTGACGTAACGTAACGGCTCCGCAGATTGGTCCACCACGGAGCCGTTACGTTAGGACCAATCCGCGGACTTCCTCACACATACACACTCGGCGGGACGTTGCAAGGCTCGCTGCTGCGAGGAGCGGGACACTGTGAGCTGGCTCACTGGTGTGGGGTCGGCGAGATAGCGAGACACCGCGGAACTCAGCCTGGGCACATACACAAACTCCCAGCCAGGCTGCGGGTGTGTGTGTGTTTCAGGCTGGGTCTCGCTGTCTCGCAGACGGCCACTGGGCTCACAGGGAGGGGGGGGCAGGAGCTCCAACAAGCCGTTTAGGACAGAGAGTGAATAGACATACTATACAGAGATGCTGTATGAGAAAATCTCTCAGCCAAACTACTACTCAAGCAGCATGCGTTAAGCCATCATCTATGGCAAATTTGCATTCAGGAAAGCAAGTTCCCGTATAGGCTAGTGGATTTATGGCAGGCAGTGAACCAGCTCTCACCAAGTACGACTCGGTTCACTTCGTTCGTACCAAAGAGCCGTTCAAAAGAATCGGATCGTTCGCGGATGTAACATCACTAATACTGATATACACCTGAACATCAGCAGGAGAGGACTCTTTAAAGTAGAGACACTACATACTGATATACCCCTGAACATCAGCAGGAGAGGACTCTTTAAAGTAGAGACACTACATACTGATATACACCTGAACATCAGCGGGAGAGGACTCTTTAAAGTAGAGACACTACATACTGATATACACCTGAAGATGAACAGGGTTGAGCACCTTTAATTAAGAGCCATGTATTTGGTGATTTTAAAGCCTCTACAGTCTGAAACTTCACTAAATGTCATCCTTTGCAGTCACTCACTGCCATCCGAATATATTGTCAATTCACATAAGCTCCTTTTCATCTCCCCCCTGCCATTATCCCTTTCTCTGCTTCCCTGTCTCTGGGAGACCACCCACTCTGTCCTGGCCTGACTGCAGTCTACTGCTGCTCTCAGATCTGCAGGTCCGGTGGCTTTTCATGAGCTCACACAACAGGAAGTAGTAGGTGGAGGCGATAGCCCTGCCCTGACCAGGCCTGTGTCTGCATTACAGAGTAGAAGGCTGAGGAGATGGAGGTGGTGGGAGGAATGGCGCCCTGAGACAATGATTTCAGGTCAGTTACATAACAGGGCTCTCTAAACTGATTTTGGATGGAAGCTTTGGAAGACCTCAGAGGCAGGTAATGTGATGATGCATTCATGTCATGGGCCACTTGGCATGCTGTGCAAATGGAAGACCTGCGCCCACGTGGGGCCTCTTCAAATGCATGCAACAGAATAGATTATAACTGGATAAAATGTTTTATTCCCTGCTAAAGTTAGATATCAGCCAGTCAATGCTGCCAACCTCTGACATGACAGCTCATCTTTGGAATCTTGGATTGCTATCAAGGTTCAAGGCTCAAGGCTTTTATTGGTCATACCTGCATAGCTACAGTGTAGTTATGATGATGACCATTTTAGGTTACAGGCTCCTCCAACAGTGCAACACAATAAAACAGACAATCAGAAAAAATAGTTCAAGTAAATAGTAAAAAAGTGAAATAGTGAAATAGTGCAAGTGATTGGAATGATATATTAGATACAAAGTAGCAGCCAGATTAATGTTATGAGTCTGGTGGTTTTAGTCCGGATGCTGCGGTAACGCCTGCCAGACGGCAGCAGACAGAACAGTTTGTGGCTGGGGTGATGGGGGTCTTTGATAATCCTGAGGGCTTTCTTCCTGAGCCACTGGGAGTAGAGGTCCTCCATGGATGGCAGCTCCGTCCTGGTGATGTTCTGTGCAGTTTTCACCACCCTCTGTAAAGCCTTACGATTGAGGGCGGTGCAGCTGCCGTACCAGGGACCTCATGTATAACGCCGTGCGTAGGATTCACGTGGGAAGGTTGCTTACGTAGTAGAAATCCGAAAAATAGGTCCATACATTTTCCGCCACTTCCCGATTCACCAAACATTGCGTACCGGCAAGGAAAGTGCGTATGGCACTTCCTACGCCGGTTTCCCTTTATAAATCACAATCGACTCGAAATGCGGTGCAGCTTTTGCGGGCTTCACGTAACGCCCATATTTGCCTATAAATAGTCAAAGAAACGCCCATTCATTCATTCTGACTGACTTTATGAAGAAGATCGCAGGAAATGACGACAGAACAGCTAAAAAAGACATCTCACACCGTGTCAGATTTTGGTTCTTTTGGGGAGGTGGAGATAAATCATATTGTTTGGTGGATGCAGTTTGAACCAGAGTAGCAGCATGGAGGTCGGATCGTCACCAAAATAAATAAATAAATGACCCGAAAAAGGTTAATGACAAAAACAATACACATCCTTCCTCAGGCTGTGTGTTTTTACCGGGGACAGGAGACCCCCCTTGATGAGAAACTGTAAGAAGTGAACAGGGTATCCCCCCGGTGTGGAGTTATGACGACTGGATCTAAATTATTTGTTTGTATTTGGTGGTTTGTGTCCCAGCTGTCGATCAGCTGTGCGCAGCCTCTCCACTGCAGCCTGTGAGTCTCAACCCCCCCGCAGCAACCCTATATCCACCAGTTAAAGGAAATACAACTAATGTGTTGTGTTATATCAGCTGTACAATTTACCACATATGGTGTTCTTAGCTTCCGTACCTCCTGTGTTTTACGAGCGACTTATCAAGTCTTGGCAAACGGCATAAAACACGATTAAACGTGATAGTATATAAAACCATGCTCGTATCTACAACCTATAGAAAAGCAACACGGCGTCAGTTTAGATGTAATTCTGTCCTCCTGCTTACCGCATCATTTATGAGAAAACATTTCATAACATTAACACAACATATTCCAGGTGGTTTTAAATAACATATCCGTATTTATTTATTTCTCCAAGTTATGTTTTTGTGTGCACTGAGGAGTCGCAAACAGGCGTTTGTTTAATCATTTTAAGATTGGCTTTAATCAATGTTTGAAAATGAATTATTCATATATGATAAATGAGGTAACATTTTATTTATGGTATTATTTCCACATATTTCTCTCCATTCTTCCTTCTGCCAACGGTGTCGCAGTTTCTCGTCTCTCCCGTTTTTGTGCTTAGTGCGTACGCATGGGTTAGAGTTTGCGTGGAGGACCGCACGTTTTCCCGTCAAGTTAGTATTTTATAAATCGCAAACTTTGCGTAGAAACTGGCGTACGCCATTTTTTGAGCGTATATCGCTTTATAAATGAGGCCCCAGGCCATGATGCAACCAGTCAGAAGAAGTATTGACTATACTTTGTGAAGTTGGTTTTCCGATTAAAGTCTATTCCAACATTTATTTATTTTCATTTCTTGTTACTTTTTTTGCAGAGGTGTGCAGACCTGTTTTCGGCCCAGGCCCCTCGATTAAAGGATAGAAGTAAGGCACATTTGGTTCTATTGACTTCCATTTAAACTCCTTTCAATGTCCCTCCCTAGCTTCCTGTTTTTATAGGAAACACAAAAGAGGCCGGTCTGCAGCACAGTACAAGGTGTTTGTCTCAACCCAAGGTCAGCTAACAGGCACTAGCTGTATGGTTAACTAAGCTAAGGGTAGCTAGTTACAGCGAGCAGTAGTTGGATTCCTCTCCAAATTCCATAAATAAGCTCAGTAGTGTATGTCATGACCTCAAACTTTATAAAACATATAATGACATCTTAATTGTAAGTCCAAAGACGGCCGCTTTACCTGAGGCCATGGAAATTATTCATGACCCAATAAAGTGTCATGTCAGCCAATGTCAAAACCACAGTTAAACACCACCTCAGGTTGAAACTCTACCACTGTAGTTGAGGAGAAGAAAAATATTCATTTATAAAAACCACCAATATATGACAATTTTGTAATGTAAACACATAAAGCTTAATAGTGTCTTGAGAGTGATGAGTGTAACGCTCTGATGTCTAATGGACCCCAAAGCAGAGTCTGACTATTTTCTGAATGTTTTAAGGTGTTAAATAAAAAATGCAAACAAAAGGCATGCAGTGATGGCAGGGAGCTGGCTGGTTAGCAGAACAGTTCAGGAGTTTTGTAGTTCACACATAAAAACAGAGATCTGGAACACACAACTCAGGTTGCAGAGAGACACTGGTTCATCCAGCTCCATGGAATCATCTGGCAGAGCATTGGAGTGAGGACCTTCATGGAGCAGGGTGATTGGTTGATTGGCAACAGATGTGCCTATCTGCAGCAGGAGGGAGCCAGCCACGCCCAGCCAGGGGGCAGCGGAGCACAGAGAAGGGAGGGGGGAGAGAGCATGCAACAAGGGGAAAATAAACACCTTTTTTTAAACAAAGTGTAAACTATTGTCTTCCCCCCTTTTTTTTAAACAACTATTTATTTTCTGAATCAGAATATTAAATTATTCCCAGGGGGAAATCAGGTTTTATGACAGGTGCACCATATTAAAATGCAAACATTTACATTATTATAAACAGAAGAAGTTGAAATAAAAGCATGCAATAAAAGGGACAGGGACACACTCTCAGGTACAGGACGTCCCCCACAACACAGAAACCCTCTGAAGACTCAGGCTCATTGTGAATACATGATGAAGACTCAGAATCATGATGAAGACATGAAGAAGACTCATGATGAAGACATGATGAAGACTTAGAATCATGATGAAGACATGAAGAAGACTCATGATGAAGACTCAGAATCATGATGAAGACATGAAGAAGACTCAGGCTCATGATGAAGACAGGGACTCAGGATGAAGACTCAGGCTCATGGTGAAGACATAATGAAGACTCAGAATCATGATGAAGACATGAAGAAGACTAAGACTCATGATGAAGACATGATGAAGACCCAGAATCATGATGAAGACTCAGAATCATGATGAAGACATGATGAAGACATGATGACGACTCAGGCTCATGATGAAGACTCAGGCTCATGATGAAGACATGATGAAGACTCAGAATCATGATGAAGACATGATGATGACTCAGGCTCATGATGAAGACATGATGAAGACATGATGAAGACTCAGAATCATGATGAAGACTCAGAATCATGATGAAGACATGATGAAGACTCAGGCTCATGATGAAGACTCAGAATCATGATGAAGAGATGATGAAGACTCAGGCTCATGATGAAGAGATGATGAAGACTCAGGCTCATGATGAAGACATGATGAAGACAGGATGAAGACATGATGAAGACATGATGACGCCTCAGGCTCATGATGAAGACATGATGAAGACATGATGAAGACTCAGGCTCATGATGAAGACATGATGAAGACTCAGAATCATGATGAAGACATGATGACGACTCAGGCTCATGGTGAAGACATGATGAAGACTCAGGCTCATGGTGAAGACATGATGAAGACTCAGGCTCATGGTGAAGACATGATGAAGACTCAGGCTCATGATGAAGACATGATGAAGACTCAGAATCATGATGATGACATGATGAAGACATGATGAAGACATGATGAAGACTCAGGCTCATGATGAAGACATGATGACGACTCAGGCTCATGATGAAGAAATGAAGAAGACTCAGGCTCATGATGAAGAAATGATGAAGACTCAGGCTCATGATGAAGACATGATGAAGACTCAGGCTCATGATGAAGACATGATGAAGACTCAGGCTCATAATGAAGACATGATGAAGACTCAGAATCATGATGAAGACATGATGACGACTCAGGCTCATGATGAAGACATGAAGAAGACTCAGGCTCATGATGAAGACAGGGACTCAGGATGAAGACTCAGAATCATGATGAAGACATGGACTGTCGTGGCAATTTCTTATGTTACCTTATATGGTAAAACCAAATGCTTCTAAAAGCATTGTCTAACACTACTGTACCATTTTCCTGATATGTGCTGTTTTCTCTGCATACTCTAATGAGGGTTTTATTCCCAAGCGCTTCAAGGCCACAGAGCTGATTTGGCAGACTATGTTGAGACTACTCCTCTTCACACAAAGTCACACAAGAACTTCCATATTCTGAGAACCGTTATACTATCTACAGCTCAAGGACAGGTGTCTAATAACAATATGAGACCGTGTGAAAGCAGATTTCTGAGGAAACTCTGTCTGCCCGCCCTTTCTTGTATATAAGCTTTGCTATTTTGTGACTATTGCGCACACTCCTGCACACTATCCTATACTCTGTGAGACCTGTGTCTTTGAAGCTTCAAATAAATAACCAGAAAGACAACTCTGTCTGTTTCACCATTTATTGTTGATCTTCCTGACTTGTGTATCTCCACAGTATTGACTGGGTCTAAGATTTCCGCAACAGGACTCAGGATGAAGACTCTGGAAGCCATCAATGGAAACGCTTCACTCCTGTTCAGCCTGAAGGACCCTGCACTTAGTCTGGGTTTAATACAAACATTTGTACTCCTCTGTATACTTTCAAGTATGTTATTCTATGGGATCTTCAAATAAAAACAGGTCACCGAGTAGCAGGCATCTGCTGCTGAGAATTCAAATTAAAAAAAGATTAGTTTGAACTGTGTGCATCAATGTCCACATTACTGATGACCATTTCTAGAACAATTCTAAAAACGAAACTCTTATCTTTTTCAGATAAGATTTCCTTTTTTATTCACACTGGATTATCACCAAATGCCTTCAAGTGATCAGCAGCCTCAAATGCTCATTTTACTTAGTTAGTCAGTGAATCTATTAAAAAACACTTAACATGTAACAGTTTTAGTGCTTGAATGCATCCTTGGCAATCAATCAGTGAGTGTTGGAATTTGGTTGCATAGACCTTTCAACTGCAGTACAGTTAATTGAAAATCTGAATAATATGTGTAGAATTTGACTGAAAACATTCATGCAAAAGATTGTGGCAGTGTAAGCAATATGTTTTCTCATGAAAACACTGATGCATTCCACCATAAATACCTGATGGATCAAACTGCATCCTAATAGAGGCAGAGAGCGAGTGATATCCACTTCAGAGAGCCACAATAAGAGGTCAATACCAGCAGAGTGGCATATCATGCTAACCCCATCACACAGAGCAGACTGTGGCCACAGGAAGCTGCTGCCCCCCGTCCCCCAGGAGCCTGTGGTGTGGGGGGGGGGGGAAACAGGAGATGACAGTAATGCCTCACATCTCAGTGCTGCACCCAGGGGTTAACTTGGGATTTTATATGATGGGGGGCTCTGTTTGGAGGTGCGAGGGGGGGGGGGGGGGGGTGTCTCATTATTAGACCTTAAGGGCTATACTGTATATGAGGCCCTAAAGCAGGGGTGGGGAACCTCCGGCCCCCGGGCCGTATTCGGTCCGCGAGACCATTTGGTACGGCCCTCGAGGTAATTTATAAACGCACGCAAAAAAGAAATAAATTAAAGAAATCTAGACCGCAAACAAATTAAACAAGCGAGTGCCTGTTTTTCCTGGCCAAGGTCAGGGTCCTTGAACTCAACACGAGCCTAACGTGTCATCACGTGGTATATGTCTCCTCTGGGGTGCAGTTATGCCGGTAGAGCACCGGAACGTCGCTCCGGGTCTTCCAAAAATTGCAGTACCCATAAGGAGCCGTACACAATACATGCCGCAGTTGTTGCGTTGCTGTGTCTTTAGTTGTAAGCCCAGTGGCGATCTGTTATACTGATCATACAGTCAATAACTTTGTTGTTATTAGCATCTGGTTAGCTAGCTATGCTAACACATATGAGAAGCTTTTTCTACAACCAGTGAGGTAAAGGCACATCTTTACATGATCATTATAGTTATAAAAAAATAAGAGAATAAAGTAAACAGGTATAAAATATTATATGACAGTAAAAAAAAGTTGTTATTAATAAACAAAAATACAGTTTGAAAGGGGAGTGATTTGTAAAATACCCATAAATAAAAATAAAATCTTCTTACAGTTCTGTTTCATATGGATGTTGAGAGATGTATCCATAGATCTCCTAATGTTGTACCAGATTGATGCTTTTAAAAAGAAATCTTTTCAGACCCCCCCACACTTAAATCATGTTCACATGGATAGGAAACTACATTTGCACACATGTTGTGTCCAATATCTTTCTGTTTGGGTGGTCATGCCACAACCGTGCACGTGCATGCATGTGTGAGTCATGGTAAGATATCTGGATTAAGAGGTTGCTTTTTCTTTGCACAGCATGAAAGAAAGGCCAAATTAATGGGCTGTGATTTTAGTATTTTTAAGCAGAGGTCAATCATTTGTACGGCCCTCGGAGGAAGTTGGAAACATGTAAATGGTCCTTGAGGGGAAAAAGGTTCCCCACCCCTGCCCTAAAGCATGGGTCGGCAACAGGCGGCTCTCTGGAGGAGCTATAACCAAGGAAACACTGATGGCTCCTCCGCGGAACCTCCGGGGATGTATTTCCGGCAACAGTGATGTTTAAAAGAGTTGTGACGGACTTATCTCAGCCAATGACAGCTCTGCATGCATCCCCTGGATATTATTTTATTAACTGCTTGAATCGCGACTCAGTGTTTCCAGTGAGAACAGCTGTGAGGTCCGTGCAGAAAGCAGAGCAGTGTGTAAAATATATATCACTCAGTATAACAGGCCTACTCTCTGTATTTGTATGCTGTAGTTTAGTAGATATCTACAAACAAAGAGTCGATATTTTTCTAAGACCATTTAGTGCTTCACATAATAAAATACACAACGGCTGTATCCTGATATATTATATGCTTTAGGAGCTGTGTGTGTGTTGTACAGTATGTAGGTACATGTTGTACAGTGTGTGTGTGTGTGTGTGTGTGTGTGTGTGTGTGTGTGTGTGTGTGTGTGTGTGTGTGTGTGTGTGTGTGTGTGTGTGTGTGTGTGTGTGTGTGTGTGTGTGTGTGTGTGTGCATAGATGCGGCGAACAGACAGGTCTCCGTTGCTTTGGTGTCCTATGCTTACTTTTTATAATTGTAAATACAACTGTTGGCCCGTAATCTCAATTCCCCATTGTAGTGACCATGTAGTGATATTTATGTATTTATATATATATAAATACATAAATATATTTATTAATATATTAGCAATTAAACAACATCTTCCATTTATTTTCACACAATCCTTGCAGTATCAACAAGGCCGGATTAACCATATGGGCAACCTGGTCAAGTGCCCAGGGGCCCTTGAGCAAAGAGGGCCCTCAGTGACAAGATGAACAAAAAAAAAATTATATATATATTTTTTTTTTCCGGGCACAACCCACTCATCATACATTGTTTTAAATGACACTCACTCTTCGCTATAAATAACACAGCTTTTCTATAGGGTCAAATTAATATATTTTCTAAACCGTCTCTGTACTGTAGGTCTCACTATGTATGCGCTCAAATTTATTACTACGCGGCGGCGGTGTATAGCCGAATCACAGCCCCACCCTCACTCATGTCACATTTTGTCACGTGAGCAGAAAAAATGGATGGTGCCGGTAGCCAAACGCCCAGCGGGGTTTCGAAAAGAAAGAAAAAGAAGAGAGAGTGGCGGCTGCATTAAAAAATGTGCCAACAATAAATAGCTTTTTCAAAAAAGCAAAAAGTGACGAAATAGGCCAGCAACAACCACAAGGAACAGTGGCGGCGGTCACGGAGGATGTTGTTGAGCTAGCGAGCAATGTTAGCCTTGAACCTAGCATGCTAACGCAGCAGCGAGTAGAAGAGGAGGAAAAAGATGAAGACGAGCCTGACGAGGACGTCACAGAGCAGGGTGAAGGTTCGAGTTCATCGGAAGTTCCCTGTGTCTCTCAGGACCCTGCACAATGGGGATTAATTGCTGGAAATGTCCGGGAGGAGACTTTGATGAAAGGGGTTTCATACTTTCATAATCGGGCAACGAAGTATCCAGCATCTCGGAGGGAGACCGATGCTAGCGGCCGGACACGCTCACTGACCAACGATATGCTGACCATCGTTCAACGCGATTGGATTATTTATTCTCCATCTACCGGAGCAATTTATTGTTTTGCCTGCAAACTTTTATCCACTCACAGCCACAGCAATGCATTTGTTCTCGGCTTTAGTGATTGGAAGCATCCCAAGAGGATAACGGAACATGAGACGAGTGGTGAGCACAGAAAATGCATACTTTCACTTATGCATCACACTAAACTCATGGGCACTGTGGATGCTTCTCTAGGGATGCAGGTCGACACAGAAAGTCATTACTGGAAGGATGTATTCAGACGTGTAGTTGCGGTGATTAAATTATTGAGTGAGAGGGGGCTTCCTTTCCGGGGAAATGACGAACTTTTAGGATCCGCACATAACGGGAACTACCTGGGAATCCTGGAGCTGCTCGCGCAGTTTGATCAATTTTTAAAGGATCATTTGCAGAAGTTTGGCCAGAAGGGACGTGATAGGACTTCATACTTGTCATCAACTATCTGTGAGGAGTTTATTGGTTTGATGGGTGACAGAACAAAGGAAGCAATAGCAACAGAACTACAGCAAGCAAGGTATTTCTCTGTCATCGTAGATTCTACACCTGACATGTCTCACGTCGACCAATTAACTTTTCCGATTTGTGAGTGAGAAAGGAAAAGTCATTGAGAGATTTATTGGATTTGAACCCATTCACAGTCACACTGGGTCAAGTCTGGCTGACTGTGTGATGAAGATGGTCATTGATATCGGGCTGGATCTCTCAAACTGCCATGGCCAGGCTCATGACAACGCATCCAACATGTCAGGAAAATATAATGGGCTGCAAGTTCATCTCAAGAAAAACAACCCACTCATACATTACATTCCGTGCGCAGCACACTCCTTGAATTTGGTTGGTGTCAACTGTGTTGAAAATAGTTGTCGTGAAGTGTTAGAATGCCCGAGCAGCAGTGGCGGTTCTAGAACATTTTACATGGGGGGGCAAAGGGGAGGCAAGAGGTCATGCCAGGGTGGCATAGGAGGGCGGACAGTACGTGGTATTTTATACTGTATATAACCTATTTATTGTTAATTCATGCCCTAACACAAGTGTTCTTAATGCACAAGAGAAACTAGGTGTTCAGACAAACAATCGGGTGCCCTTTGAGTCCCCCAAGCTTACCTCAACCATTTTAAATGAAAGGAAACTACAAAATGTATTTTAAAGCAATGAATTAATGGAACAGGTTGTTTTGCATTACAATGTAAAATTAAATATATATTTTGTTTTAAAAAAAATTGGTTGTCTTAGACAGACATATTTGCATGTCCTCACTAAGCATTATTACATAATATTTCATATTAAATAAATCAAAATGGCCAATTATCGCAAAATGTTGCTGCTAATATAATCACATGCTTGTCAACTTTAACTGATCAAAAATCAATTCTGAAAAAATACTTGAATTATCTATGAAATTGCAATATTGTCCCTCAGTTTGTTTCAACCCCGTCACGCCATATCATTTACCCTCCTATTAAAATAATGGATCAGTCCATGTGTGATCTGCATTGAGGGAATTACATCACAAAAGTGTCATAGTCTGCTCCATCATTCACCAGTAGTTTTCCATTCACCTGTCTCACCTGTTTTCCACACCCACTCATTAGCTCACTCTCTTTCTCTTCTGCACCCATTAGCTTCTGCCAGTATTTAAACCCGCACCTTACACACACTCTTTGCCAGATTGTACTTTGCCTCATGCTTGTCTTTCCCGTGTTTGAAACTAGATTGCCTACCCGGTTCCGACCCTGCCTGTCCTCGATCTGCCTGCTCTGCCTGTTCCCTGATCCTGCCTGTCCCTCGACTATCCTGTCTGGCCTGTTATCCGACCCTGCCTGTATCCCCGCTGACCGCCTCGCTTACTCCCTGACTCTCTGCCTGTCCCTGACTCACCTTCTGCCCGCTGTCCTCCGGTGCGTTAAACTGCTCGGTTGGAATTCCTCAGATCCAGTGGAATCTCCAATAAAGTGTATTACCAATTCTCCTTGGTTTCTCGAGTGCTGCATTTGGGTTCTCCTTAAGATTGTGACAGAACAATCTGGCCAGAACATGGACCCAGCGCACTCCTCTGCACCTAGAGACCGTTTCGTGAGAGTTGAGGACGCTCTCCAGAGGCAGGAAGCCTCGATAGCCGCCCTGGCCACCGAGGCTCATCATGCTAACTCTTCACATGACCAGACGCTAACCTATTTAGCTGCGCAGCTACAGCAGCTAACGGCTACTGTGCAGCAGCTAGTGGCAGGAGTGGTCGCTCCAGCGCCTCTTCCTATGCTGTCGACACCGGCTTCTGCATCACCTCTGATGGGATTTACCCCAGAGCCTCGGGTGGGAACTCCGGAGCGCTACGCCGGGGAACCGGAGGGCTGCAGCCCGTTTCTTACGAACTGTTCTATCCTGTTTGCGCTGCAGCCACACACTTTCGCTTCTGAAGCTGCTCGTGTGGCCTTCACGGTCAATCATTTGACTGGGAAAGCCCGACTATGGGGCACAGCGGAATGGGAGCAACAAACACCCACCTGCTCTTCGTTCCCCGCTTTTTCTGTGGAGCTGCGCAAGGTGTTTGGACCCGTGTCTGTGGGTCCAGACGCTGCAGGAGGACTACTGAACCTGAGCCAGGGTAATGGATCTGTGGTGGATTATGCCATTGAGTTTCGCACCCGGAGCCGCCTCAGCAACTGGAATTCTGCAGCCCAGTGTGACGCCTATCTGCGTGGTTTGGCGGATTACATTAAAGACGAGCTGGTGTCGTTTGATCTGCCCAATTCACTGGATGGGTTGATTGAACTGACTTCCCGCATGGATCGGCGCATCCAGACACGGAGACGGGAGCGACGATCGGCGGGAGTTCAACATGCCTGGGCGCCCCGACGTCCGAGTTTGGCTACGACACCTCACCTCACTCCAGAGCCACAACCAGGGGGGGATGAGCCCATGCAGGTGGGTCGCACCAACCTCACTTTGGAGGAACGTGAGCATCGCAGACGTCGTAATCTGTGTCTCTACTGCGGCCGGGCCGGCCATTTTGTTTCTCACTGCCCGGTAAAAGGCAAGGCTCAGCAGTAATGGGGAACATACTGGTGAGCCAAACCCCTGGATTTGTTCCCACTCAGAGACCATTGAGCCACGCCAGGTTGCTATTACCGGATAGCTCTCAGGCGCTTGCTGTTTTTATTGACTCTGGTTCGGACGCGAATATTATGGACGAGAAGCTTATGCTGCAGTTGGGAATAGACCGGGTTCTTTTGTCTCGCCCAGTTCCAGCCAACGCTTTAGACGGTCACCTGCTGGGGACAGTGACTCATCAGACTGTACCCGTTCACATGCTCCTGTCTGGGAACCATCACGAAACTATTCAGTTTCATGTTCTCCGGTCTCCACATATTCCGCTGATCCTGGGTTATCCATGGCTCCGCCGCCACAACCCTAACATTGACTGGGAGACGGGAGCCATTTTGGGTTGGAGTCCTTCTTGTCATCTGATCTGCCTGAAACAGGCTGCCGCGCCTCAGCGTTCGGTAAACCCCAGCCAAGTTCCAGATGTTACAGGGGTTCCACCGGAATATCTGGACTTCAAGGAAGTATTCAGCAAGTCGAGGGCTACTTCCTTACCACCACACCGGCCCTACGACTGTGCCATCGACCTGCATCCCGGGACCAGCCCCCCCAGGGGTCGATTGTACTCCCTGTCTGCTCCGGAAAGAGTTTCCATGGAGACTTATATCAATGACTCTCTGGCGGCTGGGATTATTCGCCCGTCCTCATCACCTGCTGGCGCAGGGTTCTTCTTTGTAGAGAAGAAGGACAAGACCCTAAGACCCTGTATCGACTTTCGGGGTCTTAATGACATTACGATCAAGAATCGATACCCACTGCCTCTTATCTCTTCTGCATTTGAGTTGCTGCAGGGAGCAACCATATTCACAAAGCTGGACTTGCGTAACGCGTACCACTTGGTACGTATTCGCGAGGGGGATGAGTGGAAGACAGCCTTCAACACCACCTCGGGGCACTACGAGTACCTAGTCATGCCTTTTGGGCTTACCAACGCCCCTGCAGTATTCCAGGCGTTGGTAAATGACGTGCTCCGAGACATGTTGGACCGACACGTGTTTGTTTACTTGGATGACATCCTGATCTTTTCCAAGACACTGAAAGAACACGTGCACCACGTCCAGGCGGTTCTCAAGAGATTGCTCGAGAACTCGCTGTTTGTTAAAACGGAGAAGTGCGAGTTTCACACATCCTCTGTCTCTTTTCTGGGATACATTGTGGGACAGGGGAGTATCGAGATGGATCCTTCCAAGGTTGATGCAGTCACTTCCTGGGCGGTTCCAGAATCCCGGAAGCGGCTACAACAGTTCCTCGGGTTCGCCAACTTCTACCGGAGGTTCATTCGTGGATACAGTACCTTGGCCGCTCCTCTCACAGCCCTGACCTCCTCTAATGTTATGTTCCAGTGGTCCTCCTCGGCTGAGGAGGCGTTCCAGAACCTTAAGGCCAGGTTCACCTCCGCCCCCATCCTCCGAGTACCCGATCCTGTAAGACAGTTTGTTTTGGAGGTGGATGCCTCTGATATGGGGGTGGGAGCCATCCTGTCTCAGCGAGCAATGAACAGCCAAAAACTCCATCCTTGTGCTTTCTTTTCAAGGCGTTTGACTCCAGCGGAAAGAAATTATGATGTGGGAAACCGGGAGCTGCTAGCAGTGAAGTTGGCTCTGGAGGAGTGGCGTCACTGGCTCGAGGGGACCAGTCAACCTTTCCTGGTGTGGACCGACCACAAGAATTTGGAGTACATCCGGTCGGCCCGCAGACTGAATTCCCGACAGGCTAGATGGGCCCTTTTCTTCACTCGGTTCAATTTCTCCCTCTCCTACCGCCCTGGTTCTCGGAACATTAAGGCTGACGCTCTTTCTCGTCAGTTTGGAGAGGGAGGTAACATTCCCAGGGGCTTGGACACCATCCTTCCGACTCCTCAGCTCGTCGCCGCCCTCATCTGGGAGGTGGAGGAGAGGGTCAAGGCCGCCCAGCAGGACCAGCCGGGACCCAGTGCCTGTCCGCCGAACCGCCTGTTCGTTCCGCAGACGTTGAGGTCTGATGTTATCCAGTTGGCTCATAACTCCAGACTCACCTGCCATCCTGGGATCCAACGTACATGGGAGGTAGTCCAGCAAAGGTTCTGGTGGGCAACACTTAAGGAGGACACCAGGGAATTTGTTAATGCCTGCCCTGTTTGCAATCAAAACAAGTCTTCTCACCAAGCTCCTGCTGGTCTCCTACGACCTCTGCCTATCCCTCATCGCCCCTGGTCTCACATTTCTCTGGACTTTGTTACTGGTCTGCCACCGTCCAACGGACACACTGCCATCTTGACGGTGGTAGACCGATTCAGTAAGATGGCTCATTTTGTGCCGATACCCAAGCTCCCCTCAGCCAAAGAGACGGCGGAGCTGGTCCTGCTCCATGTGTTCCGGCTCCATGGGCTGCCTACTGATGTGGTTTCCGATCGTGGTCCTCAATTTACCTCAGTGTTCTGGAGGGAATTCTGCACGCTCCTTGGGGCCACGGTCAGTCTGTCATCCGGTTTCCATCCGCAATCCAACGGTCAGACAGAAAGAAAGAACCAGGAGATGGAGACGACCTTACGCTGTATAGTCTCCAAGAACCCAGCGGCCTGGGCTAAACAACTGCTCTGGGTCGAGTACGCCCACAACACTCTGGTCAGTTCGGCCACCAAGTTGTCCCCATTTCAGTGTGCTTACGGGTTTCAACCCCCTCTGTTTCCAGCCCTGGAGAGGGAGGTTACCTGTCCGTCCGTCCAGGCTTTCATCCGTCGTTGTCGACGGACCTGGAATCAAGCCCGGAGAACTCTCGTTTGTTCGGCCAACCGATACGCCTCCTCTGCCAACCGCCGACGTTCCAAAGCACCTGTCTACCAGGTGGGCCAAAAGGTATGGCTTTCCTCCCGGGATATTCCTTTACGGGTGGATTCGAAGAAGCTTGCACCTCGATTCATTGGACCTTTTGAGATTGTCAGGATAATCAATCCCGCAGCAGTAAGGCTAAGACTGCCTCGGACTCTGCGGATCCATCCCACCTTCCACGTTTCCAGGATCAAACCTGTGCGAGAGAGTGCCTTGGTTCCTAAGGTCCCTCCCCCACCACCCCCCCGGATGATTGACGGCGGGCCTACGTACACTCTCCGACGACTTATTCGTTCCCGTCGCAGAGGAAGAGGAGTCCAGTACCTGGTGGACTGGAAGGGTTACGGCCCTGAGGAGAGGGCTTGGGTTCCAGCTCGTCATGTGTTGGACCCCCGGCTCATCAGGGAGTTCCATCGGCGTAATCCTGAGCAACCGTCTAAGACCGTCACGTCGACGGGCAGAAACACAGGGAGAGTCTCTCCTCTTACCGTCAGCTCTTCAGAGGAGGACAGCGAGGGGCCGGCTTCTGATGAGGACGCAGATTCCGACAGGGGGCAGGAGAGGGAGGCCAAAATAACTTTTTCAGATGAGTATTAATCCCACCTCCCACCCTCCTCTGTAGATTAGCATTTAGGGACGTCAGGAGCCGTCCATTAAGGGGGGGGTTCTGTCATAGTCTGCTCCATCATTCACCAGTAGTTTTCCATTCACCTGTCTCACCTGTTTTCCACACCCACTCATTAGCTCACTCTCTTTCTCTTCTGCACCCATTAGCTTCTGCCAGTATTTAAACCCGCACCTTACACACACTCTTTGCCAGATTGTACTTTGCCTCATGCTTGTCTTTCCCGTGTTTGAAACTAGATTGCCTACCCGGTTCGGACCCTGCCTGTCCTCGATCTGCCTGCTCTGCCTGTTCCCTGATCCTGCCTGTCCCTCGACTATCCTGTCTGGCCTGTTATCCGACCCTGCCTGTATCCCCGCTGACCGCCTCGCTTACTCCCTGACTCTCTGCCTGTCCCTGACTCACCTTCTGCCCGCTGTCCTCCGGTGCGTTAAACTGCTCGGTTGGAATTCCTCAGATCCAGTGGAATCTCCAATAAAGTGTATTACCAATTCTCCTTGGTTTCTCGAGTGCTGCATTTGGGTTCTCCTTAAGATTGTGACAAAAAGTGTCAGTTTCTTCTCTTACCTATATTTCAGTTTTTGTATTTTCAGATTAAGATTGACAAGCTCAACATTTCAACTATGTTGTATGAATTAATAATAGTAAATAATTGTTTATTACAAAAATAAACAATAGTTTTGCAAAATATTACAATTTTGTAATGTCCTTGACTTCCATGTGGTGCCATATCTTAGCTAAACAAGGTATCATGCCTACTTTTTGTCAAAAACGTCAACCCTGTTACATTTTTTCAAGGAAATTCCTAGTAATTATTTATATTTTGTGCCTGAGGTGGGAACATGTAAGTAGTCCACTACCAGATGTTATGACCAAACATTTTGGTTTCACTTTTCAAAGATATAAAGACCCAAAAGGCACCCGATTCAGAGAATACTCAGAATTCTGCATACTGTAAGTACTTAATTATAATTAAGTACACAAATGACATCACCCATCTCTTTAGAGAGCTACAGGTGACCTGTGCAGCAACACATTTCAATCAATATTTGTCAATACTAAGAGCTGCTAGATTGAGCTGCTGTAATGGAATTTGTAAGGAGAATAAGAACATACCATGTGGTCCAGCTGGAGTTTCATCTGCCTCTTGATCCCTGCCTCTGGCCCTCTTTCTGATACTTCATCTTTATTCCTCACATATATTTCTTCTTCTTCACTAATGTCTTCATCTCCTCCTCTTCCTCCTGCTCTGACCCTCCTGGTCTCTTCATCTCTCTTTTCCTTTTCCTCTTTCTGTTCGTCCTGATCACTTCTCATATGTCTTTTTGTTGTTGTTGAATCACTCCTATACTCTGGCCTGCAAGAGTCTACTTGTGAAAAGCACTGGTACAAATGCTTGTATAACTGTACACGTTAGGGCCATGTAGCCTAGCTAATATGTAGCATATCATAAATATAACATCAGAAAGTATTGATCAAGCGCACACAGGCAGCTGTGTTTGGATCCAGTTTTTACAGTAAAGGATGTATCCTGATTTCATTGATCTGGCCTCATGGCTGTGATGTGTAGTTTACGTGGATTTAATAGTAGGCTACCGCGTAGTTTAGCAAAGTGATCGATCTCCCAGCTAACGCTGTCTGCGTAGTATTTTGTAATGTAACGCCCCAAACAGCGCCCGTCTGTTAAACGCTATCGATTCAAACGGCAGCGTTTTATTAATATTTAGTTTCAAGCTCTCGTCTTTAGTAAAACAAAACTAGTGGAAAGGGAAATGCTCCCAGGGGAAGCTGATCCATAGGTGCTGGGACAGCTCGCTCCCTCTCTGCAGCGGTGTGAGCCGCGGTCTGTGTGAACGCCGCTCCGCAGTTTAATGCAGGGCCGTAGCTGCGTTTTTAACGGGCCTAAAAGGATATTTAAAATGATTCAATTTTAACTAATGTAATGCTTATACCCTATACCAGTGGTTGCTTGAGAAGCTTGTGGAAATAGTGTAGGTTTGTTTTAGTACAGTTTTAGGGAAACAAAAGTTAGGGGGGAAGCTGGGGGGGCAAGGCTCTACAGTGGGGGGGGCAGCTACCCCCCGTAGATCCGCCCCTGCCGAGCAGCCATGGAAGACAAATAAAAGAAGCAGGCAGGTTGGTGTTTTTCCACAGAAAACTGTTTTATTTTCTCAACCACTGTGACCTGACCACATGGCTGTCCTCCATCACCCACACGGTATACAACCCCTTCTCAACAACACTGACTGCCTTTTATAGGATGCCTCAGATCTTCATTGGCTGACACATACCATTATCTTTATCCAAGCAAACTATTTAATACCACTATATACACATTTACTAAATATTTTCCCACCAATTTACCAATAATACACACATGAATAAAGCTATGACAATATACATTAAATAACTATATCTATGTGCAAAAACTCTTTTGCCCGAACACCCTGGGAGAGAGAACAGACAGAGGTAAGTTTAATCATCACACAATAAATCACTAATTCACACGTTTACTTCATGAACAATCCCTCGCTACCCGTACTGTTAGCAATTCATGAATATGCGCATTTTAAACCGCATCCATTTCTTTACTCAGGCGAACAGCGAGCAGGAACGGCCCGGCGTCCGCGCCGCACGACACTCACACAACGATGCAATCCAATCAATTGTCAATAAACATATTCATACATTGATAAAGTGTGTTGTTTAAATCATGTGCCAATACTGTGTCAATATACCCTATACCAGTGGTTCCCAAACTTTTTGTGCCCAAGGCACACCAAAGGACAAGTAAAAATCTCAAGGCACACCTATTGTGCAAAATAGCCCTTATGACACGTGTTATCACTCATATCATGTCAAATATCTGTAAATGTGCATAATTATTTACTAATGCCAAATAAAATGTGACAAAGACAACTATATTACTCATGAAATATTTATTAACGAAATATTTCAGAAATTAATTTGAAACTTTATCAAATTAGGCTTCATCAAAGCAGCAACACACTCATTTAAACCAGACAGGTCACAACATTAAAAATGAGGCAAAGGAAACTCAGCAGAAATTCAGCACAGAGAACTGTCAATGCAAGGAAGCTGCATTGTCCATGGTCCTGAACTACAAATTATAAATGTAACATTTCAGCAATCAGCATTGAAACATGTGCTATTGTAAATATGTTGCCGATATATTACACTACTTCGTTACTATCTACATAAAGTAACTCGTTACTTTACTCGCCGAGCACATGCGTGAATGGCAATAACTTTCCTTACCAGCAGGCGGCGGTAGTGTGTATTTGTCATTCAAAACAGGCAACAACCGGAAGACAGAGAAGAAGAACAGACAACGTGATATAAACAAACAACAAATAGCGTGTGCGTTAGCTTCACACCTTAGCATGTGTTCTTTGCAGGTGTTTGTTGAGGTTTGACGTGGTGTTTACAGCAGTGGATAACAGCTGCTGGCCTGGACACAGTTTGCACCTCACCGTCACATTCCTGTCTATTCTTCGGAGGAACTCAAAATAATGGGCATACCTCCACCCCTCGAAAGTTATCGCTGACTCAGCCATGTTTATGCAGCACTGCACGTGGAGATGTGGACGCACAAGTCGCGCAGATTACGTAGCCTACATATAAACCTACAAAGTACTGATATAGTAAATTAAAAAGTAATTATTTGTTGTGTAGTTGTATATTGCAATAATAACGTATGGTTGTCACAAAATCCCACGGCACACCCGAACTTGCCTCACGGCACACCAGTGTGCCGCGGCACACCCTTTGGGAACCACTGCCCTATACAGTACAATGATTATATCAACGTGAGCTCTAGTAACGACGTCTCGTCGTTACATTCCCCCCCTCTTCTCCTAAAGCACACAGTACCTCAATTTTCATGTACCCGGGATAGACAGTCTGCCACCAAGTTGTCTTTCCCGGCCCGATACTGGACTGTAAAGTCATAGGGTTGCAGGGACAGGTACCACCCTGTGAGACGTGGGTTGGAGTCCTTCATCCGGTTCAACCACTGCAGAGCGCGATGATCAGTTTCCAGGAGGAAGTGACGTCCCAGCAAATAGTACTTCAATGAATCAATGGCCCACTTCATGGCCAGGCACTCCTTCTCCACTGTTGAATATCTTGTCTCTCGGTCCAGAAGCTTGCGGCTTAGGAACAGCACTGGACGTTGCTCTCCCCCAGTTTCCTGCAGAAGCACTGCTCCAATGCCAACACCTGAAGCATCAGTCTGCAGTGTAAATGGCTTTGAATAGTCTGGACTGTAGAGGACTGAATCACCTGTGATTGCACTCTTGAGATCTCTAAATGCTTGATCACACTCCTCACTCCATTTCACCTTGTTTGGGGCAGAGTTCTTGGTGAGGTCAGTGAGCACTGCTGCCCTCTCTGAAAAGTTGGGAATGAATTTGCTGTACTAGCCAATCAACCCCATAAAAGAACGCACCTTCCTCTTGGTGGTGGGCACAGGATACAAGTGGATAGCATCCACTTTCCCCACTCGAGGTTTCACAACACCCTGGCCAACCACATGACCGAGGTACTCAACCTGACCCTGCGCAAACGCACATTTGCATGGATTGATTGTTAGCCCAGCCTTTTTTATCAACTGGAGGACCTTGCGAAGGTGAGCCATGTGTTCCTTCCATGTCTGGCTGAAAATGACTATGTCATCCAAGTACACGGCTGCAAACTCTGGCACCTCCCTCAGCAAGTGGTCCATGAGTCGTTGAAATGTAGCTGGCGCCCCCTGGAGACCAAACGGCATTACATTGAAATGAAACATTCCAGATGGTGTTTTAAATGCTGTCAGCTCCTTGGTCTCATTTGCCAGAGCCAGCTGCCAATATCCTTTGCTTAGATCAAGTGTCGTGATGAATGTGGACCTACCAACCCTTTCCAGCAACTCATCAATTCGGGGCATTGGGTAGGACTCAAATTTAGACACAGCATTCAGGTATCTGAAGACAATGCAGAATCTCAGTGAACCATCTTTCTTAGGGACCAGAACAACCGGACTGCACCACTCACTCGTCGAGGTCTCAATGATGCCCAGCTGCAACATCAGCTCAATTTCCTTTTTAAGCTCTGGCACCAAACGTTCGGGAATCCTGTAAGATTTCCGGCGGGGAGTTGCGTCTTACCTCAGGTGGACCTGGTGCTGTACCAGAGTTGTGAAACCAGGCGTTTCTTGGAACAGCTCTGGATCCATCATCACACTTATCTCCCTCTGCTGGTCAGGCTGGAGATGAGACACATCAACGGTACCGGCATCGAGACACTGGTGGGAAAAGAGGGCACAATATCCTCTCCTTGGTCCATGGCACGGATGAGAAGCTGCTGTTGAACAGGCTGATGGCTTGGCGGTGAAGGCTCCTGAAACTCCTTCAGCAGGTTTACATGAAACGACTGATGTTTCTTCCCTTTGTCATGCATATACAGTTCATAGGTTACCTTACCAAGGCGCTTAGTGATTTGATAAGGCCCCTGCCATTTTGCCAGCAGCTTACAGTCACTTGTTGGGAGCAACAGCAACACCTGCTGGCCTGGTAGAAAGGTTCTGTCCCTTGCTTTCTTGTCATACCAGGTCTTCTGGTTTGCCTGTGCTGATCTCATGTGTTCCTGTGCTAGTGCCGTCATCTGCTCAAGCCTCTCTCGCATCTTGACCACATAAGCCACCACATTGTCCTGATCTGCCTTCGGGTTCTCCCAATGCTCTCTCAGCAGGTCCAACGGCCCCCTCACCTGGTGGCCATAGAGCAGTTCAAAGGGCGAAAATCCTGTTGATGCTTGCGGCACCTCCCGGTACGCAAACAGCAAGTATGGCAGCCACTGGTCCCAATCAGAGCCTGTGTGTGACACAAACTTTCGCAGCATGTTATTGAGTGTCTGATTGAATCTCTCAACTAACCCGTCCGTCTGGGGATGGTAAGGGGTGGTCTTAATTCCCTTCACTCCTAACAACTGATATACCTGCTGCAATAATTTAGACAGGAAGTTGGTGCCACAGTCAGTCAAGATTTATTTAGGGACGCCTACTCTGGAGAATAGCTGCAATAGCCAATTAGCAACATGTTTGGCCTTAATTGATCTGAGGGGAAAGGCTTCTGGGTAACGGGTGGCATAATCACAAATTACCAGGATGAAACGATGGCCTGTGGAACTTCTCTCAAGGGGTCCCACAATGTCCATGCCTATCCTGTGGAACGGGGTTTCTATGATGGGCAATGGCTGTAGCTGGGCACAGGCTACTCCCTTTGGTGAAGACAACTGACATACCTCACACGATGCATAAAACCCCTTAACCTGGGTGTAAATACCCGGCCAAACAAATCTCCTAGCTATCCTGCTGAGGGATTTCTGGAATGCTAGGTGGCCTGCCCAGGGGATAGAGTGACCTAGCTCCATAACTTTCTGCCTCAGGCCCTGTGGCAATGCTAGGGCTTCCTCTTTTCCCTCACGTTCGTAAAGAATACCCCTCTTAATGACATAGCTGAACTCTGCTATACCGTCTGCCTTACCCAGTTTTTCACCCTCAACCTCTGAGACCTTGTCTAACCAGGGTTTTAGCATTGGATCAGCCCTCTGCATTGCTGCTATATCTGGGGGAATATGTAAATCTACGGGCTGTAAAGGCTGGCTGGGCCTAGTTTCTTCCTGACCCTGTTCCCTGGCCGTAGCCAGAAACTTTTCCCTTCTTCTCTGTACTCAGGACTTTGGCTGTTTAACTGGCCCCGTCTTCAACTCAGCATTGTAAAAAGGTAACTCCTCAAGCATATTTGTCTCTTTACGTGCCCTAGTCACCACCATGTTACATGCTTTTGCTGACACCTGGGGCTCTAACTGTTGCTGCTGATCCAACCTCTGTTAGCCTTAGCCTTATCTACCAAGTCAAGCAGTGTGGGGACATCATGGCCAAGGATAACTGGGTATGGTAGTTTAGGCAGTAAAGCTACTGGGAGGAGGTAAGTCTGACCCCCTACGGTAAGATAAACTTCAGCTGTGGGGTACAACTTTTCATCACCGTGGACACAACTAATGTTACACTTTTTCTCACTCCACCTTTCTCTAGGCACTATGCTAGCCAAAACCACCGTCTGAAAGCTACCAGAGTCTAAGAGTGCCTCTTCACGCCGACCATTTACTAACACTGGGGCAGTGAGCGCATCAGCATTACCAGGGGCAGGGTGGGTGGGTCTGGGAACTACACACAACAGGGCTGGCTTGCTCTGTCTGGTTGTTGGGCAAGTATGCTGAGTGTGACCTAAACCGTTACACTGATAGCAGCGTGTGTCTGCGCTGGGAAACGACTTTGAGCTAGGTCTAGTGAAAGATGACTGATTATTCACCCCCATTGGACTTACTGCGTGCAGCGAAGTATGCCTCACGGCCGAAGGTGGTTCTTTTAGTCCCGGTTCTGGCTGACAGGAAAACCTCTGTTAGTCTGGCGGCGTCCTCAGCAGACTGCGGGTCTCTCTCTCGGATCCAGACCTCTAGCTCCGGGTCCACCATTCTCAAGAACTGCTCCAGTATCATCAACTCAGATATACTTTTAACATCGAATTGCCCTGGTTTGACCCATTTGTAAAAAACTTCTTTTAACCATACATAGAGTTCACGTGGAGTTTCCCCCCCGATATATTTCCAATGACCGAAACCTTCTTCTGTAGGTATCAGCTGTGATCTCATATTTAGCCAAAATAGCTTCTTTTACCTTTTCGTATTCTACTGAGTCTGTGATGTCCATGAAAACAAAGTGAGCAGTGGCACAAGCTGAATTGCCCAATCTTCTTTCGGCCATAGGCAGACAGTGGCCATTCTTTCAAACGTTGTCATAAAGTGCTCAATATCATCTTCAGGAGTGAGTGGCATTAACTTGGGGTCTCTACGGAAGTGTGGTGCTCTTCTCCCCAATGGCGGCTCATTCCGCAGGTCGGATCGGTCTGCTCGTAACCTGAGCTCCTCCCCGTCGTCCTCATCATCATAATCCTCCTCATCATGGCGACGGCGCTCAGTTCTGTTTTCCGATTCTTCTTTTAATTCTGTCACCTGGACTTGTATTTTTTGAAACTCTAGGTGCATGTTCCTCCATCTCTGCTCTTGGTGCACAGACTCTTTCTCCCATTGCTGATCTTTGGATGTATTGAAACAGACAAGAGACTTCACCATGTTTGTCAATTCCTCCAGTTGCTCAGGAGTTTTGTCTGCTGTCGCCCCTTGCTGGACCGGTGCACCGTCATCTGGCTCCATCTGTTTCTCTGACTTCTTTCTTCCTCCGGGCATCTTTGTCTTTCCTCAAAGTGTTTGTTAGGCCTTTGCTTCTGACACCACTTGTTAGAATGCCCGAGCAGCCATGGAGGACAAATAGAAGAAGCAGGCAGGTTGGTGTTTTTCCACAGAAAACTGTTTTATTTTCTCAACCACTGTGACCACATGGTTGTCCTCCATCACCCACACAGTATACAACCCTTTCTCAACAACACTGACTGCCTTTTATAGGATGCCTCAGATCTTCATTGGCTGGCACATACCATTATCTTTATCCAAGCAAACTATTTAATACCACTATATACACATTTACTAAACATTTCCCCACCAATTTACCAATAATACACACATGAATAAAGCTATGACAATATACATTAAATAACTATATCTATGTGCAAAAAATGTCGAACTCTCCCCAGGAGACTACCACTTGCCGTTTCCCTCCCGGAACTATATTTAGAGGTGTGCGGGCCCGGGGGAACTCTTTTGCCCGAACACCCTGGGAGAGAGAACAGACAGAGGTAAGTTTAATCATCACACAATAAATCACTAATTCACACATTTACTTCATGAACAATCCCTCGCTACCCGTACTGTTAGCAATTCATGAATATGCGCATTTTAAACCGCATCCATTTATTTACTCAGGCGAACAGCGAGCAGGAACGGCCCGGCGTCCGTGCCGCACGACACTCACACAACGATGCAATTCAATCAATTGTCAATAAACATATTCATACATTGATAAAGTGTGTTGTTTAAATCATGTGCCAATACTGTGTCAATATACCTTATACAGTTCAATGATTATATCAACGTGAGCTCTAGTAACGACGTCTCGTCGTTACATGAAGCAAGCCAGTTTTTTTATATACTTCAAGCACTTTATGCTTTTTGCTCTGCTTCTACCCACCGATGGAATAAAGTGTTCACTGAAAACGTCACACTGACGCTACAATCTCTCTCCTGTACAAGATGGAGCTGCAGAGGAGACTCCCCAAGAGCTCTTTGTGAGAATTACACTGCAATAAGAGGGGCTTTACAAATGTTGGCGGCTGATGACGAAGAGCGCCAGGACACACGGCGAGAGGCCTCTGCCCTGTGTGGCAAACTTGGGAAACTAGAGACTGACAATATTTTGGGACACTGTACTGCACCAATTCAAGCTTACGAGCACTGGCTTGCAAAATAAAGACATTGACCTAATGACAGCTGTGCGACTTCTGGAATCGCTGCGCACTTATGTTGCATCACTACGAGGGACATTTTCGGACTTTGAGACATCTGCCCGGGCCGTCATGGCGTGACACAGACATACCAGCACGAGACTCACCGTGTTGGTAAAAGACGAGTATTTGATGACGGACAGTGGAGCACGAGGTGGTACTGACTGGCAGTACAAAATTCCAGGTTGAGACATTCAATGTAATTATTGACAGGTTGCTCTCAGGACTTAGCAAACGCCTGGATGCATACAAAGACATACATGATGACTTTGGAGTCCTATTTGACATTTGCTGTGATGACACTGATCTCCGCAGACGGGCCAATATTCTCTCCTCATCATATCCTACTGACTTGGATAAGTCATTAGGAGATGAGCTGATCCAGTTTAGGGCTTTTGTCAGCACAGAGCCAGATAACACTCCTGCAAACAGACTGCAGGTGGTGCTAAAACATGGACTACAGACAACATTCCCCAATGTTTTTGTTGCGCTCAGGATTTTTCTCACACTGCCTGTAACCAACTGTGAGGGTGAGAGGTCCTTTTCACAGCTTAAACGCATCAAAAATGAACTTAGGACAACCATGGATCAGAAGAGACTTTCAGCCCTTTCTTTGATGGCCATCGAGTCTGATCTTGTGAGGGATCTGGATTTTAATGACCTGATCACAGACTTTTCAAAGAGAAAGGCAAGGAAGAAACACTTCTAAAAGGTAAGATCCACTGTCTCTCATACACTCCTTCATTCACTCTCTCACACACGCTCACTCTCTCTCCCTCTCACATATACACACACAGACACACACACTCACACTATCTTCCATCACATATACTGATCACTTAGTTGAGCAACCACACCATTTCACTACATATTTTACGTTTGTAACTCTCAATGTTTGTAACTAATAAAACTCTTTGTGTACGTGTACAGCCAGCCAGTCATATGTTGGCATTAAGTGGGGTGCTACTCTAAGGTTTTGAGTGATATTATCTAGGTATTCCTGAGCCATACACTGTTTGGAATCTTATCCATTGTATCTTTGTCTTGTGATGTTTGACTGAAAGGGCAAAAGGCTAGACCTACTTTGGTTGAACTATGTGGCTGCGTCACTGCTTTTGACAAATAGGTGTTCGATTGACATGCCAGATTGACTGAAAATTCTAAATATTGGTCATGTTGGTATGATTGGGTAGGCGTGGTGTTACTTGTTGGTACGTGGGTTGGGGGGGGTTTGGCCATGAGCGCTCAGTGCCCAGGGGCCCCTGGAGGTACTAATCCGGCCTTGAGTATCAACACTAATTCGGCTGACTTTTATATTTGATCCAATTGGTAGATAGGCTATATTTACACCATAATCGTGCACAGCTGATATAAAGGGATTTTTTTGTAGTTTTTAAAGATATTATTTACTGAACTACCTTTCCAACTCCTCATGCAGTTGACTGTTAAAGGTCTATACAGGTTCATGGTACAATGCATAAGCTTCAAATCGAGAGACTGAAACTGTATTTTCCTTTACCGTACTGTTTTAATTTCACAATAAAGTTAATAGTCATATTATGTTTGATATTATTATGTTTTATTAACTACACCACAGGTTTTTTAACCCGCACCGCCGTGGTTAAAGCACGTTATTGAATTGTTGTTGAATACGTTTTATTTGATGAAAACATTTAAATATTAAGAGTAGCCTACATACAAAATTGGGGGAAAGTAGAAGGCATGATAGAAATATAGAATAGAAAATATCAAGAAGATACTGTAGTGATCTCTACAATAAAACAGTTAAGTTCAGGACGTCCAAAGATATTAATAGGAGGATGTGCAAAACAGAAAAACTAATAAGGCTTTATTCAAACATTAAAGATTACTTTAAGGCAAGGCAAGGCAAGGCAAGGCAAGTTTATTTATATAGCACTTTTCAACACAAGGCAATTCAAAGTGCTTTACAAAAAATGAAAGAGATTAAGAAAATGGCATTTAAAATCAGTCATTAAAAAGAAAAGCTAATAAAATAAACATTAAAAGAAAAAATACATGGATAAAAGTTACAGTGCAGTCAATTAAACATTAAAAGAAAAAAGTACATGGATAAAAGTTACAGTGCAGTCTAAGATATGAATAGTTCAATTAAAAGCAGCGACAAAAAGAAAAGTCTTCAGCCTGGATTTAAAAGTAGTCAGAGTTGTAGCGGACCTGCAGGTTTCTGGGAGTTTGTTCCAGATATTTGGAGCATAATAACTGAACGCTGCTTTACCATGTTTAGTTCTGACTCTGGGGACAGAAAGCTGACCAGTCCCTGAAGACCTGAGAGATCTGGATGGTTCATAATTTAGCAGGAGGTCAGAAATGTATTTTGGGCCTAAACCATTCAGTGCTTTATAAACCAGCAGCAGTATTTTGAAATCTATTCTTTGACACACAGGAAGCCAGTGTAAAGACTTCAGAACAGGAGAGATGTGATCCACTTTCTTAGTGTTAGTGAGGACTCGAGCAGCAGCGTTCTGAATTAGCTGCAGCTTTCTAATAGATTTTTTAGTGAGACCTGTGAAGACACCATTGCAGTAGTCGAGTCTACTGAAGATAAAAGCATGGACAAGTTTTTCCAAATCCTGCTGTGACATTAGTCTTTTAATCCTAGATATGTTCTTTAGGTGATAGTAGGCTGATTTAGTAACAGTTTTAATGTGACTGTTGAAACTCAGGTCAGAGTCCATGACTACACCTAGATTTCTGGCTTTATCTGTTGTTTTGAACATTACACACTGAAGCTCAGCGCTAACTTTTATACGTTCTGACTTGGCTCCAAAAACCATTACCTCAGTTTTATCTTTGTTTAATTGGAGAAAGTTCTGACACATCCAGTCATTGATTTGTTCAATGCACTTACTCAGTGTTTGAATTGGAGCATAGTCTCCTGGTGAAATTGTTACATACATTTGTGTGTCATCTGCATAGCTATGGTAACTTATTTTGTTGTTCTTCATTATCTGAACCAGTGGTAGCATGTAGATGTTAAAGAGAAGAGGCCCCAAGATGGAGCCTTGAAGAACCCCACATGTCATATTTGTCAACTCAGATGTGTATTTACCTATAGAAAGAAAGTTGTTTCTGTCCTTTAAGTAGGATTCAAACCAATTCAGAACTGTTTCCGAAAGTCCCACCCAGTTCTCCAGTCGGTCTAGTAATATGTTGTGGTCAACAGTGTCAAACGCAGCACTGAGATCTAATAATACTAACACTGAAGTTCTGCCACTGTCTGTGTTTAAGTGGATGTCATTAAAGACCTTTACAAGAGCAGTCTCAGTGCTGTGGTTTGGACGAAAGCCTGACTGGAACACATCAAAACAGTTATTTAAATGCAAGAAATTACTCAACTGTTGAAAAACAACTTTTTCAATGATTTTACCTAGAAATGGCAGGTTTGATATGGGCCTGTAATTGTTCATTACTGAAGCATCTAGATTATTATTTTTTAAGAGCGGTTTAATGACTGCAGTTTTCAGGGCCTGTGGAAAAATACCTGAGTGAAGAGATTTGTTTACTATATGAAGTAGATCTGAGGCCATGCAAGGCAAAACATCTTTGAAAAATCCTGTTGGAATAACATCAAGGCAGCAAGAGGAGGATTTCAGAAGTTGAATAATGTCCTCTAGGTTTTTATCATTAATCTGATGGAATTGTGTCATGATGTCTGAATTGATGTTAAGTGGAGATAGGGACAACACATTTGCTGTTCCTGATGCAGAGGCACTGACTGCTTGTCTGATTTTCTGAATTTTGTCAGTGAAAAAGGAGGCAAAATCATTGCACGCCCTGGTGGATAGAAATTCAGAGGCTACTGACACTGGGGGGTTAGTTAGTCTGTCGACGGTAGCAAACAAGGCATGTGCGTTGTTTTTGTTTTTGGTAATGATGTCTGTTACAGCCGCTGCTACCTTGTGAGCTTAAGTCTGTTTGTGTATGTAAATGAGCTGTGCAGTTCCTCTGCTGTCATTGGCCGTCCGGACCGCTCAACATCCGCGGGGATTGGACAGACGTCGCCCAACCCCTGCTCGCTTCTGCCACGTCATCCGGGGGAGGAGTATAAAGGCTGTGCACGGACAACAGTCGGGAGGCTCTGTATTTTGTGTCAGATGCCTCAACCCTATCCTTGTGATAAGCCTTCATTCTGTGAATTCTGAGATTTAGCGTGTGTCTTTGGTATTAGCTCCACTGATTAGCAGTGTCTATAGTAGGGTTCTAGGCGAGCACACTGAGTAGCAGTGTGTCGTCGGGTTCTGTGTTAGCGTAGGGATTTTGGTGTGTGTGTATAGGCTACTGCTTAGATCCAGGTTGATTAGCACCTGTAGACCAGCGTTCCTGTGAGTGGATATTGCGTAGAGCCAGGTGATTAGCACCTGTAGACCCGCACCAGCTGTGTGTTTCCACAGTCCCGTTTTGTTTATTGCTTGTTTCCACTTGAGTAGTGAGATTTGTTTTTCTTTCTATAGCGGGGCAACTCTCTTTTGGAGACCCTTTGTGTTGTATTATAGTGACAGATTGACCCGTGTTGTGGGGCCAATCTGTGTGACCATCATTTTGCCTAGTTTCAGTGACAATAAAACCACCGGTAACAAATATACCAAATCCAATCTGGTCGTGTCGTTTCCCGTTTGTACCCTAGCCAAGGGGGAACGTAACAATGTCACAGAAGAACGATTGTCGTGCGTTTTTCAATTCCAAATTATAAAGGCCAAGTCTCTCTTTATAGATTTCAAAGTGAACCTGGAGATTTGTTTTTCGCCACCTGCGTTCAGCTTTTCGACATTCTCTTTTTTCTGTTTTCACGGTCATGGCCTTTCTCCATGGAGATATTTTCTTGCCAGACACTTCCTTTAACCTAGTTGGAAAAATGGCATCTATAACATTTTTAATTTTTGAATTAAAATGATCTACTAGCTCATTTACTGAGATGTTGGCAGGGGCAAGTGTGGAAGAGAAATTCTGAGTAAACATTTCCCTAGTATTTTCAGTTAAATATCGCTTTGTGGTTACCTCTTTTTGAACATTTTTGTGAACAGAAATAGAGCTCTCAAAGAAAACACAGGAATGGTCAGAGAGTGCAACATCAGTCACCACAACCTTAGAGATATTCAGACCCTTTGAGATAATTAAGTCCAGAGTGTGCCCCTTATTGTGCGTGGGCTCCGTTACATGCTGAGTCAGTCCATAGTTATCAAGAACACAAAACAGTTCTTTAGCCCCTCTGTCCTGGGGGTTGTCAACAATGATGTTAAAATCACCAACAATGACTAGACGGTCAAAGTCAATACACACTATAGACAGCAGTTCAGTAAAGTCATCAAAGAAGCTTGCACAGTATTTGGGTGGTCTATAGATATTTAGGAACAGAGCTCGAGAGGAGCATTTCAGCCGAAGGGCCACATATTCAAAAGAATCAAAGTTTCCATACGATGTCTTCCTGCATTGAAGGGAATCATTGAACAGAATAGCAACTCCACCCCCTTTCTTATGCATTCTTTCCTGACTCATAAAACTAAAGTTGGGAGGGGTTGATTCGATAAGAACAGCTGCACTGTTATTTTGTTCAATCCAAGTTTCTGTTAAAAACATAAAATCGAGATTGTGCTCAGTGATAAAATCATTGATTAAAAATGTTTTTCCTGCCAAAGACCTGACATTTAATAAAGCTAGTTTAAGTTTGTTAAACACACTATCAGTCATGTTTTTTGTAACAAGCTGTGGCTGACATGGAATCACTGCTAAATTAGATACACTCACACAAACGTTTGAGCGCTTCCTGTTTCTATGATTCACCGCTCTTAATCTATTACCTATCAACACAGATATCGGCAAAGCTATAGGCAGGCAGGGCCCCGACATGTCCTGGAAAGAGTTGAGAGTGCCATACGCCCTTGAGCCTGGACCCAGCACATATCAGTAAGAGTTTGTTGTGTTTTGTACACACACATCCTTATCAGGCTTCGGAGACTGCAGATGCCCCCTCGAAGGGAGGGGAGGTGGTCGACGTAGGCACGGTGATGGAGACGGGCGAGATGGTGCGGGGGTAGAGGACATGCTGCCAGGGGGGGGAGGTGGTTGACGTAGGCGCGGTGATGAGGACGGGGGGAGATGGTGCGCGTCTCCGCGGTGATTTTGGTGGGCGTCGTTGAGGAGCGGGGGTAAAGGACATGGTGCCAGCCCTGCGTATCGCCTTCGTTTGGTCTTTGAACTCCAGGAAGGAATCGGTGCCAACCCTCTGTATCTCCTTTGTGTGTTCATCGATCTCCAGGAGGGTGGGCGAGGGTGAAAGGGTGAACGGAGTATCCTCAAAGGCGTTGACAGGGGGGGGGGGGGGGGCAGTGGAGACTCCTCCATTTGTCTCATAGGTCTCCCATAATCAGAACATTCCTCAGGCGGGTGCAGTGATAATTCTTCAGGGTTTTCTGCGTGATGTGTTGTGTCTTTCTCGTGTTTTGATTCCTCTTGCCGCTTGTCCTTGGCAGAGGGAACAGATTGATGACGCAGGCAGTTGAATATGTTAGAGATAAAGGTTTTCTTTTGAATAAGAAAAAAAACGTTGGGGTTATCCACAGATAAATATAAAAGTACTTAACGTCCAATATACTGCATAGTTTATTTTGGCACTTGACAATCACCTTCCCTGAATTTGAGTCAGGTGTAACTAAAGTCTGATTTAAGGGTTGTTTATATTTCACATCATTAATCAGAATCTGCAAAGTAACTCAAATAAATGTAGTGGAGTAAAAATATCAGGTTAACCTCTGAATTGTAGTGGAGTAGAACAAAGTAGTACATGCTGCTGTAACAAAAACATTTCCCAACTTGGGATCAATAAAGTATATCTTATCTTAAGATGATCGATGGCTACTGCCATATTTGCAAAATGCGCCTCTGAACCTTGACAAGTGCATGTTTCAGGCTTATCAATTAACAACAGGAGGGGTCACAGACATAAGACAAGCTGTTAAATAAAGCTCTTCTGACCTTAGCTGTCATATGGGTATATTATTTCACCCATTTATTAATTATATGTTTTAAATGTGATAACACCACTGTGTTTCATATCCCCTAAACCTCCAGGGTGTACACAGTTTAATACTGGCAACTTCTAATTGTGGGAAATACGAAAACGTCTTATAAAGAGACGTGCCATAGAACATGTTGCGAAACACACAATAGCCAGCATGTGTAGTTCTGGGGGGGGGGGGCAACATCCAATCACAGGGCTTGATGACTAATCACGGGGTTTGTAAAGCAAGGCGGATGTTGTAGTCCCAAGTGATAGCTGGGGATTCGGGGTAGTGTAGTGTCTTCGGAAACTGCAATGTCTTAACTCTGTAGTGTCTTTGTTTCTCAGAATCGAAGGTTAAAAACACAAAAGCATTGCACACAATTTAAACCGATCAATATTGTGTAATTAACAAGGATAAACTGATGTTTTTTAGTGGATGAGTAATGCAGATATCACTGTGTAATCATTTGACAGTGAGGGGAATATATCTGGTTTTATTATGAAAACGTCAAGACCGGAAAAACTGTTTTCAGTTTTTTTTACATTACATGGAAGCTGTATACACGTTATCCTGGCGACATCTCAAATCATCTTCGTAATATCTATCAAACTATAGATCCTACACATCGACTGGACGTGGATTCTAAGAGTACAATATACACTTCTCGCCAGAAATCGAATCAAAAAGCATTTTAATGGCCAAACTATTCCACAATTTAGGATTTTCCAGAGATGGTTATTTGTGAATAAACGTCCCTCCGGAGCATTTGCAATGAACGGGCGGGGAGCATGTTGTTTCTTACACGACCACTGGTCGGCCTATATGGTCGTTTTTTTGTAGGAGGACAGGCTCGTCCTCATCTGTAGCCTGTTATTGTCTCATTATACCGCACTGTGAATGAATCAAAGTAAATATAGAAGTGGTCATGAACACATCTGTCCATCAGACAGAGGGCTGCTGTGCCTCCTGTCATCATTAATGGACGTCTCTTTAAAATGACCGCTCAGAGGAGAGGAGTTCTCATTTCTCTAACCGCCTGCTGCTTCCCCTCCTCTCTCCTCGGCTCCCCTCCTAGACTCCTCCGCTCGCATCTCCTGTGGGCGGGACTAAGACGCGAGGATAGGAGTCGAGGAGGGGAAATTAGAGAAATGGGAAACCTTCAGTGTGTGTGTGCTGTATTTATCATTCAGGCCCTCTAAGCTAGGCTGGCTGCAAACAATTCATCTTCCAAATCTGTCGAGGGGGAAACTCATTTGGAGTCCTTTGTTACTTGATAAATGGCAGTTGATCAGTTTCAATGTCAGTACCCCATATCCCTGATATATGGGTTTAGATCAAAGCAATGGATATCAGGATCCTGGATTAAGACACGCGTGTAGATCACAAATAAACACTTTAACATTGTTTTAAATATTACTGTAAACAAATATTTGTCATTAGCATTTAAACCATTTTCACATTAGCATATAAATTGTTTAACAAACATGTTTTAATCAATTACATTTGCTTCTTTTAAGATTTCGTAATCTCTGCATGTATAATGTAATATATGATCTTTTAACCACATTACATATGTTAGGAAAACATCACTCGACACCAGGTTGAGAATCAATGATCAGAAGGAGCAGAGTTAAATCACATACATAGGATATGGGTTAACTCACACACATGAGGAATGTTGCTCAACGGAACAGCAAAAAACATCAGGCTTATATAGTCCAACACACGGAGAGTAAAGCCGTAAAAGGACGGTGGCTGCGGGTGTCGGAATGTCAGCCGTAGGTGAAGGGGATGGGACAACTGGATGGGTCATCTGTGACTTCTGGACTCCCAACAATGTGAGATAATATAGGAGACTGCCTCCTCAGAATATAACAACAACCTGTCTTCTGTTATCATTAGAGGAGGCAGCTGCAAGGTCATACAGTCTCAGAGCCACACATGATATCAGTGCATTAAAACAACCCAAAGAGTGGAGAAAACAGTATTTCTCCAACAACATACTATCATAGGAAATCATGAATTGACTCCTTCCTCATAAAATCAACCCATCACACTGACCCTCCCTCACACTCGTCTACATGTGAGGTTGACTTTCATTGCAGTTTTATAGAGAGGACAATTGCAGAGTTAGCATTGTGATAAATAATCAGAAGTGAAATGATCAGGCATCTGGACAGATCTAACATTTCTTTATTAAATGACTCCTGGACGAATAATTAGGGTTCAAATCAGCTTAGCCCATAGTGTCTGCTCAGCTGTGTGAATGCGTACACTTTAGTTTCCTCTTTCTCTCCTGATGCACGCACACTTGAACATTCTTTGTTTCGCACAGAATCAGCAGCTCTTTTCCTCTCTGTGTTTTCAGTTTTAGAAGCTTTCTGCCTCCCTCAGCATTTCCACAACGCCCCCCCGAAGGCCCTGGAAGCTCATTCTCTCTGCAAAGAGTTAACAACCTGCCTTGGGGTTTCTAACAATGCTATCAAGCAACGCAATATGTCTACAGCACGGAGAAAATACAGAAGGAAAATAAAGAATGAAGAAAGATTGGCCGCTGTCCGTCCCCCCGTCCACGGCATCCCTCTCAATAGTTTATTCACTTGTGGAGCTGTCTTTGACAGAGAAACAGGCCGAGTGCAGAGAGAGGAATAACTTTGGATTTCCAGACCACGAGACACTACAAGATGCAACCGAAAGGTTTATCAAATGGTGAAAGAGTTTCTTTTTCTGCAGCAAATGTCATGATGCAATCCAGGCAGCCCATAATGCAGTGGTTCTCAAAGTGGGGGGCGCGCCACCCCTGTGGGGCGCAGAGGCATGCCAGGGGGGGGCGCGAGAGACCAGGAGGAAAAATGGTTATTTAAAAAAAAAAAATTAAAAAAAAATTCATAAATTGAAAATGTATTTATTCGAAAATAATATGATGCAGTACTATTACGTCTGGGTCTCTGTGTTTCATTAAAGCTTGGCTCTGTGTGTGTGTGAAACGAGCCATTTTGTGTGCGCGAGAGAGAAAGAGCGCACCGGTACCGGAGATCGTTGTTGTTAGCTTCTGGTGCTAGCGAGCTACGCTAACGGATATAAGGAGTTTTTTCAACAACAAAGTGGAGGAGAGCTCTCCTGTCAGACTGAGAGAACAAAAGGACTCTCTCAGTGTTTAGATAGTTAACTTTAGTCTAAGTTATCTCAGTGGGTCTCAAACGTTTTGGTCACGATTAATGTAAACAATTATTTCTGAAGCACACGTTTATATGATCATTATAGTTATACAAAAATAAGAGAATAAATGAAAAACAGGTATGAAATACTATATGGCAGTAAAACAAGAATAAAGTTTAGAAGGGTGATTTGTAAAATATCCATAAAGAAAAAGTAAATCTGCTTACAGTTCTGTTTCATAGGTGTTGAGAGAGGTATCCATAGATCTCTTCATTTTGCTCTCAAAGTGCACCAAATTGATGTTTTTAACTTCAATATTTAAAAATAAATCTTCCCGGGGGTCCACACACCACCTATAAAAATAGAACTTTACCCCTGCTTACACCTATATGCCGTGAGCTGATTATCGAGCCTTCATTGTAACTGTCACACTGTGTATGCGTGTGGATTGTTGCAGTAGAAAATTCCTGAAAATACTGTAGCGACCGGTACATTAATGGGAAACCCTAAATGTTTGAGCATCCTCTATGAAACGTCAAGCTACCCCACAGCACCCCCAAAACAAATCTCTGGCGCCGCCACTGAGCCTGACTTGTGTTGGGGGGGCCCGACTTTTTTTTTCTCCTGACAGAAAAAGTTTGAGAACCACTGCCATAATGTAACAGACCCATGTTACATTGTAATACAACAAAGTAATTCAAATGATCCCTCCTTTTAGTAAGTGCAACATCAAAGGGATGAAAACATTGATGCATCAATAATTATGAAACAATCATTTAAAATATTTGGTGCTTTAATGGGCCAATCTGCATAATGAGTACTTTTGGCACTATAAGTATATGTTAATGCTAATACTTTTTACTTTAACAATTCAGACGACAGGACTTTTAATTGTACATTTGTATTTTTCAAACTGTAGTATTGCTATTTTTACTTCAGTAAAAACAAAATCAGAATGAGTGCTTGAGTAAGCCTTTTTTTGACAAAATAAAACTTCACATTACAAAACCTGTGATCTGCAAAAATGTGTCCTGTAAAAATGTAGATCTTAATTTGTTTCCAATGAGTGGGAATGTGCTAACCATGTGCAAACAACACAACAGATCTTTCTACTTTCATCAACCACGGCTGCTCAATGGCCTTCACTTCAAAAGTCTTTCATTCATCACTGTTGGAGCACTGGGCCTCTTGTATCCCTCGCTGCCGACTTTCAGTATTCACTTACCTGGCACGTTATGAATCAGAATATAAATACATACAGAGCAGAGACAGTAGGGAAGATATCAGAATCCTTCATGTTTGCCTGAGAGGTGAGAGGGCGCTGACAACAGCTTTGTCATTTAGATATGATGTAATGATTATCATAATGAGTGTCATGAAAGAGTAGTGCCATTAATACAAAAATAAAATGAGAAAAATGTCTATGATGAACATATTTATTTTAAAAGAATGTCATAGTGAATTGAGTTTTAATAATGTATTCAGATATTTTATAGACATTTTACCAAATGTAATCGTGGGATTATTGTTATTTTTAAATGTAGCAATAAAACTCTGTTTTTAACCTTTAACACTTTATAATATGGTCTGGCATTTAGACAATTACAGTTGTTTCAGCAACAATACATATAATACAGCAGTCCAGCATTAAAGCAGCTTATTAGAAATCATGATCATTTTGAGTTTAGATTTTTTTTCACCATTCTCAACATGACTTCCAGGAAGAGGCCACCTTGACACTTAAGAAACATGCAACACGGAGGATATCCATTTTATACTGTCTCTTTTTTCATTAGAGATGAAAGGTGTATAAATAGCGTGTGGTGCCAGGACGAAGTGAAGCAGCCTCAATAACATAGCCAGAAGTCGCGTGGTATCTCAGTGTCAGCAAAGTGTTAGCATTCCCCCCGGGCTCCTGACTCTCAAATGGGTCTTCCTGGAAATAAGTTCCACACATGAGGCAAGTAAAGTGGGTCTGGTGCCAGCATCCTCATAAATATGACCTGAATCAATGCTAATATGGCTGTTTGGTGGAAGGGGGGGTGTAAGCAAGAGTGTACGCTTTAACAGGAGTCCCCTGCAGCTATTGGTCATCCTGCTGCTGTATGTCCCGCCTCCACTGCATGAGTGGATCTAACAGCTTCAACTGATGTGTGAAGCTGAAAAAGGACAGGGCTAAAATGATAATATAAATATAATCCAGCAGTACTGCAATAATGTCTTCCACCATGAAGGGGGGCAGAACTGATAAGACGAGAGGCAGATATCAATACCAAGAGCATGTCCATTATACAAATATCACAGATTGAATCATTGTTCCTCCTAAAACTTGTGTCATGTTGACCAGTTCAGTACTGTACTTGTACTATATTACATCCATATTACATTGTTAGGACACCATTTTTACACCCAAACTACACACACACATATATATAACACCAGTATTACACCCATTTCGCACCATTATTACAACATATAACATCGGTATTACACTTTTATTGCAGCCATATTATACCGTTATTACACCGATTTTACATCAAATGTAAAATTATACTCCAACCACGTTACACATGGACACAGCCTGTCAAATGACTGTATCGGTAGGGATTAAGAAACCTTTAAGGGTTAACTGTTCTTTACATGGTGATCTATCGGCTGTGGGATCAGGAAGGCATAATATTGGGTTGATTAAAAAACAAAGCAAAATAATGGCAACACAGTGATGTATAATGTCTGATGTCTAGTGATACCAAATTCAACATTTAATATAGACAATTTCTTGAGGAACAGATGATTAAGAATAACAATGTAAATCTGTTAAATCAGGAAACAATAATTTATCGCGATATTTTAGTGATATTTTCCTAGCTTAAATCAATTCAAGCCAGATAATTATAACAAATAAATCAATTTCGACAAGATAATTTGAAAATATACATACATTTCAAGCAGATTTTCCGTGAATACAAATACATTTTGGTTAGAAATGCTTGCTTTAATATTTACCACAGAAATAAGGAAAAGTTCAACTTTTGAAGAAAGATATATGGTTATGGTGAGCAGTGTTGGGTGTAACGCGTTACAAAGCATTACACATTCATCTGGAGTCTAAGGCAGGGTTTCCGCTAGGATTTTTTCTCGCCGGTCAAATGTCCGGACAGAATTTATTTTACCGGACAAATTTGAAACTTACCGGTCATGTTTCAATAATGATAATAATAATTGTGTAGCAGAGTTTCCGTTAGCAGGTAATTACCGGACTATGACCGGATATGCTGATGTTTAAAACTCAGTTAATGGGAGTAATTTTTATATCGCTTCAGTTTATAATCGTAACAGATGGAAGAATTCAGATTCAGTTTTCAATAAATGATTCCACAAACAACAAACAACATCATTATTACATTCAAACAAACTTGTAGTAGATGAAGTACATTATTCAAAAGTTTACATTAACTTTGAATAATAACACGGGAGAAACGGATCCTCTCTTTTCCCCTCTCCCTCTCTCCTGACAGCCCGTCAGTTTCTCATGCAGCTCGCTAAACAGTGGGCGGGGCTTCAGGTGATTATGCAGCAGCTGATCTGATCTCTCTCTCCGGTTATACTTCACTCGCGTTTATGTCCATATCGATCAGATCCAGCTCTCCTGATCGGCCTTTATAGAGCACAGATCAAACTATTAAGAGTGAATATCGGCCGATAATGACTGGCGGCCGATCGATCGGAGCATCCCTAATTATTAGCGGACATTTTGACCGGCAGGTTTTGAATTTACCGGTTTTTATTACATTTTACCAGCTAAAAACCGGTAATTACCGGCTAACGGAAACCCTGGTCTAAGGGTATTTTCTCGATTTTTAGATGTTTTCTTAAATCACCTTTTAAATGTATTTCTTTTAACATGGAACCCCATGTGTTACATATCAAAATGTTCAGGACAATCTCTGGTATTGCTATACAGATGAAGCACTCCAGATCAGACTCAGATGGGTGTGTCCCAGTCAAAAACCCAGCGGATGCCAGTGGCTGGGGGTGTTGCCAAATTGCTAGAGGGCGTTGCCCAATTTCCCCATTTGTTCAATTACAGGATTTAACCATGAGATGGCGCTTCATTCACAAAATACACAAAGACAACTTGTTACGGTTATCTGAGAGAACCCAAACGCAGGACACGGCAGTGTGTTACAAAGGTTTTATTTGGAGGAGATAATCCGGCTGGAGAGTATCCACTGGAGCGTAATCCACTGAAGAGTATCCTCCGGAGTTTTAATCCACTGGAACGTAATCCACTGAAGCGTAATCCTGGAGCACAAGAAGAACAGGTAAGAATATATTCAGGTGTAGCGAAAATAGTCACTATACTTTAAGAAGGCTGAGAAGGCAAAGAGTTTTACCACTGGGGTCTAACAACGATCTGGCGCTGACAGGTTGTGGAGCCTCCGCTGATATACCATCCGTAATGGCTGATGGGAATGAGGTGTGTCGCAGAGGAGAGTGCTCAACTGTTTGCAGCTGGTGGAGATTTGAGCCGGGAGCCAGGAATGACAGGCACCACGCCCACACAGACAGGGAAAGGGAAAACACACACACAAGGAAGGTGGCTGGAGAATGCAACCACCACACAACTGGGTGTTGTTGAACTTAGTCTGTTTGCAATGTTTGCAGCTCTGCAGTTGTGTTTGCTGAATACTGTAGCATTTAATCACGTATTTGTTACTGTATGGTTTTCACAAGCTACTATAATGAAAAAACATCAATATTTTAGATCAAATAAAGTATATAGTTTGCTTTATGCAGTATATTTCTTGTAATATTGTTGGGGTGTTTTTACACAGTACAGTAGATTGAAGTAAATCAACTTATACATTAAGATAAGATGGACCTTTATTAATCCCGTGGGGAAATTCAGTAGTTCAATCAGCAACAGGGTGAGAGTGAAAAACAGGACAGCACAGATTCACACAGATTAATAAAATCAAAAATAAGATGAGTGATAAAAATAATAATAATGAGAAACTATAAATAAGAAATGAATAAAACTAAAATGTAATTATATCATATATTATAATGTATTGTATTATTAAGTAATATCATACATTAACCCCATTATAGCAGATGCCACATTGAATGGATGAACACATTTATAACAGAGTATTTCTAAATACAAGTTGTAAAAATACTTATATGTATTTAATATTAACCCTTTGGAGTCGACCGTCACGCCGGCGTGATCAGATCACATGACCTGTTCAAGCCGGTGCCGCATAAAAACAACAGTCCGGACAACATTGCTGTGTGTTTCTGTCGAAAGTACTGGCTTGAAACTATATCCCAGTCTTTGTTTCATGCAAAAAGACCCAGTAAACACGGAGAGACGATGATATAAAGTTAATACAGATATATTTCAGCAGTATGAATAATGGAAGCACATATTTTAATTAGGGCTGTCAAACGATTAACATTTTTAATCAGATTAATCACAGTTTAAAAATTAATTAATCATGATTAATCACCATTCGAACTATGTCCAAAATATGCCATTTATTTATGCATATTGTTGTGGGAATGGAAAGATAAATGAAAGAAGGCGGATATATCCATTTAACATACAGTATCTATGTTTATTATAACATTTTACTGCGTGTCAAAATGAAAGACAGCCCACACACCTATCAATCATCAAACCGTGGGGTCTTCATTCATTACGTGTTGATTTCTATCAACGGGGAAGTACTTCAGGAAAGTCGACGGGGGGGGCGGCTAGTGGAGTACTTCCTGACCACAGAGTGTGAACGTTGTGATCAGCTGTTTTAGCGCAGTTCTCCAGTGAAGGGGGGAAGTCTCCCTCTGCAGCCGGTTGGCGTAGTTTTGGCACAGTTCCGTTGTACAGACCGACGTTAACAGCAGCCCTGTCTGTGCACACGGAGACCGACTCTGTCGCCTTCTGGAAAAGCTTCACAAGTATACGTCGGTACGCAAATGCGCTTTGTGACACAAGTGCTGGTACGCATTTCACATTACGCACATAACCTGCGTACCAGTTATGTGCACCCCTGTACTACAGCAAAAGTATTCTCCGTCGGGACTTCCTGCAACAACACCACGCCGTTATCAAAGATGTTCTATTGAGAAGACGATCACTACGTGACAAAAGTTTTCAAAACCGTGGCTACTGAAATCAATCTTACTAACTGCCGTCTGTGCAATTCTCGGCGCGAGTTGGCAGACTTTATTTTGCTTACTTTAACATCATTTTTCATGGTGGGCTAAGCCATTTCTTGGTATGGGTGTAGCCTACCCCAGCCATACCCTGGCGCTGCCACTGGTGGCACGTATGGGGCGGGCCATTCTGCACATGCGTTAAATGCGTTAAATATTTTAACGCAATTAATTCAAAAAATTAATTACTGCCGTTAACGCGATAATTTTGACAGCATTAATTTTAATATCTTCGCCGTATTTGATCATTTTACGAAACGGAAAATACTGGAAACTGTAGATTCTGCTCAACAGGATGTATATGTGTATTTCTGTCGAAAGTACTGGCTTGAAACTATATGCCAGTCTTTGTTTCATGCAAAAATACCCAATAAACACGGACATACGATGATATAAAGTTAATACAGATATATTTCAGAAGTATGAATAATGGAAGCACATATTTTAATATCTTCGCCGTATTTGATCATTTTACGAAACGGAAAATACTGGAAACTGTAGATTCTGCTCAACAGGATGTATTTACCAGGGAGGGGGTGAGGTAATCAGGTAAACGGAGTGATACGAAACGAGACGAAAAGAGAGGAAGAGGGACGGCGGGAGACTGTGATTGAAGTAAAGTGACAGACAAACATTGAGAATTTAGATATAGTTAGATAGATTTAGAGTTTTGAAGATTCAACTATGATGAAGAGAACTCTGAACGTGAGTCAAGCTTTAAGCTTGTTTTTTGACATGGAGGAGAAGGAATCTGTGATGTTGCCCTCTGTGTCGTATTGACAGAAACCACTTTGAAGCGTGGCACAGATAAAGACAGAAAAAACTGATTTTTGTACATAATATGTATATATATATATATTTGTATTATATTTATAATAACACTTTTGCCTTATCAGAATGAAATCCCATGCTACCTCAATCAAACTTTCACATTATCATAGTGACATCCCATGTATATATTTCCACATTTATATTTTAAAATACAACACACACACAAATTAATAGCATGCAGGGTTAAATGTAAGAAAAAGAATACATTTGAACTCACCCTGCTTGTGACAAAGCAACACCCCAAGGTATATCATTCTTATTGTTATACATTTGGTTGTTTTAACATTAAATGCACAGCTATTTTCAGGATCCGCTGGCCTCCGTCAGACACACACATTTAACATTGTCCTGCATAAACTATGAGGAATTCGACATAACAGGTTTCCTCTTACCAAGTCTTTCGAGCTCGTTGTGTGTCTGAACGGACGCTGCGTCCCTGGAAAACAGCTGGTTCTTAATCTCTCCCGGGTCACCAGATTGTAAACCGTGATCGGTTTTCTCACGTCCAGGTGAGAAGCTTAAAAAGGAGACTAAATGGAGTCTCTGAGAAGGTTCAAAATTGGTACTTTAATTAATAAAAAGCGCGGTAATGTTACAAACAGGATATTGTTCAGTCAGGAGAGAAAGACTGCAGCTTCCTCTCCCAGGTGCCGGCCGTGCAGAAGAGAGTTTACAAGCATTCGTCCTTCCCGCTTGCTGGCTGTTCGCTCCTCCTCTCTGTGAGCTGTAGTGACGTAGGAGACTTCCCCCCTCGTTCGTCTGTGTCCGATATCGCGTTAAACAGATGATTTCGACATTTTACATTCATTGCTTACTTCCACATGCCTTTTCTCCTCCTTATCTCTTTCATAACTTTGTATGTAATACATGTTAACGGCGTCAATAGCCACTTTAATGATACTAATGGGCGGTAGTCCCGGATGTCGTCATGAAGGATTTTCAGAATAAAAGCTTGGTAAAGAGAACCTTTGTTTTTTTCCAAAATAACATAGTATTTAAACTGACGGTATGTTTAAGGTACATTATGCCATAAAACATTGATTTTAATTTCTAACAGTACATCCTATACTCCGAAAACGTTTGCAACGGGGGGAATACCACGTTCTGGTCCAAGAGCTCCGTCTGGATGACAACCTCTTTCAGAAGTACTTCAGGATGAGCAAAGACGTGTTCGACGAGTTGCTCGGAAAAGTGGGTCCACTGATTACAAAGGCTGACACCCATCTGCGTTTGTCAATCGGACCCGCCGAGCAACTCGCCATATGCCTACGGTACGTTTTGTGTATTTCTACTTCTTTCATCTGACTCTGTATAGAAGGAGAGAGAATGCATGAATGAAGTCTGTGATTTAGTTCAGATGGATAATATTAATTAAGATAGCTAGGTAAACACAGTATGTGGGGGGGGAGTGGTCTGTGTGTGTGTGTGGGGGGATCTGTGTGTGTGTGTGTGTGTGTGTCTGTGGTATGTGTGTGTGTCTGTGGTCTGTGTGTGTGTGTGTGTGTGATCAATGTGTGTGTGTGTGTGTGGCTGTGATCAATGTGTGATCTGTGTGTGGGGGGGATCTGTGTGTGTGTGTGTGTGTGTGTGTGATCAATGTGTGTCTGTGATCTGTGTGTCTGTGGTATGTATGTGTGTGTGTGGGGTCTGAATAAATATATTTTGTAATCATGTCAGAGGTCGCGTTAACCGAATATTTTCCATCTATGACGGATTTTTTTTAACAATGACGGACAAATCTGAAAGCAGTCCGTCATTTTGACAGATTAGAACAAACTCAGAACAGCACCAAAGTTTCCCCTCAGCGAGGCTCCGGTGTTATTCCGTGTTATGCATGCCCTCCAAAAAGGAAATTATACCGTCTCCAAACCTAACTGTGCCGTACAAATCATTGACATGTCTGAGTTTTGGCTTTACGCTGTGCACGCTCCCGCGAGGTGCAGCAGCCATGCATAACACGGCGCATGTAAACTGTCCCCCCCCCCCCCCCGTTGACAGTTCACGAGCATGCTCCCCCCCCCCCACCCACAGTTGTGTAAAGGCCGACGGGTAATTCTGGATTTTGACGGAAGTTTTACGATCCTGTCCGTCAAAATGACGGGCAGCGAAAAAGTCTAGCGCAACCTCTAAATAATGTATATATTTTGTTCTCAGGTACCTGGCAACCGGTGACTCGTACAGGACCATAGCATTCAGCTATCGGGTCGGGCATGCAACAGTGGCTGTCATCGTGAAGGAGGTTGCGGGTGCCATCTGGACCGCCCTGGTTGAGGAGTACATGCCGGTACCACAGATGGAGGACTGGAGAGCCATCGCTGCTGGGTTCCGGGAGCGTTGGGACTTTCCCAATTGTGTTGGTGCCATTGATGGGAAGCACGTGGTGATCCAGGCTCCGGCAAATTCTGGGTCCCTCTACTTCAACTACAAGTGCACCTACTCCTTGGTACTGCTGGCTGTCGTGGATGCTGAGTACCAATTCAGGGTAGTGGATGTCGGAGGCTTTGGAAGGAGCAGCGACAGTGGGAGCCTGAGGAATTCCGCTTTTGGAGAGAGCCTCACGTCCCGTCCACACAGCAGCTTTTGGCGATTTGTCCACCGCTTCCAGCGCGTCTCCGCCCATTGACTTTGAATGGGGATTACGTCACTTTCCCTCGCTTGTCGCCGAACTGCATTGTGGGGGGGTGAGGCGAAGATTTCCAGGATGTTCAGGATTCCAAAGTTGAACAATGTTCAACTTTTGAGGCTGAGCTGGAAGCGACAGCCAATCAGATCCGTTTATGCACATCTGACAGTTCAAGCGCTAGCCAATCAAACCGCGTGCAAGCTGGGAGAGCCAGACCCGCAGTTCATTCTATATTCCACAAAAATGGAGGAGAACTTAGTTATTGCGGTAGCAAATCATCCGGTTCTTTATGACCAGTCCCTATTTACTTACCGGGATACAAACCGGAGGAACCAGGCATGGAGGGAGGTGGCAGAGACAGTGGGTGAAACTGGTAGGTTTTCGCTTGTTTGGGGATTTTATATCCAGTTTTCCAGCTAGTTTACTTCGTTGCTAGCAAGCATAGACAGTATCATTAGCCAGCATGGAATGTAGCATAAAATAGCACCATAGACATTAATCTCATAAATGTTCAAAATGTTAAAAAAATAAATGTTCATCATAGCCCTTCCTATTTGACAATAGTGTAGAAGAACCGGGTATTTTTGCTTTGTATGTCGGGGGCGGGATATTCATGTGATATTCATGTGATTGGTTATTGGTCGCGAAATCCCCAAGCTGTCAGACACGCCCAGCTCCAGGATTTTCAAGATTTGGTCAAAGCTGCTGTGTGGACACACCGTCAGAGATGGCAGTCTGCAGCTACCACCTGACACCGTCATCCCAGGAGCAGAGCGGCGGGGCCTTCTCCCCCATGTCTTCGTTGGAGATGAGGCTTTTCCGCTGCTGGACAACCTGCTGCGTCCATTCCCTGGACGTCACCTCACCCGTGAAAGGAGGTTGTTCAACTACCGCCTCAGCCGTGCCAGGTTGGTGGTTGAATGTGCGTTTGGCATCCTCTCATCCCAGTGGAGAATGCTCAGGCGTGTCATCACCACCAGCCCCGAGGTAACAGAGTTGTGTGTGAAGGCCGCCTGTGTGGTGCACAACTTCCTCCGCAGGAGGACGATAGGAAGACCATCACGCACACCTATCGCAAAGTCCACAGGTGAAGCTACTCCAACCCTGTGTGATGCACCGAGGATGGGCTTCAGCTCCTATTTGAATGAGGAGGAGGAGGGTGCGATGGCAGCATAGAGTGGTGTAGGGTCACCATTGTCTCCAAACCAAAATATATTTTAAGAGCTACCCATATTTTCTTTAAGAAGCAAATATTCCAAATGAGCCATTTTAAAATCAACCATTCCTAATAAACATGTTTCCTGAATTGATATTATGATATGACTAACAACCTTTTTCCTTCAGTCCTGTTTTTAGTGATAACAATTACAACAGGTTTTCACCTGAACAATTACAGAAGACAGCACATTATATATCGACATACACGAAGCTTCTGGTATGTTGCAACTGACAAACCACATCAACAAGTCAAGACACATTATAGCCATAACATACTTTAAATAACTTTTATTTATGTAATGTTGTGAGTGAAGTGTGATGAGTGTAAAAACATGTCATGTGGATCAGTATCAGTATCAGTATGTCATTAATTAATTCTCCAGCTCTGCTACCTCCAGGACCGCCTCGTGTATGGTCAATCTGAGCCTCAGCCTATTTCTCCTGCTGATCAGCCTCATGGTGGGCAAGAGACTCCGGAAAAAGAGCAGGTCATCGTCCTCCTCCACCACTGGTGGTGGTGGTGGTGGCATATCCAGCATTGGACCTACGGTCAAAAGCAGATTCTCCTCAAAGGGGGACATCTCCGGCTGACTGGCTGGCTGACTGCCCGGCTGACTGGCACCTGGCTGGCTTTCCATGCTGTCATCCAGGCTCTCTTCCAGGCTGTCTTCCTCTTCCTCTTCTATGGATGTGGATGGAGGCAGGGCTTGCCGGGGGAAATTGCTGAACGTCTCGCGGTCAAGCATGAAGGGCTTTAAAAAGCTCATGATTGCCGCGAGACGCCAGGGCTGAGATCCCCCGGAAGACCCTGCCCCGCTCCTTTTCCCTTCCTTCTCTAATATCCTCTCCTTCCTGTATTTGTCCCTGAGGGACTTCCACCGCTTTTTGCACACTTCCTCTAATAAAATGAAATGAAAGAATACAGTTAATTTCTTGAATTTAAGAAAATGATTCCTCCATTAATGAAAACCAAATCCCTTTATCACTGTCAATTGCATAAAATGTTTTACATGTCACACTTTATCAGAATCAAAATCAGAAACAGGTTTATTGCCAGGTAGCTTTGCACATACTAGGAATTTGACTTGATGTCATGGTGCATATATAAAAAACAAGAAATCTAATATAAAACACAAAATGTTTTACACCGTAATAAAATACAGTTAAATTGCAAAAAGATAACAATTAAATAAAGCAGTAATTTACATGGAAATAGAATGCATTTTTGCATATATATATATATAACTAAGAAATGTGAAAGCAGAATATGAGCAGAAAGGAGTATGACATTGTGTGCATAAATGTAATGCAATATAGTCTATGATGTGGCAGAGGTAAAGTGTCAGCGGATGATGAACATTTATGTGATTAATGTCTATGGTGCTATTTTATGCTAAATATAGTGGCTAATGGCTATGCTTGCTAGCTATGTTAACACTACGTAAACTGGATATAAAATCCCCAAACAGGCGAAAACCTACCAGTTTCACCCACTGTCTCTGCCACCTCCCTCCATGACTGGTTCTTCCGGTTTGTATCCCGGTAGGTGAAGAGGGTCTGGTCATACACAACCGGGTGATTTGCTACGGCGATAATTAGTTTCTCCTCCATCTTTTTTTGAAATATAGAAATGAACGGCGGGATATCTCTCCCAGTTTAGACGCGGTTTGATTGGCTAGTAGCAGCAAGTCCTCAAAAAAGGCTTTAGTTTTCGAGATACCCCTACCCGAGGTAGAACAATTTACAACAATGTTTTTTCTTATCTTTAGGGTCTCCCATTAATGAAACTGATTGTTGTCAAATTTTATTTTGGGGGAAAAAATGTTTTTTGGGTTGTTCTTTCCCCAATCCCTGAAAAAGAGCCAAATTAGACCAGGCCGAATGTGGGAAAGGTGACCAAAAAGCCCATAACTTGAGAATGATCACTCTTTTCCTCTTCAGATTTGCTGAGGTATGAACCAGGTAGATGTCCTACATCACCAAATAGTTAGACAATTATTTAACTAAAAAAATACTGAATTCTAGTCCTGTAAACTTAGCTTTAGTTTAGACGGAAATTGTACTTTTTGGTGAAAGGAACATAGGACTCCATCACTTTTCTCTCATTTATCAGAAAAACAGAAATCCCTAAAAAATATACCATTACTGAATTGTCTAGGGTGCTATTGAACACTAACCAGTAGTTGTATGGAAATATCTGGTACGGTTCTATTGCAAAGGAGATTTCTTTAGACATAGGCCTACCTCTTTTCTGATACAGTCAAACTCCGAATGGGGGAGAAGTGGCACAATAGCCTATAAGTAAAGAATGCTCCCTCTGATGGTCATCATATTTGGAGAGGGAAATACCAGGTGGCTGAACTACATCACCAAATAGTCAGAATAAGAATAACCCAATGAAATAAAGTGTATTAGTTCTAAATGGCAAGCCTCTAAATCATAGGTGTAAATAGTACAGGTTTGATTGAAACTGGAACCTTAATTCAAAGTGCAGCATACAAATCATTAAGACTGACAAGCCTCTAAATGCAGAGAAGCTTGACAGTGGAACTCTCTCTCCTACTCTGGTTTGAGTGACAGCCGCATGTCTCAAAACATTGTATTCAACTGGGTAGCAGCAGCCATATGGAATGTCCCAAGATTGAAAGAAGACAACAATCTAATGAAAGGTTACAGGTAACATAAATGTCCAACTATGATATTCATATTGTTGAATATGTTGTTTTATTTGTGAGATATATTTTAAACCACAGTGCAGGCATTCTGATTCTGATTAAATGTGTGTGTGTGTGTGTGTTTTTTTTTTTCTTCATATTTACTAGAGTTCACTGTAACAATGGAGCCAGCAGATCCAACGCAGACAGCTAGCCAGCCATATTTACAGACACTGGATGAAAAGGTCTGCTTATTATGTGAAAATGCTCTCCAAGGACATCAAAATAATCCATATGTCAAGAACCCCACCTTACAAGGACTCAGAACCATACTGAACATTGCTCAAGAACGAGATGATGAAGTTCATAAGAGATTATCCCCCCACTCAGAGGACATACTGTCCTTCAAGGTCAAGGTTTCATATCACAGGTCATGTAGGGCCAGTTATTCAAGCACACATAACTATACACCTACAACCAGTGATCAAGAACCACCCCAGGATCAGTGTCAAAGTAAAAGAGTTAGACTGACCAGAGACACTGGATTTGACATCCGCAGCCAGTGTTTCATTTGCAGTCAATGTTTCAATTGCAGCCGGAAAGTCACAAAGAGAGAAGTCCTGACCCCTATCTGTACCGGTACAGGTGAACATACAAGGTCAAAGGTCCTCAATGCAGCCTCAGAGAGGTTTGATGAAATAATACATCACCGTATGCTGACCTATCAAGATCTTTTTGCCTATGATGCAAAGTATCACAGAAGCTGCCTAGCACACTATATTTCAGAAAGGAACATTCTAGCAGCCAGAAACAAACATTTGACAGAAAATAAGTTAAATGAACATGAAAGAGCTTTCATTGAGTTAACTGAAGAATTAACTAAGAACGTTTTTTCAAAGGATACGACTGTCACAACACTGAGTGCTGTAACTGAGAGCTATATAGGAAAACTCAGTACAGCTAGAGAACCAACAATGTACAAATCATGGAAACTCAAAGAAAAGTTGATCCAGCATTATGGGGAGAAACTCATCTCCTCAGAGAAAACATAACAGAAGAAAGGGAGAGAATGCCTCCACAGAGAACAGAGATCCTCACTGACACTCAAATCCTCCACCGGGCTGCAGGTATATTGAGGAAAACTATGGAAAAGGTTGAGCATGAGCCTCAATTCTACATATGCAGTGACAAGCTTTCCCCTCTCCAGTGCAGTGAATATGTGCCAAATACTCTGTATGATTTTGTGAACTGGTGTGTCAATGCAGGTGCATTTAAAAAAGTGCAGACCTGTGATGAGAACCCAGCTCTGAAGAATAACACATGTGTTATAACCTTTTGCCATGATCTAATTGCACAGTGCTGCAGCAGACGTACACCTATCACACTAGGACTTGGGATTATGATCCATCATGAGTTTGGCAGCAAGGCCCTTATCAACAAGCTACACATGATGGGTCATTGTGTGTCTTATGATGAAGTGCGTCAATTTCTCACATCAGTAGCAGCAGATCAATTACAGAGAAGCAAAGGTGTTTACATCCCAAATGGACTGACAAGAACCACAGAACATGGGATAATTGATGCAGCCATTGACAACTTTGACCAGAATGAAGAGACGCTGGATGGCAAAAATACAACACATTCCATGGCAATTGTTGTATACAGAAGAGGTGATGTTGCCACAGCACACAACCCCATCCCGAGAATTCCAGAGAGATCTCTCCATGCTCTGGACAGCTGTGATTTGGATAATGAAGAGGTTCAGAGGTAAATATTATAGACAAATCATAATCTAAGGAATCTGGATTTGTGTTGTTTGTAAGGGAATGCATTTTGTTAAAGATTTAATTATATGACAAAATATATAATGACTTGCTCTAATTTCAGATACATCAAGCCAGGTAGGCGATCTGAACCACCAGCAGTTCTACCACAGATCCTCAAATCAGACGGCACAAAAGCTCAGGCAGCAGAAGGCCAAGACTTACTTTGGAAGGTGAGCCGTATCATGAAAGAAGAAGAACAGAGAATCCCAGGATGGTCTGCATTCAATGCCTATGTATCCACGTCAGACATCCCATTAACAACAGTACAATATATGCCCTTCATAAGAGCTTCACCATCAGACCTATCTACCATCTATACAGCTCTTTTGCAGCTCACACAGCTTGCTCAAGAACTGGGACAGAGGCATATACTTGTAACTGCTGACCTGGCCATCTACAGCAAAGCACAGCAAATTCTGTGGAGCAAACCTGAGGCTTTGGATGGCAAGATCACGATGAGAATTGGAGGAATGCATGTCACCATGGCCTTTCTGGCAAGCATTGGGAAGGTATATGCAGACGGGGGCCTCTTTGACATGATAACCGAGTCTGGAGTCTATGCTGACGCAACAGCTCGGCAGATGCTTCAGGGGAAACAACTGACAAGAGGTGTGAGGAGCATCAAGGTTGTTTCAGAGGCTCTGTTCAGGCTCTTCTGGGTGGCACTGGACTCCTGGCTGAACAAAAAAGGCCAGGTTCCATTATCTGCTGAACAAGAACACCTCCTGCGAGATGTGCAGCATGCCTTTCATGGCAACGACCAGGTCTCTGCCAGACAGTTCTTAAGTGAAGTGGAGACAGACCTTCCGGACCTGAGGAGAAAAATACAACAGTTTTCAGAGAGTGGAGTTCAACAATCGGCAACTTTTAATTACTGGCTGAATTTCCTCAAAGGGGCTGATCTCTTACTCAGAATGCTACGATCAGAGCGTGAAGCTAACTTTGACCTTCATCTCAACTGCATGTCTGAAGCAATACCATGGTTCCGGGCTGCTGGGAGGATGAACTACGCAAAGTACATGCCAGTCTACATAGCTGAAATGAAAGCCCTTGAAAAAAGCCAACCAGATTCCTACAAATTTATGAGAGAAGGAGGGTTTGTTGTGCGGCGCTCAGATGAGAGAAACTTCAACTGTGTAGCCACCGATCAAGCACTTGAACAAACTATCAACAGAGAAGGAAAGGGTCAAGGAGGCATTATCGGCTTCACACTACGAAAGGGAGCTCTGAAAAGATGGCTCATCACAAGGCATGTCACCAGTGAGTACTGCGATGCCATGAGAGAGCTTTGTGATGCAGCGGTACATGCACCAAAATCCCACAAAGAACATGGAGCAGCCCGCATGGACAGGGATGAGAGGGAAACTATAAAGATAATGGAGTTTGTGCAAGACAGGCAGAACCCATTTGATTTGGAGAAAGTTCCTGATGAGCTCATCAATATTACAAGTGGACAAGTAGCATCACAAAAGGTGGCAAAAGATCTCTCAAGCTTTCTGGAAGATGGAGAAAAGCTAAATGCAAATTTCATTGATCAACGACTAAAGAGTGATACACCAAAAAGTTTCTGGGATCCTGAGAAAAGACACAAATTGGCAACATTCACAGATATGATAGCATGCATAGCAACCAGTAAATCTAAGAAGTTTCAGATGGATTCCGATGTCCTCTTCAGGAGACTCCTGGCTGTTTCAAAACAAAGAGACGTATCATTGGCTGCTGTCCCACCCTCTCTCTTCTATGACGATGGAGCGATGAGAAAAACCACAAAAGCAGACCTTGCAAAAAAACTGGAGTCAGTAGTAGAAGTGATGCAGGAGCTGTCGGACACCACAGAGAAATCTGCATACATCATTGATGGCATGGCTATGCTTCAAAGCCTCCATGATTCAGCCTTCCAGACCTTCAGTGAGCTAGCAGAATGCATCCTGAAGAAGATCTTGTCACTTCTAAATAGAAAACAAGAAATGCAATGTGTGGTCATGGTATTTGACAGGTATGACGGCCCACAGTCGATCAAAGACCTGGAGAGGCAAAGGAGAGGTGCAAGTGATGGAAGGCCTACACATGTTATCACTGGCAAAACAAATGTCCCAAACTACAGGAAGTACTTGAGGAGTAGTGGAAACAAGACTGCACTGTGCATGTTTGTAAGCAACTACATTGTCACTGCTGCCCCACAGAGACTACACTCAGGTGACTCCATCATCTTGGCAGGTGGATTTGAAGAAGGGGAGGAGGTGAAGAGCATCTGCACAGCAGGAGTAAGCAGTTTGACCTCACTGTACAGTGATCAGGAGGAGGCAGACACAAGAATGGTGCTCCATGCCATACATCTTGCAGAGTCATATTCCCGCATCATTGTGAGGTCTGATGACACAGATGTGGAAGTACTGCTCATATATTATGTAAGCAAAGGAATGTTTGGTTCATCTCTAGTGTATATGCATGCAGGCCATGGAATGAGAGAGAGATATGTCCCCATCAACACCATATCTGAGAAAATTGGAAAAGACATGTCTAACTGTCTACCAGCATGTCATGCACTCACTGGCTGTGACACAACAAGTAGTTTGTACAGAATAGGAAAGACAACAGCATTCAACAAACTCAAGACCCATCTCAGCGAGCTCAAAGATCTGGCTCATTTTGGACTCTCTGCCAGCTTGAAAGAGTCTTTGCCAGTCGCAAGACAATTTGTGCTTCTGCTATATGGAAAAAAGAAAAAGGAAAATGGACTGATGTGCACAAACTTGGATGAACTGAGGTTCATAATTGCATCAACGACAGATGCAGCCTCTGCAAATCTGCCGCCAACAGAGGATGCATTTAAACAACATGTGCAAAGAGCAATGTTTCAGACAGCGATATGGTGTCACAGCCACATGCCCAAACCCTTGTTATGGAGTCCTATTGGCAAGGGGTGGATTGTCAGAGATGGGGCCATTCAACCAGTGCTATTTGAAAAACCCCCAGCACCTAGAGAAGTGAGGGACATTACTCACTTGTATTGCAAAGATGCAAAGTGTGGAGAGAGTGGAAAGTGCCAGTGCCTCGCTGTTGGCCTTCCCTGTACGGAGTTCTGCACCTGCTGTGCAGAATGTCAAAATGTGTCCCCTAATGTTTCTGAGGAACCTGACATTTAACATTATATTCTAGTATCTATATACTTGACCTCTCACATCATTATTTGATGAGTTGTATACTGTACTTTGAATGAAGGTTCCAGTTTCAATAAAACCTGTTCTATTTACACCTATGTGGATATGTTTTTGAGGCTTGCAATTTAGAACTAATAAACTTCATTTTATTGGGTTATTCTTATTCTGACTATTTGGTGATGTAGTTCAGCCACCTGGTATTTCCCTCTCCAAATATGATGACCATCAGAGGGAGCATTCTTTACTTATAGGCTATTGTGCCACTTCTCCCCCATTCGGAGTTTGACTGTATCAGAAAAGAGGTAGGCCTATGTCTAAAGAAATCTCATTTGCAATAGAACCGTACCAGATATTTCCATACAACTACTGGTTAGTGTTCAATAGCACCCTAGACAATTCAGTAATGGTATATTTTTTAGGGATCTCTGTTTTTCTGATAAATGAGAGAAAAGTGATGGAGTCCTATGTTCCTAACACCAAAAAGTACAATTTCCGTCTAAACTAAAGCTAAGTTTACAGGACTAGAATTCAGTATTTCTTTAGGTAAATAATTGTCTGACTATTTGGTGATGTAGGACATCTACCTGGTTCATACCTCAGCAAATCTGAAGAGGAAATAAATGATCATTCTCAAGTTATGGGCTTTTTGGTCACCTTTCCCACATTCGGCCTGGTCTAATTTGGCTCTTTTTCAGGGATTGGGGTAGTTCTAAAGAACAACCCAAAAAACATTTTTTCCCCCAAAATAAAATTTGACAACAATCAGTTTCATTAATGGGAGACCCTAAAGATAAGAAAAAACATTGTTGTAAATTGTTCTACCTCGGGTAGGGGTATCTCTAAATCTGAGGGCCCTTCCTGCTAGACTATAGGGCTTGAGCTGTCAAATTTTCAGAAATGGGATTTGATTGGCTGGCGCTGGCTAATCCGGCGTCTCCGGCTGCAGAAGTTGAACGGCGGAGACGGACCGCTATGCTACCCACAATTCAGTTCGGGGGCGACGTGACGTCACCCCATTCAAAGTGAATGGGCAGACGCGTTGGAAACCGTTTTTGAAGCTGTAGTGTGGATGGGCTGTAACTGGAAGTGAGATGTCTCACTATGGGATGCGCCTCAACGCGTATGCATCAGAAGCATCAATCTCATTACGCCAATCCTGATTGGCTGGTGATCTTGACGACTACGTCAGGGAATCCACCCACCCTTTAAGTAGCTTGCGCTACGTCGCAGCATCATTCAAAATAAGCACCTCTTCTCGCTTCGCCTCAGCAAGAAGGGCCGTCTGGTGAGACATCTCACTTCATGTTAATCTGAGAACTGGGGTTACGTTAGTAACCTATAGTTCTCATTCATAACACTCCGTTCGATGTCTCACTATGGGATATTGAGACTCCCGTATTGCTAGACATGCTTATCTCGAAAATCACCAAAACAAAACAGTACTTAACAGGTAGAACTCTGTCTCAACCCGGGACCCAGCACTGTGCAGGCCACACTTGGAGCAGAGACATCTAGCCTGTAAAAGCGGACAAAAGTGAACGTGAGGACCAGCTCGCTGCTGCACAAATGTCTTGGATGGAAACACCCTTGAACAAAGCCCAGGATGTAGCCAGTCCACAAGTAGAATGAGCACGCAGGCCCGTTGGTGCCTGCAAACCCTGACTCGTATAAGCCAGAGCTATCGTTTCCACAATCCAGTGGGAGAGCCGTTGCCTGGTAATGGGCTTGCCCTTATGAGGGTTAGCCCAGGATACAAAGAGTTGGTCATTGCATCGAAACTCTTTTGACCTGTCCATATAGGTGTGTAAAGCACGGACTGGGCACAGCAAATTCGGCCGCTGTTCTTCAGAGGAACATAGCGGTGAAGGAAATGCCTCAAGGTCAATGGGGGTGCATGAGCCAATCACCTTGGGCACAAAGGCAGGGTTGGGTTTCAGCAACACTCTCGTTTGCCCCGGGGCAAACTGAGTGCATGAATGATGTACAGAGAGCGCGTGAATGTCACTGACTCGCTTGGCAGATGCCAGAGCCAGTAACAACACTGTCTTTAGTGACAGGTGTTTTATGTCAGCTTCTTCCAGGGGTTCAAATGGAGGTCGAGTGAGCCCATCTAAAACCACTGCCAAGTCCCATAAGGGCACCAGTGACCTGGAAACAGGGAGGAGCCTGCGAGCCCCTTTCATAAAACGGCAGACCAAGGGATGTTGGCTAGCCGTCTTTCCCTCAAAGCCCACATGGCGTGTGGCAATAGCAGCCAGGTACACTTTGATCGTAGAGAAAGCTCTGTGTTTATCAATCAGGTCCTGTAGAAATGATAGAATCACACCGACAGGACATTGAAAAGAGATGTGTCCCTTTTGAAGGCACCACTCCTCAAACACCCTCCACTTACAGTCATAGAGAGACCTGGTGGAGGAAGCCCTTGCACTCTGAATAGTGTTTATCACCTTCTGAGGAAGCCCCACTGTACTAAAATGATACCACTCACGGGCCAGGCCCATAGTGCCAGGCGCTCTGGGTGTGGGTGAAAAATCGTCCCCCCCGCCTGAGATAGTATGTCCCTGCGTAATGGGAGCTGCCACGCCAGCCAGTACATTGCAGGCCAGTGCGGAGCTATTAGGATCAGTATGTGGTGATGTTTTCTCACTCTGGCCACAGTTGGGGGTATCAGAGCCAGGGGTGGGAACGCGTACAGAAGGACCGGAGGCCAAACGTGTGCGAGCGCGTCCACGCCTAACGGTGCGTTTAGACCGCACATTGAAAAGAACAGCTGACATTGAGCATTTTCTTTTGACGCGAACCGATCTACCGCGGCCCGGCCGTAACACACCCACAGCTGACTCACAATTGTTGGATGTAGAGTCCAGTCTGCATATAGTGGTGCACTTCTGGACAGCAGATCTGCCCCGAGGTTCATCACTCCCGGTACGTGCGTTGCTCTCAGAGAGAGGAGACGTCCGCAGCTCCATAATATCAGTTTGCGTGCCAGCATGTGTAACTGGAGAGAACGCAAACCCCCTTGACGGTTTATATACGATATTGTGGTCGTGTTGTCTGTCCTCACGAGGACATGATGTCCTTTGAGAAAAGGCATAAAGCGTTTCAGGGTGAGAAACACAGTTAAAAGCTCCAGATAATTTATGTGTGACCGTTGGAGATCTCTGCTCCAGAGACCCCTCACAGGTCGACCATCGTATATACCCCCCCAGCCCGTCAGACATGCGTCTGTGGTGACCACTTTCCGCGATAGGACAGCACCCATAGGTACGCCCCGTACTAGAAAAGTCGGGTGCAGCCAGTGGCGCAGTGCCATTACGCATTCCACAGTGACCATCACTCTCCGCGCGCCATGACGTACGGGGTCCAGTCTGAGGGCAGCTACCCAGCGCTGAAAATCCCTCATGTGTAAGCGGCCCAGTCGTACCACCAGGATGGCTGACGCCACGAGCCCCAGTAACCGCAGACATGATCTGAAGAGAACATATTTGCGTGGCTGGAAATGAGCGAGGCAAGCCCTGAAGGCTTTCACTCTCTCTGCTGACAAGCGGGCTCTAAAGGGCACCGAATTCAGACGTAGGCCCAGGAAGAGTACAGTCTGGGCTGGGGACAACATGCTCTTTTCTGTGTTTATTACGAAACCCAGGTCGAGCAGGTGTTTCACGAGGATATTCGTCTGCGTAATAGCCTCCTGCTCCGACTGTGCAAGATGGAGCCAGTCGTCTAAATAGGTTGCCAGGCGAATGCCCTGTTGCCTTAACGGGGCTATTGCTGCCTCCGTACACCGTACAAACACCCGTGGGCTGAGAGACAGACCGAAGGGAAGCACTCTGTACTCGTAACAGACACCCTGAAAAGCGAACCTCAGATATTTCCTGTGTGGATAATATATTGGGATGTGAAAATACGCGTCTTTCAGGTCGATTGATGTGAACCAATCGTCCTAACGTACGAGACGCAGCAGAGATGTGTGAGTGAGCATTCGGAATTTGTATTTTCTGAGATACTTGTTCAGAGCCCTTAAATCTAGGATAGGGTGAATTCCGTTCCCTCCCCGTTTGGGAACGAGGAAATATTTGGAATAGAAACCGCTCTGACTCTGTTCGGAGGGTATTATGGATATGGATTTATTTTCTAGTAGCGAGAGAATCTCCTGCTCTAGAATATGAGCCGACTCTCCCCGGGCTTGGGGTGACAGCGAATTGGAGTCTGTAGGCCCGTGATATCGTTTTGAAAACCCAAGCAGAGCTTGTGAGCACCTTCCACCTTTCGCTTCTCAGAGCGAGTGGAGATGTGATCACTTCCCTGTTGTCTGCTCTCTGTGTCTTTATTGGTTGTGTTATGGGGCCCTCTAGTGTCTGAACACGGTGGTATCCCAGGCTGACAACCTCGGTCGACACTGCGCATGCGCGCGGCGATGATGCGTTCACAGACTTGGTTACTGTCCGCATTCTGAGAGAGGCAACAGTCACTCTCAGAAGAGGAGCAGTCAGTCGTTATTGTTTTTCTTTTCATTATTTTTGACTGCGCCCTTGGCTTTAAGCCTGGAAACGACAGTAGAAAATGTTTTATTAGAAAACAAGGACATGTGTTTGTGTGACTTGAACGAGCAGCAGAACCTGCTGTCTTTGACATGAAGTCTATCTCCCTCATGGCGCGAACTTGCGGATGACGTTCTGACATCACTCGAGGCGGCGGGAAGATGGGGGCGTGGTTGCACCCCGGAAACACATGAGCATTAGTCAGCCGGCCAGTCAGCCAGCACAGGCGAGAGTCGCATTCCGGGGGAAAAAGAGAAGGGGAAGGGAGATGTCCCCCTTTGAGGAGAATCTGCTTTTGACCGTAGGTCCAATGCTGGATATGCCACTACCACCATGACCTGCTCTTTTTCCGGAGTCTCTTGCCCACCATGAGGCTGATCAGCACGAGAAATAGGCTGAGACTCAGATTGACCATACACGAGGCAGCAGAGCTGGAGAATTAAGAAGCAACACGTGTGGAACACGTTCAGGGGCTGGAAAACAGGGAACTTCCAGCTCTTTCACCGAGGAGAGGAGGGAAGGCTGTCAGGCTGCTCTCTTCTTTTTCCTCGTCTGGTGGCTGAAGGTCTGGGCCGGCTGTGCCTGTGTGGCTGCTGCCGGAACCGGGGACTTTCTTGGCCAGCTCGTCCTCGCCTCGTGTCTGGGCGGGAGACCCAGGGCGGGCTGTGGCTTTTGCTGTTTCGGGATCTTGAAATGGGAAGGACGTGAGGCAGCCTGAGTGAAGGTCTGTCGCGGGGCCGTTGGAGGTGGCGGCTGGACCTTTCGGGGAAGACAAAGCTGGAGAGCCTCATCCTCCTTCTTTTTGGCCTGACACCGCTGCTGCATTGAAGCCAGAGCGGTGCCAAGATGTCCTCTTTTTCCCGGTCCGGAAGGTTTGTCAGATTAAGCCACCTGGCTCTCTCCTGCACCACCATCATCCCCAGCGATTTGCCCGTGGCTTGGACTGCACAGCGCTGCACATGGAGGCAAATGTCCGTTATCGCTGTGATTTCGTCCCACACGGCAGGCTCAGGTTTGTTCGTCATGTCCTCGCAGAGCTCCGCCTGGTAAGCGGTCAGCATTGACGAGACATTGAGCGCCCTGACGGACAAAGCTGCCGCTTTGTAAGCCCGTTCGGTAATTGCTGACTGGAAACGGTCTGCTTTTGTCGGCAGCGTGGGGTTCCTGCTAGGTGCCGAAGACAGCCGCGGTTGGAGGTGGGCTGCCACAAGCGGCTGCATAGGCGGCAAGCGGAGCAAGCCGAGCTTCTCCATGCCCTCAAAGTCCAAAGAGGAGGCTCCCTGGATTGGGGCCTTGCTGCTGAAAGGGCGGTCTCTCCACGAGACAGACACCTCGTCCAGCAGCTCTGGAAAGACTGGGAGAAGCTGCCTCGTCATCCTCGCGGCTTGGGGTAAGTTCTTCCCCTCATAGCGAGATCTGGAGGTCTCCTTGGCTACTTCAGGCCAGAGAATGTCCAGCCTGGATGCAGCGCGTTGGCACACAGCCTACAAGTCCATGCTGAGGCGGGGCGAAGTTGGCGCGCTTTCGCCTGGGGGAGCGGACACCGCCTCTGGCTTGGCAGCCTGAGCAGATGGGACGAAGATGTCATCTTCGTCTGAGTCGGATAAGAGGAACTCAGAGGGATCCTCTTCATCTTCCTCCACGTAATCCAGCTCCAGGACATCCTCCGCGGGTGGAACCACGGTGAGGTCCAGTTGGGAGCCCCATATTGTCAGAGCGCGGGGCTCCATTCCCGCGGCTGCCGCCGCCGTTGAGCCCCAGCTTGACACAGCACGGGGCTCAACTCCCGCGGCCGGCCGGCAAATCAACAGGCTAGCTTGGCGCGCTAGCCGTCGGCGGAGGCTCTTGGTGGTGAAGCGGGCACAGTGTCCGCACGAACCGGGGGCGTCGATAGTTTTTCGGGCATGTTCCAGCCCAAGGCAGGACGAGCAGACCTGGTGTGAGTCCGTGCTCGAAATCTTGAACCCGCAGCCGCAGAGTCGAGCCTCCGACTCCTCTGGTGTGAGGGAGAGAAGGGTCCATCCTCGCTTGCCGGGGTGTCGACGTGGAGGGACAAACCAGTAACAGGTATGTTACCGTTTAAAAAAAAAAAAAAAAAAACGAAACCTTACCGTTATTTAGGAAAAACAAACGGCGGGCAGATTTTAGTATTAACTGGTGTGTTAATAAATCAAATCTTTGTGCGAAGCAAAAGTAGCCGGCAAGCGTCCGGCGACCGAAGGTTAGCTTGTGGTTCAGTCTGTAGACAGTTAAGCTAGCCCGGCTACTGATATTTTTGAGATGTGCTCCGAAGCGAGAAGAGGTGTTTGAATGACGGTGCGACGTAGCGCAAGCTACTTAAAGGGTGGGTGGATTCCCTGACGTAGTCAGGATTGGCGTAATGAGATTGATGCTTCTGATGCATACGCGTTGAGGCGCATCCCATAGTGAGACATCGAACGGAGTGTTATGAATGAGAACAACTCACCTCTGTCCTCTCTGTCCCCTAATGCGTCTCCTGTTCGTGTCGAATGTAGGTCTACTGTCTTGTAATTCAAGTTTACTCATCAGTAGAGTTGCAATGGTCAAATTTGACATAATAAACTATTTCAAATTGGATTAAAAAGTTACAGATACAAGATATACATATTAAGTCAAATAATTACAATTTACAGACATTATTCATGGTTACATCAACCGCAAAACATACATTTTAATCGAGTGAAACTTACCGCTTCGGTTAGAAAAATGGCTGTCGAAGGTCTTGGATGGCGCTCCTTTGCCGGAAATTGAGGGGTGTGGTTAATTCAACACTCGGGGTGTGAGAGTCCTCACAACGACCAAAATGTACACCAACACTTTCAGGAAAAAACTCTCTGAGTGATAGCTTGACTAAATTAAGTGTTTAAAAATAACACTGAAAATATAACACTGGCACATTTGCTGTCTGCGCACCTACCAAAGAGAACCAAGTCTAAACCACGGTATCTCTTCAGCTAGTCTTGACCAATCATAAATGTACGGGCAACGCCCTGTGTAATAAAATGTATTGACGCACGAGAATCTCGGCTCTACGGATATGGTGGTTACAGATTACAGCTCTGCTGCCTGTGATTTCCAAGACGTGATGAGTCCTTGGCCAAGTGAATATATATATTTTGCTCTCTTATAATAAATCGTTAAACTTAGAAGTTGTCTGTCTTTCCTGGAATTTCCTGAAAAACAGGTACCTAAATCAACAGAGATGAAAAAAAGGTATAATATAAACAGAAATGCTCTAGTGCCAAAGCATACATTATTAATGCATATCTTAAGAAACAACATGTTAAAAACATATTAATCTAACCAAGAGCCATTGCCTTCTAGCCAAATAAAGATGCTTAAAAAAGTATGTATGATGTTAAACTGATACAGAAAACATAACCTTTAAGATAATATATACTTTATTGATTCCAATTTTGGAAATATTTTAAGATACGGGTTAGTGTGTGAGACTTGTAGTTAGCCGTAACAGATTGACTGTACAGTTCTGCACACTGGCTGATGTGTGTGTTTGTGTGGGAGACAGCTCAGAGAGGCTGATTTCAGAACATTCATAAAGAATTGTTAAAAACCCAGAGTAACCCACTTTTTTGTACTCATGTAACACATGTTGAGAAAGTAGGCTACATCTGCATCTGTTTGACTCCATTCACTTTGTGCATTCTCCTCTCCTTAAGTTTTGCTTCACTATTTTAGTGCTGCATTCAATATTTTTATTAAACAACGGGTCAGATGACTATTTGTAATAAACAGGATTTGCTTGTGGGATGACCCAATGATAATGGATGCAGCTGAGTGTGTTAGCATCTTTCATCTATTTATTTTGGTTTAAGAAACTTTACTTTTTTGTAACACTGATCTCAACTTTGTTTGAAAGCAGCCATGTACCTGCCCAACATTAAACAGCACACAGATGACAGCCAGCTGGTGAATTTCTCTCAGGATTAGGTGGACAATAAAAAAAAGAAAAACAGCCGAAAGTACAGTTTTAGCCAGATGGCCCTGACACAAAAAATGAATGCCAATGTTGCTCTGTGTTTGCTGGATATGTTTAACATGCCCACCACAACACAGGAAGCGGCGTTTTTTTCCAGTTTTTATGTCAGTATTTAATTGTAGAGCGTACAGGTATCAAGAGTCCAAATAAGGCAGCAACAACAGTGATCCGACAAGGGACCAAAGGAAGTGAACCAGTACATGTGGAGAGGGGCTGATGGGGGAATATGGTGCGGTCGAGCGGGTGAAGCCAGGCTGAACGTCAGAGCAGATGGAGGAAGTGAGAGCGGTCAGGTGACAGGAAACAAAGGAATGTCCAATGGTACCTGCTGGATGGATGAGAGTGAGGGGCCCTGCGTAGGGGGAGAGACGGACTGCGATGGATAACATGTCATCGTCTTGTTCTGCTGTCCATATTATTTAAATTGACTGAACGCCTAAACATATTCGAGAAATAAAAAATAATTCTGATATTCACTCAATCCTTTTAAACAGCTGCTAAAAACACCATAATATGTCACTAAGCACTAAAAGCCATACTAATGAAACTGTAAGGGGATTAGAGGCTTGTTAAGGTAGGCTTTAATGCAGCTATAAAAAAGAGCATATGAAAATCCTGCCGAACAATATAATTTAGGACTTTTTGTTGGACAGAGAGCAGCTGGTACTGTGGCAAAGTGCTGTTAACAGATTATGATTTGATAGACCAGAGGAAGCATTCCCTGCAGCTTTGCTCAGCACACCGCCTCAGAACAGAATTGCTCTCCACTTAATGTCCGCTTCATTAATTATACTTACAGTCTCTGTCAGGGAGACTCACCGTAAGAGAGCGAGTGCTAACTGATCAATTACTGCAGTGTAAGGGGCGGTGGTAACCATGGACAACAGGTGGGTAATTTACTTGTGGGCATGATGAATCACCATGGCCTCTTCCACTTCTCATATTACTCTGACAAACCAATTAATCCAGTAAACCAGTTCAGCGTATCCGTCATAACAACAGTGGATTGCTTCATCAAGATGACAGGAAGTGGTTCAACTCTCACAGTAATGACTGTTAACCAGTTCCAAAGGACTACAACCACATATACAGATGCATCAATTTCAAACAAATGAATAAAAACATTTTGGGCATTTTTTAGCCCCATTAGGTTTGTCCACCAATAAGTTGTACTTTCTTTGTCAGGCCTTAGAAAATCGATGGTATACATTTTTTTTTTTTAAACTTTTTTTTAATTTTTTTTTATCAACAAACAGCCAGACAGAGAACACAATAGCAGTTGGCAAACAAGTTAGGATGACAACAGTGTGATTTGTGTCCGACAGGATAAAAAACAGAGACAAAACAAAAAATAAATGAATAAAACGAAACAAAAAATGGACTGCGACAGGACAAAAACAAAAAACAAACAAAAACAAAGTCAGGATCTAAAGGCTCTGAGTCTAAGTCCATTATTAATACCATAATGCAATTTAGAGATCAAATAATGTGTATAAATGGAACAAAAAGACCAAGTATATCAAATAAAATAAAAACACAGCACTTGTTGGTCAGTCAGCCGCCTGCTAATCACAGTTTAACACCGCAGGTCCATCACCCTATTGTACAGAGACATCCGGCATGTCCAGCTCCCGTATATACTTGTAGAAGGGGTTCCACATCTTGTGGAATTTCCCCAAGGAGCCCCTCACTATGCACCTTATTTTCTCGAGTTTGGCTGAATTTAGGACTTCTTTTAACCACGAGGTGTGTGAAGGGGATGTTGGAGACTTCCACATGAGCAATATCAGGCGTCTGGCTAGTAAGGTAACAAAGGCTATGTAGGCTGTCTCCAGAGAAGAGAGTGGGCATGTGGGTGGGGTTACACCAAACAGTGCAGTCATGGCATTAGGAGTGACCGGTTTTCCAGTAATTTCTGACAGTGATCTAAAGATGTCAGTCCAATAAGAGTGTAAGACCGGACAAGACCAGAACATGTGTGCGTGACTCGCCGGTGCTTGTCTACATCTGTCACAAGTTGGGTCCGCTTCCTTATATATTTTAGAGAGCCTAAGCTTAGTGAAGTGTGTGCGATGTACTACTTTGCACTGAATCAGTCCATGTCTAGCACAAATAGAAGATTTGTGTACATTAGCAAGGGCTTTTTCCCAAAGTTCTTCTGAAATCTCCTCCCCAAGATCTGTTTCCCAAAGAGATTTAATGGAGTTCAGGGTAACCAAACGAAGAGAGTAAATCTGAGCGTAAATACACGTCATCATTCCCTTCAGAGTAGGTAACGGCCTAAGGAGTGCGTCTAGCGGCGAATCAGCTGGGTGATTAGGAAACTGAGGAAATCTATTATTAACAAAACTGCGAATCTGTAGATACCTGAAGAAATGTTGCCTAGGTAGTGCAAATGTGTCAGATAGCTGTTGGAAAGAGGCAAATGTGTTGTGAATATAAAGGTCTTTGAATGTTTTAACGGATGGTATACATTTATAAATATAGATTTTCGTCTGGTCTCCGTACAAATATGACGAGGTCTGGGCGTCAACGGCTGATGTTGATTGCACTTTAAGGGTTAGTGGACCTGCTTTAGACCTTTCAAACTTGCATCCAGGACTCCTCTGACTGACTGATGAGGAGTTCCAGGCATTCTGTATGGTTGTTTATCACTTGATTCATTGAGACAGTCAGCTTTTTCCAGGTAGCTGTAGCCAGGGGGACAGACTTAATTTAGGGCACAGTAAACCCAGGGCCGCCCCTCCCTACAGGCCAATCATGCAGGCTGCATGGGGCCCCGCCTTGCGCAGGGGGCCCCGCCCAGAGGGCCTCAGCTGCTGTGCGCAGTTCTCCGCTCAGTTCTCTGCGCACCCCCCGCGAGAGTGAGGTGACAAGGGGAGCACGTCTGTAACCCGACACCGTTGTAATGTATCGACATCTGACCAATCACGGCTTTGATACGGCCACTAGTGCAGGTGAAGAGATGTCGGTGAAAAGACAGTTTCAGTCTGGCGCAAAAAACAAAACATGAAGAAACTAGAGCATCACTCGAAGGTGGGTTATTATTGTATGAGTCAAATGTACAACTTGCGAATGTTGTATAAGTCAAATTGCCATATTAAAACATCAGCTGCAATTCACGACATGAAGAAGGCAGTCTCTGCATGGCATATAGGCTAATGGAGATAGTTATTTCCAGCATTCTTTATTTAACATTCATTCAAGTATGTTATGCCTTTTATCTGCTGATGTACAGGAGGAAGAGTGATACACTGTCTGTCTAGTTGGCTTACATAACAGTTAAAGTTTACAGCCTAAAAAACATGGAGCATTTTTTCCCCTTTTATTCATTTTTATGTCAATTTGCACATTTCATGGTGATGCTCAGCCTCTCCCCTTAACTCCTAACAGTCATCATGTCAACCACAACACAGAGAAATACTGATAGAAATGTGTGTGTAGTTGTTGATACATTGCTGAAAGAGGGAACTACATTTGAATACAGATTTAAGAAATATCAGTTTTTGAGCATGTCATAAGCATGTTTTGTCTTGACTATATTACAACTATATTATAATAAAACAATATAGTATTTTTATTATTGAATTGATTATGATTATCATTATTAGTAGAAGTAGTTTATTTGCATTACTTATATTTTAATCTTTATGAGGCTAGTATTCACCTGTAAACGCATACTGAACGGCATACATGCACATTTATAATTTACCTCACTGTATAAAAAAGTAACTGTTGTTAATAATAATAAACAGGAATTATATTTGCAAACATTTTTTCACTCCTGTCGGTTGGGGGGGGGGGGCCTCATCTCACAATGTTGCTTGGGGCCCCAAGTTGGCAAGGGGCGGCCCTGCGTGCGCCTGTCGGGGAGGGCAGCCGGTCGTCCCGGCGTCAAGCGTGCGAGTCTACCGAAATGAGCCGTTTGTGATTTCTATCATTTTTGGGTCCCAGACTCCCAGGTCCTCCGGCAGCAACCCGGAAACGGATGTCGGCGTGCTGTCTCGAAAGAAAACAAATTTCTCTAAAGGCTCGTCGAGGTTCGATTATCGAGGAGGCTGTCTGGAGGTGCCGTAACCGAGGATATACTGATTTAGAGGAGAGATGAGTCTCTCTGGAGGAGCTATAACCGAGGGTACACTGATGTATTCTGCGGAGACTATTTCAGCCACCAGTGATGTTTAAAAGAGGCGTGACGCATGGCTGGACTTATGTCAATGAAGCACAGCTCTGCAAACTTTTCCCGTTGTGATTATAAGTTATCCAAGATGATCAAATGTGCATCAGACTTTCTGTCCTTTACCGTTTGTTTGTTTACTCACTAATCACATCTCCCCTGGATGTTAGGTTATGCTTTCATTGTGAGGCGATGTTACAGTGAGAACAGCTGCTGAGGTCAGTGCAGAAAAGAGAACAGTGTGTACAATATATATATTGCTCAATAATATATGTAACAGGCCTACATTTCAAACTTTATTTGTAGGCTTTAGGAGATATCCACAAATAAACAGTAGATATTTGTCATGAAACCATAGTGCTTCACATAATAAAATATAGGAGCTGTTTGTGTTTGTTGTACAATGCGAAGGTGTGTGTGTGTGTGTGTGTGTGTGTGTGTGTGTGTGTGTGTGTGTGTGTGTGTGTGTGTGTGTGTGTGTGTGTGTGTGTGTGTGTGTGTGTGTGTGTGTGTGTGTGTGTGTGTGTGTGTGTGTGTGTGTGAGTGAGTTGATGTGGCAGGCAGACAGGCAGGTGTCAGTAGGTTATCTGACATATAAATGGTCAAAAATTGCATATTCTCCGTTAGCCTACGAGCTCCCCGTTTGAGCAAAGGACTGTTCCTTCTCAATGTAGCATGACATTGGATATACGCTTAACTTGTCCTGGATTGGAATTTTTGCAAGAATGTGCTTAAAATGCATGAAAAACGCACATTTTTCAAAATGGCCCACTTCCTGGGGGGCTGGGCTAATGGAAGCCATTTAAAAATATGTCCACAATTCCATGAGGAATGTTTGTGCCAAAATTCGTGAAGTTCTGAGAAACTATATGTGACTACCACACAATATGGGGCGCTAGTGAGCAGTTTTTTTTTTACATTCTCGAAAAGGTCGTGGGCTCTGACGTGTGTCTCAAGTTTTGCGTCCGAAGCTCATTTTATGCTATCACAATTTAAAAAATATATATAGGCCACGCCCACATTCTGCATTTGTTGCGACGCTTTAAATCTAAGTTCGTAGTCACCCCCAGAGTATGTGTCAAAAAAAAAAAAATGTGTCTATCCGTTCTTGAGTTATAAATTGGTGGTGTTTTTGGCGCTCCCTATAGGCCAAAATGAAAATAATTTGGTGTGCCTATTCCCAAAGACAGACTGAACCTATCCACCAAAAGCTGTGATGTTTGGATACATTGTTGATGAGTTATGAGCATTTCTTTCTAAGCCTCGCCTTTTTGCGAGTACGTTTTGATTGACGGCGGCAATATTTATCGTCCTAACATGCTCAGTTTCTACGGTAATGTGTCTGACCCTCCACCGATGCTGTATACGAAGTTTGGTGTTGAAAAACTGAAAATTGAAATTTAAGTGAATATTTAACTGTTTTGAACATTATGCTAATTGAAATTAAAGGGTTCCAAGAGGATTATTTGTAGAACAGGTCCGCCCGGTATGTGTGCAAAATTTCAGGTCATTCGGACTTACGGTGCGAATTTGTAAATTTATTACGAAATGGGATTTTGATAGGTAGCGAGCAAGTTGGAATGTCCTGGCGTCCGTGCAAAATTATACAACTTTTGAAGCATCCTAAAGCCCTCAAAAACAGGAAAAATCGTGACTAATAATAATAATAAGAAAAAGAATAATACCACCAATAACAATAGGTTCCTCGCACTTCGTGCTAGGACGCCGTCGGGGCCTAGCGCTCCGTGCTCGGGCCCTAATAATATCACGGAGAACAATAGGTTTCTCGCACTTCGTGCTAGGACGCCATTGGGTCCTAGCGCTCCGTGCTCGGGCCCTAAATATCGTTCCAGCGCAGGCTAACCGAGGCTAACCAATGAGCACCTGCATGTGTGTATGAGAATGGCCCTAACACCATTTCAGCCCAGATTCAAACTCCTGGCAGGACAAGCTCGAGCTCAATTCTCACACTGAACAAAAAAAAGTGAGTGAGGGACTGCAATATAAGAGGGAAAGAAAGAGAAACTTTCAAACTGTTCAATTGTTATGATGTGTAAAGACTGATATTGTTCTATAATCATCTGAAACTGTTAAGTCATGATGTGAAACGGTTAACAAAGAAAAAGGGAAACTCAAGCTGCTGCTACACTTTATTGTATTTATCTAAAATTAAGCACTTTTAAGATGCACACATTTTCAAAAGCTATTTTATTTATTTTCTCTATTTTATTTTTAAATACAGCCCGAGAGGAACATTACACATATCCACAGTATTTACTGTATATCTGTATAGTTCATTGTTAATTGACAATAAATATTGTTGCTTTATTTGATTGGCAGTCAGTTGTTGATTACATGCATTACATTACATTACATTACATTTAGCTGACGCTTTTATCCAAAGCGACTTACAATAAGTACATTCGACCAGGAAGACAAAACCTTCGAGAAAACAGAATCATATAAGTACATCAGGTTTCATAGAGCCAAACATTTCAAGTGCTACTCAACTGGCTATAGATAAGCCAGTCCTTTATTAGTATATAAGTGCTTTGTTAGCAGACGTTGATAAAGCTACAGCTACTTCTATATAGATCACACTAATTCATAAAGCAAGTTAGACATTTTGATGTTCCGGACCTTTGTGTTACGCTCCTCGTAAAGAGACTCAAAACTTGAACCCACTATGCAAGAACACTTGGGACGGAGACTTAGGTGAAGTGTCAAAAAGACTGGATTTATTCAAGTCCTCAAAAAACAGGCAGGAGACAAAGCAAACTCTCAACAGAGTGGGAAGAACGTGGAGCAGGGCTGAGACGGAGGTTGGGCTGGACGTGGCAGGCAGGACGGAATGGAATATGGAGTTTCTGGAACAGGCACAAAACAGAACAGGATTAGTATATGAAAAATCCAACTGGAAGAGTATACAAAAAGACTAGCAATTCTAGTCAGCCGGAACTGGAGTTTACCACTGTGAGTATACGAAGAACTGGCGAAGTCTGAGGATCGAACCGGAGTTTTAAGCAGCAGCAGGTGAGTAGTGGTAATCAGTGATGATGAGAAACAGGAGCGGAGGTGAGTTGGCGGGAAACGGAAAGTAGGTCAACCACGCCCAGCCAGGAAGACAGACAAACAGAAAAAAGGAGAAGGAGATACTGCAATTCCTCACACTTTGCATGGGGAGATTTTCTCTAACTGGACCTCATTGAATTTTAGTTGAATACCCCTGGTGTAGGGGTAGGGCGTGGTTTGGGATTGGGCCTACGTCATATCGGACGCACATCTGGATTAGCTCCGTTGTACCACAGTTTTTTGGGATTTGGGTACGGAGGAAAAGAGAGAGGGTTTATTTTCTGACGCTGCGTGAGACACATGTTTATGTATAAAAGACATCAAAAAGGGCATTTTGCATGATAGGTCCCCTTTAATGTGTAACAATTATTTACAAAACATGTCTCTTTAAACACACCATACCCAAAAAGGAGCAGGGAGAACAAAATAATCTTATATTACCTGCCCCTTTCTCAAAATAAATAAATAGAAATAGATGGTCTGTCCTTCATATGTTCTTATTCACAGCCAATTTCATAACAGTATCGTAGGAAAATAAGAAAAACACAAAAACTTAAAAAATATATATATTTGGTTTCCACTTGACAGTTAATGGAAAGAAACAAAACAAAAAAACAACACCAAAACATTACATGTACAAGGAAAAGTGCAAAATCTGAGTCCTGCTGTAGTAGAAGGTGGAAAGCGGCGCCGAATAACAATAATAATAATAATGGGACCTGCAAATAAAGAACAGACATCACAAATATTTAGCATAGTGCATTAACTTATTCACATAACGCTTCATATAGTCCCATTTTTCTTAATTTATACAAGTTCTTTAACTGAAAAATACCTATACAATTCTTTAGATCATTCTGTTGAGAATTCCATAGTTTTACACCAACCACTGAAATACACATCTGCTATAAAGTAGTCCGTGCATAAGGATGCTTAACATTTAATTTCCTTCTGTGGTCTTCATTGTCTGATCCAAAAACAAACAACTTTTGTAAATGTTCTGGTAATACTCTGCTTTTACTGCATTACTAATGCATTAATGCATTAGTAATAATGTCTGCAGCTCAGCTATGTCAGCTATGAGTTTCAAGAGTCTTGAAAACAGTTTGTTGGTGTTCTCTTGAATCAACTTTATGAATTATTCTTACTGCCCTTTTCTGTAATATTGACAATGGCTTTATGTTGCTCATATACGTTTTGCCCCACACTGCTATACAGTAAATAAAAATGGCAAAATGAGTGAAGAGTTTAACTTTCTCAATGCCTTGTAATCTAGCAAATACTTTGCCTTGTTTAGAACAGAAATATTCCTAGACACTTTCGTTTTAACATGTGCTATTTCAACAGTTTCACTCCCTGAACGTCCAGGAGCGACGCTTGGTCAGGGTCCTATGGCGTCCAGTTGTGACGCGCCGAGTCTCCTTCAGCTTCATAAACGGACGCAAAGAGCTTTCAACTGATTGCAATGTATTCCCATCGGCGGCGGTATTTGACGCTTAGGGAAGCACCGCATCGGTCCATGTCGGCGGCATTTAAAGGCAATGTGAGCGTCCATTCTCATTGGATAACGGAGGATTTTACACCCGGAAGTAAGTATTCCCCTTACTGTCGATTGATTTTACAGTGATATCTGCACTACTCATCAACTCAAAAACACCAGATTATCCTTGTTAATTACACAACATTGATTGGTTTAAATTGTGTGCAATGCTTTTGTGTTTTTAGAGATTCGGAGAAACAAATATTTTTTCGGAGTTTAGGATGGCAGAGGACACTACACTACCCAGAATCCTCAGCTATCGTTTGGGACTACACCATGTGCTTTGCTTCACAAACCCCGTGATTAGTCCTCAAGCTCTGTGATTGGTTGACCTCCAACTGCATTCCATATGAAAAAAAAGGTTTCGTAAAAGATAAAATCATACTTTATTCAGCAGTGCTTGCTTTACTCTTTGAAAGTCATCACATTAATGCATTGTAATAAATGGTTCGGCTGCATTAAATATTACACATCTGTCGTAGTTCTTTATTTATCTACAGAGACCGGGCCTCAGAATATTCTTTTACGGTTCTGTTTTAATTTCACAATAAAGTTAGTAGTAATATTTTAGTGGGAATGCTGTTAACAGCATTCCAACTAACTGTTCTTCTACGGACAACATTTTTATTATTATTCCGCCGACTTATTTTGGCCCTCTTCTCCTCCCGCATTGAACATCGCAGAAACTCTGTTCAAACATCAAAACGTTCAGCTCAGTCGGGAATCGATGGCTATTACTTTTCTCATTCATAACTTTCATAATTCCAGAGATACATCCCATAATGCATCACATTTTTAACCATTGAAGTCAATGGAGGAAATCTTCAGACTTCAACAAATCTTCATGCGACTTCAACTGCTAACTGTTCATTCATACTTTTACTCAGAAACCTCATTTCAACTTTAAATGTTACAAATCTTTCTGACATTATTCGTGTGAAACAACTTTTAAATCTGATTCTTACTTTTAGAGATATTAACATTTGTTCAGACCTTGTTTTAGAGGTTTTATTCACATTTTAACATTAACTAGAGTGCGTGATGTCACAGCTAGAGGGTGAGAAATCATGAAATTTGCCTTCATATATTTTTTTAAACTGCCATAATTCCCAAACCCTACATTCCTGGGACATAATTTGTCATGATAAATGTAGGAAAACATCTTGTAGCTTGAAAAATTATAAATAATTAAGCAAAAATAATTCAACAAAATGCCTCTTGAGGGCATGAAGTGACAAAAACGTTCAAAATTCCTCCATTGAAGCCCATTGTAATTTCAGGCAGATATTTCCTCACGGTAGCAGCCGCACACCTTTAGTTAAACTGCCAAAAAGGCCACATTATTAACCCGAAATTACACAAAAATTACACTTCAAATACTCAACTTCCTTGACATGCTTCACGTTTTGAAATTTCACAGATATCTGTTACGGTTCTTCCACAAAACGTTCACATGTAAGAGGTTCATCTCTCATTCAGAACAATGGAAACCTGTGATCTCTACACACCTCGTTAGTTCAAATATAAACACCTGTGTAATGGAACACGATGATGTCATCACTCCAACTGACATGCAGCAGACTTCAACAGTCCAGCTGTGAAGACGATTCGGGACAGTTTTGAGATTTCTTCAAATGCCGATGCCATGGCAACACAATGCTCGCCTTGAAACACGGTTTTCTCATAGCTTCAGTGAAAATACTCCAAACAGCCTAGAACTTCACAGGTTTGATAACGATGCAGCCATCAATGCATCTAAGCGTAGTATGGGGTGTCATCAAATGCCGTTGCCATGGTGACAGATCATTTGCCATCAACTTAGTTCAGAAGTTTGCGGTTCAAATATTCTGCTGCTTTTCCAAGCCTTTTTACTTTCTTTTCTTCTCTCATCACACATTCAAGCCCCCAGTGTTCATGTATCATTTCAATCTAAATTATTCACTTTCTTCTTACACATTACATTTCAGCATAGCAGTTTAGCGTCAGCTTTTCAGCATAAAGCATTCCCACTAGCAATTTCTTCAGGAATTGCATTCTCTAGTTTGTTTTAATATTATTGTTTTTTATTAACTACTAGACCGCTGGGTCATGTTAAGACCATCTTTTCTGTGTTGCTGTGGTTTTTTTCCATCGCTTTTGTTACAAATATCAAAACAATAATAGAATGTATCCGTCGTAAACTAAACCAGAAACAGCAGTATATTTTATTTTGTTAACACTGTAAACTTGACAGCTTTTTAACCCGCACCTCCTACTGGTTAAAGCACGTTATTACACGTTTAGAGTAATTGCAATGCAGGTAGATTGTGTTGCTTTTTAATGACTGTTTAAAATGCCTTTTTCTTAATGTCTTTCATTTTTGTAAAGCACTTTTGAATGTGTTAAAACATTTAAATATTAAGAGTACATACAAAATAGGAGGAAAGTAGAAAGTCAATGATAGAATAGAAAATATCAAGAAGATACTGTAAATGATATCTAGAATAAAACAGTTTAGTGCCGGATGTACAAAGACATTAATAGGAGGATGTGCAAAACAGTCAAACTAATGATGCTTTATTTAAACATTAAATAATACTTTAGGTTAAGGTCTTCTTTTAAATACATGTAAGCAAAAAGCTTTGGGGGTATCTGATAGATAGTAAGCCTGACAAAGTACTTAACGTTTAAGATATTGCATGGTTTGTTTTGGGACTTGACAATCAACTTTCCTGCTAAGTTAACTATGTTGAAGCACTTATTTTAACCGATATTATACATATGTATTATACTCTTATAAGATGTATGTAGATAGAATAAGAAATGTGCAAAATATGACAGTTTGATGGTGGAGCTACACACATATTGATAGATGTCTTGTTGAGGAACCTATGACCCAAGTTTGTCATCATTGCATAACTACACCGTAGTTGTGTATATGATATGTCAATAAACCTTAGAAAATCTTGAAATCTTGAAAGGGAAATAAGTGCAAAAAGAGCAAAATAGCCATTATATACAGTTTTTGATGAACGATTAGAGAATAACGAGTAATGAATATACTTTATAGCAGGGGTCGCCAACACGTTGATCGTGAGCTACTGGTAGCTGGCGGAGGTTTTCCGAGTAGCTCACCAGAGGGCGCTAAAGTGCAGTTGACATGTTGAGACATATTTATTTATGTAGTATATTTTGAGAGTAAGAAAGATAGAGAAAAAGAGATGTAAGATGCAGTCATGACAACTGAGGAAGGTCCGTCAAAGAAGAAATCTAAAATATACTACTTTCATGACGAGTGGGAACTGAATTTGTATTTACGAGCATCAAAGACAAGTGGGTGCGTTTAATTTGTGGCTCGAGTGTTGCGGTGGGGAAGAAGGGTAATGTGGAGATGCACTTCACAAAACTTCCCGGAAACGTTTCAAAGGAGTATCCCGCCGGCAGTTGCTTTCGCGTTGTGAAGGTACAACAATTAAAAGCTACGCTACAAAAAGCATGGGAGCCTGCCTGCAGACCTCCACTCTCAGGACAGTTCCGGTGCAGACCTCCACTCTCAGGACACCTCCACTGTCAGTACAGGAAGTGATGATTCTGACGCGTTTTTTTTCCCGCCCACCAAAGGACTCGTTTGATGGAGGTTTTCAAATCACAATGGAGTCCGCCCACCGTGCACTTTGGGTCGGCCTTGGTCAAGCCCTTTTGACCCCCCCAGCCTGGTTATTGTAAAAGTTTTTCGCTCAAATGACACCATGGAGGAATGTAACGGGAGTTGACAGCGGACTCTGCCTGCCTCACGAGTGCCTATTTTCGGACACTTCTTTTCACTTTTCCCCGGTTTTATTTATTTTTGGCTATTTCACCCGGTTTCTACCGGGGACATTGCCCGGTCTCGGGTGTCCCCCCACTCATCCATATATTAACGGATTTTGAACATTTTTGTTGCATTTTTCTCCTCTCCTCTCACTGATCGAATGGCAAACGCGACCCACTGTCGGAGGGCCTCCGCGCCAGCCCGGCTAGTGCCGGTGCTCTGGCGGTCGGTTCCTCCGAACTGCGGGTTCGACTCTGATGGCCGGGGGTGTGTGCTGCGTTGGGGTGGGGGACTTCCCCCACTCTGCGTGTCTCTTCCTTCCCGGGCCGGCCGATATGAAGCGTGAACAAAAAAGCTTTCACTGATGGCGGTGTTCTTAAGGGAGCGATGTCTGTTATGGGAGAGACTTTGTTCAGAGACCACAAGAGCAAGTCGGAGATAATGCCTGCCATTGACGATGTGCAACTGGGACCCAACACTGTGGCGAGGAGAGTGTCGGCGCTGTCAGTGGATGCCATGGGACAGTTGGAGCAGGACATGGTCAGGTGCAAGTGGTTCTCCATACAGTACGAGTCGGTAGATGCGAGCGACACAGCTCAGCTATCTGTGTTTATCCGGATGGTGTTTGAGGATTTTACGGCGAAAGAGGAGGTGGACGTGTATAATTCTATTAATAATTATTTCATAAATAAAGGCGTGCAAATTGAGAAGCTTGTATCCATAACAACTGATGGAGCCCCGGCTATGAGAGGTCGCCACAACGGGTTTATCGCAAATTGTAAGTCCATATTTCCCACGTTTCCTGAGTTACCATTGCATCATTCACCAAGAAGCACTTTGTGCCAAAGTTATGGACTTCAATCATGTCATGAAACCTGTGATAAAAATAATAAACTCTATCCGAGCGAAGGCAAAACAACAGGAGCTTCAAAGTTTTTATTGAGGAACTGTCAGCTGAATATGGAGATCTTCTTCTCCATGCTGAGGTGAGGTGGTTGAGTAGAGGGAAAATCCTACAGCGCTTGTAGGAGCAAACACAGTGGTGGTGGTGGCTTAAAGCCCACCTCCGCTCCGCGCTGTCCATTAGATGAGCCTGGTCAGATTAATAAAAGAAGGAGTTCAAAACACCGGAATAAAAGTTATAACAATAATCTGATTTTAATGGTAAAAAACACCAATACAAGTTACAGAGTACTCTGGACTCCCAGTTCTACTGCCGTGCGATACAGATATCAGGACCAGCCAGTCAGAAACAGGGGGCATTTTGCATGAATAAACAACAGTATATATAGACATATTTGGGGCGGAGTTGTGTTGCTCTTCCGTCCCATTTTACTCCTAAGCGAATCAGAGAGTCCGTGGAGAGGAGTTGGGACGGTTGCTCACTCCCCTATGTGTTCTTACTGGTGTTGTGGCAGACGTCATTCTTTGGCGGGGGCTCTAAGGCCACCCTCTGCCTCCGCGCGTCCTTTTGTGAATGGGTCAGATTAACAGAGGAAGAATTCACAGCAACCATTGGTAAAGTTATAACAAATATGCTGATTTAATGGCAAAAGATACAATAACACAACATCACGAAGTAATCCGGATTACTCCGGCTCTGGTTCCTCCCGCTGGGAAATCTTACTTACTTTGTCTTGTCAGCAGGAGGAAGAGAGAGCGAACACACGAACACAAACAGGAGGTATAGAGGTACCACGGGGAGGAGTCGGGTGAGATTCTCCTCCCACAGAGCCCATCCTGCAGCATTCCAGAAACTTCAGTTGTGTCTAAAGAATATTCCCTTGCTCACAAAGATAACACAAAGGTTTCATCTCTCATATCTCCAACTTCTGGTTACACAGACTGCTTATTATTAATACAAAGTAATTAAACACACACATCTACTATTCAAGATATGTAGACTTCCCTGACATGGCGGAGATTTTAAGAAGAATGTTTCCTCCCCTACCTCTCTAGTCTTCTGTCATGAAAAAGCTGCTTTTATTTCATACAGAGTAATTAAACATGCTTAAGCCAACCACTCCATAATGTTGTAGCAATTTAGTACCCACACATGAAAGAATAAAACAGAGAAATCAATATAAAACACAAACACAGGTATTGTTTGAGCAGAATTCACATATAGCTGCTCAAATAGACACACACTCCTTAGCATTAACAGAAGTTCATTGTTCTTGTCGCTTTAAGGGCTTCTGTGAACTTCCTTTCACCTCGAAGTCAGCGTTTACTGGAATGAATGCATTCATTGACAATTCAGACCGACTATTGTCTTGTTAACTGTGTGACTCAATTCTCAAGGCCTGCAGGATGTGCATCATTAACTTAAGAAGAATTTAACCATTATATCTGGGGAAAATGTCCCTCGTAGTTCCCTTGTTAATTTGCAAAGACCATTGATGATTAACCAAGAACCTCATGGCCCCTAACTGCAACAAGACTTTCTGAAAAACACTTAACGGGTAATCTTTTCACTCAAAACAGAAATCACAAGTACTTCTGCACCTTACCTCCTCACAGATAGCCAAAAAAGCACCCTTTTGATTACACATAAAAGTGGAAGAAAAAGACTATTGCGCTAATCTACTTTTAAGAAAAAGGGAACATTGTTTCAGGAATATATAAAAAACCTCTCTATATTTAAGAGGAAAAAATGTACTTTGTTCCTTCAACTATTAACACACAGGAATGTATAAAACCACACATATATTAGGGATAACATGATGCAACACACCTCTTATATATCAGATGATATCATCTTCAATTCCCCACACTGGTTGGATTCATTTCGGGTCGGGTCCAATACAGGGTCTGAACAGAGCGTGACAGCTTCGGAAGTAAACAAGGACAGAGTTACTTTTTATCTTGCAGCTGAGTTCACTCCTTTACTTTCCCAAGGAATATTTCACACAAACTCTATTCTTTCCCAGACAATCAAACATTGTACACAGATATATCGGTGCATTACTTCTGAACAGAGCGTGACAGCTTCGGAAGTAAACAAGGACAGAGTCAATCTTTATATTCCACCTGTCTTCACTCCTTTACTTTCCCAAGGACGATTTCACACAAACTTTTCCTTCCCAGACAATCAAACATTGTACACAGATATATTGGTGCTTGAGATTATATTGGCCCCAGAAAGAACCTTGAAAAGAATATGTGTGTGTGCTGGTGGGAGGAGGTGTATGTGTGTGTGTGCTGGTATCTGGGTCAGTGAGTGTAGGTGAGCAAAGAATATGTGTGTGTGCTGGTGGAAGGAGGTGTATGTGTGTAGCAGGGTATCTGGGTCATTGAGTGTAAGTGAGAAGGTTTATATATATAGGATTACTTTAAAACAGTCCCAAATAATACATGTTCACTTCAATACAGTTTAGAACAAATTAACTTTAATCTTTACGCTTCCTCTCCTTGCTGAATGAGGTAAAGCTCTTCATGGAAGAGAGAGGGGAGGACACCTCCATCTTATCTGATGCTGGTTGGGTACTTGACCTGGCCTTTTTGACTGATCTGACAGGAAAATTAAACCAGCTTAACCTCCAGCTACAAGGCAATGGCAAAACAGTATGTGGCATGATTAGTGCTGTAAAGGCCTTTAAAGCAAATCTGTGTCTATATCTCCAGCAAGTAAAGGGAAATAAATTGCATAATTTCCCCTCTGTTCAAAAAGTACTGCAGGAGAATAAAGCTGCTGCTGGCTTTCTTGACTTATCAAAGTACTGTGACTGCTTAACTAAGCTTGGGCAGGATTTGAGGACAGGTTTCTTGACTTTAAGCAGCTTAAGTCCTGTGCAAGTTTCCTTGCTAACCCATTCAACATCGTGGATGTTACTGACATGTCTGAGCAACTGGCCAGCCTTTTCAGTCTCAGTGCTTCAGAGTTGGTGCTGGAGATAATCAATCTCCAGAATGACATTCGGCTGAAAGCACATCAGATGGACGAAGATTTCTGGAAGCTATTGGACCCAGAGAAATTCAAAAACATTCAAACTGCTGCACTGAAACTGTCCTGCTTATTTGGGTCAACATATCGCTGTGAATCAGCATTCTCTGATATGAACTTTATCAAATCCAAATTCAGGACAAGACTTACTGATGAACACCTCAATGACTCAATCAGAGTGAATTTGTCAGGATACACTCCCCAGTACAGTGCTCTGGTGGATGCTATGCAGTGCCAGGTGTCACATTAGCTGAGTCAGGAGAAAGACAACAATGCAGTGACAGACTGAATGTTTGAAGACATATGTTTGCTTGATGCAAGTTGAGAAAAGCACAAGCCATATTCCCCTTTTACATGTGAAACTAATTTGTGAAATGCTTGAAATAATTTAAATTATAGAGCTAGAAATGTTATTATTACAATTAGGAACGTTGCACTCTTATCTGTAAAACTGTTTACTGTAGTTATTGATGCTAAAATAGAACTCAGTATTGCATGGTGATTATTTGTCATTTTTTCTCTTCATGAGAAAGTCAAGTTTATTCATGTTCATGTTAATGTTTCTGCTCTTGAGTCACGAATGTGATATGTGCACTGAAATCTATATAAAATAACATGAGTAGCCACTTTCTTTTTTCAAAAGTAGCTCCCGGTTAGAAAAAGGTTGGAGACCCCTGCTTTATAGGGATCTGCAGATAGCACCAACTATCAAATATCTCGCCTGATTGTTGGCACTTGACAATCACCTTCCCTGAATTTGACTCAGGTGTAACTAAAGTCTGATTTAAGGGTTGTTTATATTTCACATCATTAATCCAAATCTGTAAAGTAACTAAAATAAATGTAGTGGAGTAAAAATACCAGGTTAACCTTAAAGAAAGCCCTCAGGATTATAAAAAACCCCCATCACCCCAGCCACAAACTGTTCTGTCTGCTGCCGTCTGGAAGGCGGTACCGCAGCATCCGGACTAAAACCACCAGACTCAGAGACAGCTTCATCCCACAGGCCAGAAGACTATTAAACACCTGAACTTTGAAACAACATCCATAACATTCATCTGGCTGCTACTTAGAAATTATTTGTCAAATATATCATATTCCAATCACTTGTATACAGTGTTGGGACTAACGCGTTACAAACTAGTTGCGTTACAGTAACGGTTACTGTAACGCAACTACCTTTTGCTGTAACTAATAACGTTACTAGTTACCTATTCCCATTCAGTAACGCCGTTATAGTTACTGTGATTTAAATGGGTGCATTACTGCGTTACATTATGTGATCCAACTGAACCGAATCTCCCTGCGGATGTAACTTGCAGGCGAATACAGCGATGTCCTCTCACAGTACCATGGAAAAGTGAAAGTGAGCAGAGAGGAGTGATGATTGGTTAACGCGGGGTAACATTTCAGGGTAAGCCAATCAGAGACAGAGTTGGGCGGGTCTTGCCTTATGGGGAAAATACACAGGTTGCATACCAATAGTCCATTTAGCTTAGGATCCTTCCTAACCAAGTGAAATGACCCGGAAGTCCCTCAGTGGCAGCCATGATAAGTGCCGTTCCAATTCTCTAAACGAAAGGAAAGGAGGTTTCAAACTTCCTTTATAACCTCCTTTAGCTTAGGAACCACTGGACCTCCCTTGACGAAAGGAGAGGAGAAAACGCTGCCCCACAATGCATTGCAGCCGCAGCATTTGCCGTCACTCAACAGTCGGCCGTTCACGGAAACAACCGATTATGACCGAGAAATGATATCATGAAAGTTACGGTGCTTATTAAGCATTTTAAAACGTATGTGGTAAGTTGCCAAAGTGCTTTGTTTTGAACGTTCATCAGTATTATAATCAAAAAGAGAAATATGAACGTTAGTTTTTACTGAAATGATCAAATAAAGTCAACATTTCACAGTCTTTACTGAGCTGTGTGGGGTTTGTTCAACTTTTAAAAGATGTTTGAATGGTGATATACACAGTGATAGATGTTAAGGACTAACGTTTATAATAAATACATCTGTATTGATTTTAAGATATTTTCATAGTTCATACAATCATACGTATTGGGATCATTTGTATTAATGTGGACCGGAGGGAGAGGGTGACGAGCATAAGTTTCACTTTCCTTTTTTATTTCAATTCCAACTTTGGTCATGAAGAATATGTTTCTCTGTTGTCCACGTTCATAAAGCATAAAGCAACAGCATCAGAGCACGGTGCAGAGTCTCTAGATGAGTTTACAGTAGTCCCTCGTTCTTATTAAACATCCATGTTGTAGTCCGCTGTATAGAAAACTGTAGTTTCCATAGTTTCCCCACAGCAGCAGACGCACATTCATGACGTCCGCTGGCGCATCATAAACACGTCGGATAGTGAAAGTGCAGTCGGATTCTCTAAAGTACCGCAGTCTCTTCTCCTAAATCCTTTTGAATTCTCCTATCCACTATCCCTTAACCCTGTGACGTTTCACTCAGAGGTCAAGGAATAGGAGATAGGGTTAGAACTTAGGAGCTGATTTTTGGATAACCGAACGCAACCCCGGACACACAAACACTTGCTAACACACACACATGGCAACGCCCACCACCAGCACACACACACTATGGCAGATGCAAGTATCAGCGAGAGCAGCAGCGCATTTACAACTTGGAGATATAACCACTATTTTCAATTTGTGGGGATAAAGGACGCAAAAAATATTACGGTCAAATGTAAACTGTGTGCAGGACAGAAAGCATTGTCCACATCGAATAACAGCAATGCCAATCTCCTGAAGCACCTAACTAATGTAGCTACATGTGGGGAGTTGTCTTTTCTCTTACGGTGCCACAGAACAACACAAAAACTTGTATTTGTATTGTTATTATTTTTAAAGTAAAGTAATGTGTTACTAGTTACTTTTATAATTTAGTAACTAATAAAGTAACTAGTTTTTTTGAGAGCAGTAACTATAACTATTACTAGTTACTTTTTAAAAGTAACTTGCCCAACACTGCTTGTATATAGACTCTTATTGCACTATTTCACTATTTTTATTTTTGTATTTACTTGCACTATTTTTTCTGTGTATCTGTTTTATTGTGTTGCACTGTTGGAGGAGCCTGTGACCTAAGTGTGGGGGGGATGGGATTCATTCCATTTCAAAGTGCTGTTTGACGCTCCGTGTAAACTTTGCGCATTGCCACTCCAACATCCAATCACAGAGCTTGAGGACTAATCACGGGGTTTGTTAAGCAAAGCACATGGTGTAGTCCCAAACGATAGCTGAGGATTCTGGGTAGTGTAGTGTCTTCTGCCATCCTAAACTCCGAAAAAATATTTGTTTCTCCGAATCGAAGGGGAAAAACACAAAAGCATTGTACACAATTTAAACCAATCAATGTTGTGTAATTAACAAGGATAATCTGGTGTTTTTGAGTTGATGAGTAGTGCAGATGTCACTATAAGATCAATCGACAGTAAAGAGAATACTTACTTCCGGGTGTAAAATTCTCCGTTATCCAATGGGAATGGACGCTCACATTGCCTTTAAATGCCGCCGACATGCATTGATGCGGTGCTTCCCTGAGCGTCAAATACCGCCGCCGATGGGAATACATTGCAATCAGTTGATAGCTCTTTGTGTCCGTTTATGAAGCTGAAGGAGACTCGGCGCGTCACAACTGCACGCCACGGGGTCCCTGACCAAGCGTCGCTCCAGGACGTTCAGGGAGTGAGACTGTGTTGGCTATTTGGTGATTTCCATGTCAGGTTATCATCCAATGTCACAAAAAAAAAAAATCGAAATTCAGATACCCTTTCAATATGAACTCCATCAATAGTCAGTGAAACGTTTTCATCCTTTTTTCTATTAGCAAAAACCATAAACTTAATTTTATTCAAATGTAGGGTTAACTTATTTTCATCAACCATCTTTTAAGTTTGAACATTTCATGTCCAATACATTTAGCTGAAATGTTTAAATCGTCTCCTGAACAAATCGTCTGCAAACAACACAAATTGCATAATGTTGACATTTCACATTGATGTACAAAATAAAAAGTTTAGGCCCTAAAACTGATCCCTGTGGGACACATTACATTATATGTTACTTGTTAGATGCTTTTATCCAAAGCGACTTACATAAGCAATACTGTGGACAATCCCCACAGGAGCAATTTGGGGTGAAGTGTCTTGCCCATGCGCACCTCCGCCAAAAAAAGAGCACCGGGTCATTTGAAAAAAGGCGCATTTGCGTACCAACATTGAGAGAGAGAGAGGAGAGAGAGAGAGAAGAGAGAAGAGAGGAGAGAGAAGAGAGGAGAGAAAGATATTTGCGAGTTGCATATGAACCTATGATATGAACTCAGGGCTGGCCCGTAGCCGCGTTATAGATGTTCACCTAGGGCGCCAGATCTGTGGAGGCGCTGCGCTGGCAGTTCTGGGAGGGAAGAAAACATTTTTGACTATTGGTGGTCATCCTAATTTTCGACCTTGATGTAACAATATTCATAATTAAGTAAATGTAACACCCTTTTTACCCCGGTTACACGTTTCATTTGCCCTGTACGATGGGCGCTGTAAGTGATGAAAATGGGGGATGTTGGCTTATCTGGCGCCCGCAGCTCACAGCCAAAATGCGAGTGAGCGAGGGAGAGAGGGAGGGTGCACCGGTACCGGCGCTGTTGTTATTAGAATCTGGTGCTAGCTGCTCTAACGGATATAAGAAGAAGATGTTTCTACAATAATGTGGAGGGCAGTAGCGTGGCATGGGGAAAAATGCAGGGGAAGCCTATTTTTTGGGTCGGGGGGATGGTCAATAACGTAACCAGATGAGTGATTACAGCGCCCGGTATCATTTTACACACATTTGTATCACACAGATGCAGGACTTGCACACTCCTGTTATCTAACCGAAAGGTCCGCACGCACTCTCTAGCTGAAACTCTCTCCTTATTAATTCAAGCATTTTACTTATTAATGTATGCAGACAATCACACAATCTATGTGATTTTTGGATTTACCATGCCTCTCAATTGCCCGTGACAGGTTGGCAAGGTCGATGAATCCTGAAGTTGCCCAAGGATTGTTCAGGGAGCACGAATCCTTGTCAAAAAGAAGACATGGCCAGGAAAATAGACGCTGAAGTTTAGCGCTTCCAGTTAGCCACTCCGTGCGGACATAATTGTCCTCATTGAACGTCCGATTCTCTCCCTTTTTCCTCTGTGTACACACAGCTCGAATGTGGGCATTGGCCTGTCATCTGATTTAATTTTTAGTTGCTGCTGTAGCGGAAGTTTAGTAAAGTTATGTTTGATTAAGTACGCCAAATCTCCACCCTCCATAATGCTTCATTTGCTTGATAATTTCTAGCGGCGGTGATGACAGTTACAGTATTAAAACTGATGTTGATGTGATTTGATTGGATGGCAGTGTCCAATCAAATCGCCAGCCGCCTCTGAAGGGAAGCAAGAGGCGGCTGGCTTCCCTTGGCATGGCCCTGACCAATCACAGGTTGGCAGGGGCATCACGTGGGCCTCATCTGATTGGTCAATCCCTCAATTTTTTTTCACCACGGGAAGCCAGATTCGGCTGGCCTCCTCTCGCAACAGTGAGTGCAATCTACTGTTTCACCATAACATCTAGAGGGGCGCTGTTTGTTTCACTCTTTGTAAAATACTCAATGAGAATGGGGGAGAGACGGGCCGGCAGCAACACACAGCAAAGGAGAATTATTGAAACAAAACAAAGTGTTTTTATTTATTTATTTAAATTATAACTACAATCCGAAAAAACAGGGGAAGCCTGGCTTCCCTTGGCCTCCGGGAGAAAACGCCACTGGTGGAGGGAGAGTCCTCTCCAGTCAGACTGAGAGACTGATAACTACAGCTCAGTGAGGTTTACTCTGAGTGTTTAAATAGTTAACTTTAGTTTAAGTTCAAACGGTTTGGTCACAATTTATGCAAACACATATTTCCAAGGCTCTCCTTTATAATTATTGGGATAAACAGGTTTGAAATCATTCCAATGTATACTATAGGACAGTAACCAAAAATATCCTTTAAAACTGGAGATAAAAAAATGCATAAATAAATAAATGTTAAGGTAAAATAAGATATGAATGAACAACACAAATACAATAAGTTACATTCATTTGTTATTGGCTATGGTAGGTTATGTTCACATACTTATTTGATTACATCCACTTGTCTAAGATGACAACAGAGACTTTCGACCCAAACCCAGCTGTTGACTTGTGGATGCAAGCAGCTAATCACAGACTCAACCAGAGAGAAAGTAGTAGGCCTACATCATCAGCTACCATGTCTGACAGAGAGGAAGACAGTGAGGAGAACAGTCAGGAGGGTAGTGATGACAGCTTGTAGGATTACTGGTCGTGCTCATGTTGTCTTATGTTCACCTCTGCATGTGTGTTCTGTGTTCACCTCTGCATGTGTGTTCAGTGCCGTGTGTCTGGAAAATAAAGTCAAGACCCCCTCAAAAGTTACAGTTTATTTCATTTTAAGGATGAGCACCAAGCAACATCTCCAGGTGCTCCTTTGAGAACCAGGGCAAAAAAGTTATGTGCACCCCTGACTATAATGAAGGTTGCTAAGGAGGATCAAGAAAGAGAAAGGAAAAGAGGTTAAAAGACGGACGCTGGACGTCAGATAAATCACCAGAAGAAGGCAGACAGGAAGTAAACAATAACAGGGCATGGAATGGGCTCTGTAGTGTGTTTAGTATATGGCCGTGTACAGGCCCGGTTCCAGAACAAAATGACTCGGGGTGCCTCTGAGGTTACAGGGGGCGCAGCAGTAGTAGGTTTACATGAGCAATAGTGGCCGGCAACAGCAATGAAAAATAGCATTGATGGTCCCAATGAACAGATTATGGCATTTGTTATGTTTTGAAACCAAGCAAGTGAGAACATTTCAAGTGAGTTAAAAGTGCAATCCTGAAATATCTCATATAGTCCAAAGTGGACTGTGGCAAAGAAAAGCACAACAGCTTCAAAACTGTACTGATAAAACAAATGAGAACATATTGTAAATCAAGGCAAATATGATTTGAACCAGCTCATGGTTTGAAATGGCAAACATTGAAAAGTAAAAGTATTATTGAAACCATGTACTAAATCATCACTTTGGTCCCATCATATACTCTGGGAAGAGAATATTTACTGTGCTTGAAAACTGGTATCACATCATTATGTGAGGTTGACTGTGACCTGGAGAACATTTCAGCTGCAACATTAGCTTGTTGATAAGCTTGGGATATGAGATCTTTTTGTAGCCATTTGTGGTGAAGGCATCTGTGCTATTGTATGCATTATGTTTGACCCAACATTTCTACAGGCATGGCAGAATATGGCACTATTTTACATTAATATTCTAGCCCTTGTCTATGTTTATACCACGAGCTGCAAAATGACCGCCTTACCCCACTGTACAGGCGGGTACTTGTTTAGATATACCTGGGCAGGCTCTGTTTTGCCGTGGTATCCTGGCACCTGCGGGCCGCAGAGGCGCGGCGTAGTTTCGGGGGACGAAGACTGCTGCTCCGGGGGCAAGGGCGGCGAGTCATGCGGGAGTAAGCTAGTGTCCACGACGGAGGGTAACGTGATGTCCCCATCTGACCTGTTGCTACTGTCTGCAGTAGATGCAGTGTTGCTGGCGTTTAGTGATGGTTGCTTTAACCATGTTCGTATAAATGATTATCCACAGATCAGATGTGTGTCACTGCTGTGGAAGCACTTTGGAAATGATGCACACGCAGTGGAGCAGGTCACACGCACCTGACACAATTTGTTGTTTCCGTTCTCTTTTTTGAATGGTTGCATAACATTCAACTGTGTGGTGGCGAGTGTATCTAAGATGACAACAGAGACTTTCGACCCAAACCCAGCTGTTGACTTGTGGATGCAAGCAGCTAATCACAGACTCAACCAGAGAGAAAGTAGTAGGCCTATCATCAGCTACCATGTCTGACAGAGAGGAAGACAGAGAGGAGAACAGTCAGGAGGGTAGTGATGACAGCTGGATTACTGCTCGTGCTAATGTTGTTCTGTGTTCACCTCTGTGTGTTCAGTGCTGTGTGTCTGGCAAATAAAGTCAAGACCCCTCAAAAGTTACGGTTTATTTCATTTTAAGGATGAGCACCAAGCAACATCTCCAGGTGCTCCTTTGAGAACCAGGGCAAAAAAGTTATGTGCACCCCTGGGTATAGCATAACAACTGTGTAGGCCCTTAAGGATACTAACAACTTGTATTACACAGCTTAGTTGAATACTCGATTCTGATTGTATATTCTTAGCATGTGACACGTTGTTAATACAGCAGTACAGACCACTGTCAATGACTATAATGAAGGTTGCTAAGGAGGGTCAAGAAAGAGAAAGGAAAAGAGGTTAAAAGACGGAGCGCTGGACGTCAGATAAATCACCAGAAGAAGGCAGAGAGGAAGTAAACAATAACAGGACAAGTAATGGGCTCTGTAGTTTGTTTAGTATACCTCTTCTTGTCACTCTCTTCATTAGAGGGACATCATGTATCCGTGGTGCAGAGCTCAACTGAGTGCACCATTAACGCAGCACATTTAATAGTCTCTAAACTTTCTCTCCCACTGAGCCGACAGGTCGGCCTCCGTGTCCTGATTTTATCACCTGTGATCCAGCATAGTTATCTGTAGTGGCTTCTCCAATCACTCTGTGATAATGGACAGCGGGATATTGACTCTGATTTCTAGCCTCATATGTTCAATAGCCACGGGACTCCGAACCAAATTGTCCTACATTATGAAAAAGCACACATCAGACATCTCATTAGACCAGTAAAGACATTCCTGTTAATCGGATCAAATGCACGATGCAGACATGGACAAAGTATCAAAATAAAGTGTTTTTAATGTAAACAGGTAGCAATACACTGAATACATAAAACAACAAAACAAACACTCAATAAACTGTCTTACCTAAACTATAAAAAAAACTACAAAATAATAATACAAAAATACTTACTAATCTTACCTTACTTAAAGGTGGGGTAGGTAGGTTTGAGAAACCGGCTCGAGATACACTTTTTGTTTGTAAAACATTTCAGCTATGGAAGCCGTAGTACTGTAAAAAGCACGACCAATCATCTGAGCCGGCCCGGCTAAAATAACTGGATGGCCTACCTGCCTGTCAGCCTTCCATCTGTGCACAAACTTATCTCATGCCCTCACTGGTCATGTGCACGTTTGTGTGTTTTGGAGGAGGGGCTCTGTAAGGAAGTGGCAGATTTTTTCCGGCTGGTTTCTCCAAAATGACCTACCCCACCTTTAATCTAGCTATCTATGCAAGATTACTGTACCTATGGACGATGACAATGCCAATGACTATAACGCTGGAATGCTTGGAAACGCACAAGACAATCGAGACGAGAACTATAAATACACAGAATGGTAATCACAGGACAAGACACAGCTGGGCAGGGTAGGCAGAAACACAAGGGCAACAGGTGAAGACAATAAGATAATCACAAAAACAGAAAAACAGACAAGGCAGGAAATGTACTTTAGACACATGAGGGTAGACAAGACTATCAAAAATAAAACAGGAACCTATCTAAACACATAACATGAAACCTAAACTAGGGAACAATCCTAGCAGAGCCGTCTACGCACAACAGTTCCCTGCTATAGTATTAAGCAATAAACAAAACCCATGCAGCAAAAGACTAAATATAATTTCCACACATTCTTCTTTCTTGGATATGAAGAGCTTACCTCACTATTCTACATCTTCCCGGGATTTGGAGGAAAACACTGCGCTGCGACCTCCTCCTGCGTCATTACCCACCAGGCGCGTTTCAAAACGTTGCGGAAGCGGAGCGTCGTGTGTGCAGCCTCGCAGTTGTTGGATGAACGTTCCACTTCCTGCCTGTGCCGCGCTGCGTCAAAAATAGGATTCATCCTATATTTTAGAAATTCCTTGCGGCGAGGAGCTTCTGGGACGCTTCGAGCCTCGACGCAGCGCTGCGCAGCGGGTCTGGTGGAATAGCACCCATTGACTAGAGTGGCCGCGATCGCTAAAAACGCCGCAGCCGCAACGCAACGCAGCACAATGCAGCGCAGAGCAGACGCTCCTGGTGGGATTAGGGGGTTAGAGTTGTGTGTGTCTTTTATTTCTTGTCTTGGGCCTTTTGTCCTTCGCTTAGCGTATCCCGCTTTTGTGCTGAGGCATTAGCCGTTAGCTTCCCTTGTGCCTTTTTCTTTTATTTTCGCTTGATTATTTTCTTTGTTTTTCTTCCAAAAAAATTGTTTAGTTATGATCGACACAAGGCTCAGGACCCAAACGCACAACACCAGCACCAGGTCAGGATTAACAAAGTATTTTAATAAAAAGGCAAAAACACAAAACGCTCACTTGGAGTATCAAAACTGAGAAACTATTGGATCAAAAAACGCATAGAGGGCTATGCCTATATGAAATAGAACACATAATGGCAGGAAGGCCTCTGAAATTAGAGGGAAATGTTACTACAAAATGAAACAGGAAGTCACAAGACAAGGCAAAAGATATAAATGTCTGGACACCACAGGTTTTTCTATTGTCCCTTGCTGTTTTCTTTGCCTGTAGGTTTTAGGTTTTCAAAAAAATTAAATGTATTATCTAACTTAAAGGTCTCCTATTATACTATTTTTAGGCATATATTATAGGTCTCAGATATATAAAAAACATGTCTATGTTTTGCTCAAAATACCAAACAGATCACCCATTCTAGCCATCCCTCATACCCCTCTATGTCAGCCCTGTTAGAGAAGTGCTGATTCTGGGTCCGTAGCTTTAAATGTTGCCGAGCTGCTGCTGGCCACGCCCCTTTGGAGCATGCATGAGCTCTCCTCTGTGAAGAGAGGTTTCTACCAGCAGAAACTCAGCTAAACGCTGCCGTGATTAAACGCCATAATATGTTCCAAACCACATCAAGGATTATTTCTGAAACAGTATGGAGCTCAAATGCTTTTTCTTTCGCAGGTTTACCACAAGGTGAGTACCTTTTTTATATCCGGCTTTTTTACACACACTCTCTTCAGTACAGTTTAGCTCTGAGTGTTAGCGATGCTTGCTAATGTAAACACAGACCATAGCGTTTCTGATAGGGCCGTGGGCGTAAAGCATTTTAGTAATGTCGCCATGACCGCAGCAAATCTGGATCAGCTCCGTTGTACCCCTGTTTTTAGAGATTTGGGTATGGAGGAAAAGAGAGAGGGACTTTGTGAGTCTCCTTACACACTGGGGACACATTTATGTATAAAAGACATCAAAAAGTGCATATTGCATAATAAGGGATCTTTAAAACCCCAGACCCAACTGCCATCACTAATGGGCGCTTAGCAATATTATTTGATACTACATTTTACACATAAGAAGAAGCACTTTGGTTTGGGCATCCTTTCTTTTCCCATATCATCCAACCGTGGTTATTAGATCACCGATAAACAGTACGATTGCCAGGGACGACGATATGGCTCAGCCTCTGACGGAACTTCTAAATCAGTGTTTCCCCTACCATTGTCTTGGGGGGGAGCTGTGCCACCCCAACGGGACCCCGCGCCCCCCCCTGAAATTCAAGGTGTTTTTTGTTTTTTGTATATACATATACATATAGCGCCAAATCGAAACTGAAATAATCTATCTACGGTCACTTTTCACATTGAACATGTGCTCTTTTATTAAATAAACTAAACGCCTATGTTATTTATCCAATTTATGTGCATGTTTCAGTGTCATACACATACAAATGCACACACTCACAATCAGAGACAAGAGCGGAGGAAAGGAGGAGAACAACAAAGTATAAAAAAGTTAAACAAATCTGCATTATAGCCCCGAGCTCTGCTGTTGGTCATGTAAGTCATGGGCGTAATTTCCACATGTCCCCCCCACTGTTCAAAATCCCGTTTGTGTCCCCTCCATTTTCAAATTCAATTATTTTTTAACCTCAAGCCGTCATCGTCACAGAGGAGCATACAGCCTCTGTGTGTGTGTGGCACGTGCACATGAGACAGAGAGAGAGTTGCAACATCAATTATGGTTGATGTTGCAACCATAATTTTTTCAACCAGCTGCCGGTGTCACGATATTCATGTTATGTCACGTTTTTATGTCTAGGTTTGGGTGTTTTGCTGTTCTCCCTGTCATGTTTTCCTCCTGGTTTATTGTCTGGTTCTTTTCCCTGTGTTTTTCCTCCTGTCATTAGTTTCCCTGGTGTGTCTAGTTGTCTGATTGTGTTCACCTGTGGCCCTTGTGTTTCTCCTCCCCTGCCCGGCTGTTTCTCGTCTTGTGATTACCCCTCCCTGTATTTAGTATTGTCTCTTCCTGTGTTCAGTGTTCGTTCATTGTTTGTCTTTCCCTTCATGTCACGCTCCATGTTTGTCCTTGAAGTTTGGTCCTGGATTATTTACTCGTGCTCCCCTGTTTTTTGGTAATGCTAACTTTGTCTCGTTTTCTTTTGTCATCGGCTTTTTTTTGTAAATTAAAGCTCGCTTTTTGTTAATACTGCTTTTGGGTCCTACCTTTTCCACGCTGTAAAGGAATATTTTAGTCTTGTTAAAGTATATAGAGTTTAGTGACTTGTCCTCGGGAATCTGTTTTTGGTAAACCGCATATATTCCTGCCTGTAAGGTGATCCTGTGTAGCTTCTCAGGAAGACACAGGTCAAGAGGTCATCTGATATCCTGTGGGGGGAGAAGCTTGGCTCATGTGGGTTTGCAATGCAACAAGTCTTTGTCTCGACATCTGGCATGCATTAAAGGAAAACCCGCATGTTTTAGGGCCCTCCTCTTCTCATGTATAGATGTGGTCCTGGCTCTTTTGTCTTCAGAGTTTGCTGGTATCTTACATGAGAACTGTGGTATACTGTGATCTCTCCGGCCGTACGAATTCTCAATAAATATCAGTGTATTGACTAAGGCGAATCCAGTTTCCCTCATTTCATGATTGGCTCAACATTGCTGCAAAGAAGTTTTTACTTCACACACGCACCCTGACAGAATGAACCAACCAACTGTGGACTCAGCAGACTCAGATTATTTTGCTCTACAGATGGAATGTCTTGGGTACTCTGGAGTACATTTGTAATACTTGGAATGGCGCCTCATCTAGACGGGGTAGAGAGGCTGCGTTGAAGGAGGCACGTCAGGAGGTTGCTCGCAAGCCCTGGCTCAGGAGCATGTTGCCTGAGTGGCTACAACTTTTCACAAGTTGTCCTGAGGACTTGTCCGAAGCCTCTAACCCTTTCCTGGGGTATGACCAGGCCTTGGGAGGCCCACGGATCCTCCAAAGAATCTCTAGGAGACGCAAGACCAAGATTCCAGCCCGTGCTCCAGTGGTCCCTGCTCCAGAACCGGCCCCAGCAGCCAAGGTTCCGGCTTCAGTACCGGCCCCAGTAGCCATGGTCCCTACTCCAGTTTCGGCTCCAGGACTGGCTTACCGGCCGACGCCAGCTCCCCGAGTCCTGTCGGTGTACCGGCCGACTCCAGCACCTCGTCTCCTGTTGGCTCTCCAGCCGACGCCAGCTCCCGAGTCCTGTCGGCGTACCGGCCGACTCCAGCACCTCGTCTCCTGTTGGCTCTCCAGCCGACGCCAGCTCCCCGTGTCCTGTCGGCGTACCGACCGACACAAGTCCCCTCTCAGGTCCCCTCTCGAGTCTCTTCTCGAGTCCCCTCTCGAGTCCCCTCTCAAGTCTCCTCTCGAGTCTCTTCTCGAGTCCCCTCTGGAGTTACCTCTCAAGTTACATCTCGAGTTCCCTCTCAAAGCCCTCTCTCGAGTCTCCTCTCGAGTTCCCTCTCAAGTCAACTCTCAAGTTTCCTCTCGAGTTCCTTCTCAAGCCCTCTCTCGAGTCCCCACTCAAGTCCCTACTCAAGTGCCGTTGGAGGTTCCGCTGTGGGTCCTGCCAACTCCATGTCTTGTCCCGTTGGGGGTCCCGCCGACTACTCTTCTGCCGGGAGTCCTGCCAATCCTATGTCCTGTGCCGTTGGAGGTCCCGCCGACTGCTCTCCTGCCGGGGGTTCTGCCAACTCCATGTCCTGTCCCGTTGGGGGTCCCACCGACTACTCTTCTGCCGGGGGTCCTGCCAACCCTATGTCCTGTGCCGTTGGAGGCCCTGTCGACTACTCTTCTGCCGGGGGTCCTGCCAAACCTATGTCCTGTGCCGTTGGAGGTCCCGCCGACTACTCTTCTGCCGGGGGTCCTGCCAACCCTATGTCCTGTGCCGTTGGAGGTCCAGCCGATACCTGTTTCGTTGGGGGTCCTGCCAACTCCATGTCCTGTCCCGTTGGGGGTACCGCCGACAACTCCTCTGCCGGGGGTCCTGCCAACCCCATGTCCTGTTCCGTTGGAGGCCCCGCCATCACCTGTCTCGCCGGGGGTCTTGCCAACTCCTTGTCCTCTTCCGTGGGGGATCTTGCCGACACCTGTCCCACCGGCTCCGGTTCCTGTCTGGTTGACACCGGGTCCTGCCCGGCCTCCGGAGCTGTCCGGTCTTCGCCCTCTGGCCCGGCTCCCTGAGAGCCGCGGTCTTCGCCCTCGAGCCCGGTCCCCTGACTTTCCCGGCCGCGGTCCTCGCCCTCGGACCCGGCCCCCTGACTCTTCCTGCCGCTGCCTTCGCCCTAGTGCCCGGTCCCCTGGGTTCGCCCGCTGTGGTCTTCGCCCCTTTTTGGACTCTGCCTTGCCCCCGGGCCGTCCGCCCGAGACCCCCTCCTCGAACTCTGCCTTGCCCCCGGGCCGTCCACACGAGACCCCCTCCTCGAACTCTGCCTTGCCCCCGGGCCGTCCGCCCGAGACCCCCTCCTCGAACTCTGCCTTGCCCCCGGGCCGTCCGCCCGAGACCCCTTCCTGGTCCTCTGCCATGCCCTGGGCTGTCAGTCAAGGCCCGTCCTCCGGACCCCCTCCACCCACCCTGCTGGACTTTTTTCTTTTTTTTTTGGGTGTTTAAGGACGTCTAGTATCCGTCCCTTGAGGGGGGGGTTCTGTCACGATATTCATGTTATGTCACGTTTTTATGTCTAGGTTTGGGTGTTTTGCTGTTCTCCCTGTCATGTTTTCCTCCTGGTTTATTGTCTGGTCCTTTTCCCTGTGTTTTTCCTCCTGTCGTTAGTTTCCCTGGTGTGTCTAGTTGTCTGATTGTGTTCACCGATGGCCCTGGTGTTTCTCCTCCCCTGCCCGGCTGTTTCTCATCTCTGTATTTAGTCGTGTCTCTTCCTGTGTTCAGTGGTTCATTGTTTGTCTTTCCCTTCATGTCACGCTCCATGTTTGTCCTTGAAGTTTGGTCCTGGATTATTTACTCGTGCTCCCCTGTTTTTTGGTAATGCTAACTTTGTCTCGTTTTCTTTTGTCATCGGCTTTTTTTTGTAAATACTGCTTTTGGGTCCTACCTTTGCAGCTTGTTCGCCGCTTTCTACTTTCTAGCTCTAGCTCCAGTTGAAGTTGTTTTGTTGGTTTTCCTTTTCGTTGTTGTTGTTAGATGTTAGCTTTCAACAACTAACTTATATATTTAGCTGACTGTATCTCTGCCTCTACCAAAATACAAACTGTGTTTTGGATAACGGCGCCTACCTGTTGCTCACCTTCCACTGCTATCGGCAGCTCCCGGATAGCAAACGCTAGCTGGCTAACTGGTAGCCTATTCGGTCTCCAACGAGCTAGTGAGCTCCCGGTTACTATTGGCCGGTGCAGTTAGCCCTAGGACAGCTGCCTCCACAGCTAGCCATCGAACAGCCTGCCGACTAACCTGAGTCTCCCAGCTTCTTCTCCTCCTGCCAGGCTATGGAACACCATCTCATTCCATAACCTAGGGAAGTCATTTTACTTAGGGGGTGAGGCCAAAAGTGGCGAGATATTTCAACAGTAACATGAACATAATAGTAACCGGCAAGCACCTCCAGCACCCCTACTTCCCGTGGCTATGTCTCATTCTGCCACAGTTTTCTATCTCTGTCTATGGCTAACGGCTAGCTCCAGGCGAGAACCTGCAGCCACCGGCATGATGTCAAAGTATTCTATCTCAACAACTACACAACCCCAACCTGCATCTCAGCCATAAAACAACTTGGGATACTGTTGTGTTCAAAATTACAGGAAAGACAAACGACTTCTAAGTTCAACTATTTATTAAAAGAGAGCAAAATATATATATATTCACTTGGCCAAGGACTCTGTCACGTCATAGAAATTACAGGCAGCAAAGCTGTAATCTGTAACCACTATTTCCGGAAAAGAGCAACCTCGTGCGACAATACATTTTATTACACATTTTCATTTTATTACACATTTCATTTCAAACTTTTATTTACCCAGGTGTATTCCATTGAGATCATTGATCTCTTTTTCAAGGGAGACCTGCTCAAGTAGGTTCCACATGAAACATAAAAACATTAACAGAACAACAAAAAGGACATCTTACAGCATCACAGGGCGTTGCCCGTACATTTATGATTGGTCAAGACTAGATGAAGAGATACAGCGGTTTAGACTTGGTTCTCTTTGGTTAGTGCACAGACTCAGACAGAGTCTCTTGGCAACACGATCCTCCAAATCAGCATTCGGCCGGCTGGCGAAGTCCCTCCCTACTCTGTCTCTATTTTAGTAATTTGTTTTCGCTAACGTTTCTACAGATATAGTGGGAAACTTTCATAATGTTGCTTCCTAGCTATGCGTAGGTGTGAAGCTTACCCACACGGCCAAGGTCAGACTATCAGTAACTGTCTTCTTACTGGGTCTACACCTGGCTTTGCTACATTAGTATTGCAAGCTGAAAACTTTCTTATGACTATTCCCTTCGTTGGTATCTAACCCATCATAACCTGGGATTAGTGCTTGTGTCTATTTATGGTATAGTCATAGCAATCTCATGAGCACAATAAGCATATAATGTAATAATAAGAATCAGTCTTTCTAATGTTATATAAAAATAGACTCCACAATACTACGACGACCTCGTTACATCCACAGAGGCTCTCGTAGAAAGTTTGATTACAACCAACCGTGCCGCCTGTATCATCCATTCCTTCCATCTGGACCACTGTCGCACGTCTGCCGCGCCATCACAGCGCTGACGCTCTCGGTGTAAATAGCACAGGAAATACCGCGAGACTGCTACACACTGAGCTTTGCGGAAAACGTGGAGTGGATTCTAGTTTACTCCGGAGCCTACAGATACCCAGCATTTCATCTACAGTCAAAATAGAACTGTGTAATTCACAATCCCTTACAAACAAATCGGCATTCATACAAGACCACATCATGGACAAGGGAATAGACTTTATGTGACTCACGGAAACGTGGCAACAGCTAGAGGTTTACTCAGGGCCGCCCCTTGCCAACTTGGGGCCCCAAGCAACATTGTGAGATGAGGCCCCCCCCCCCCCAACCGACAGGAGTGAAAAAATGTTTGCAAATATAATTCCTGTTTATTATTATTAACAACAGTTACTTTTGTATACAGTGAGGTAAATGATAAATGTGCATGTATGCCGTTCAGTATGCGTTTACAGGTGAATACTAGCCTCATAAAGATTAAAATATAAGTAATGCAAATAAACTACTTCTACTAATAATGATAATCATAATCAATTCAATAATAAAAATACTATATTGTTTTATTATAATATAGTTGTAATATAGTCAAGACAAAACATGCTTATGACATGCTCAAAAACTGATATTTCTTAAATCTGTATTCTAGTTCCCTCTGTCAGCAATGTATCAACAACTACACACACAGTTCTATCAGTATTTCTCTGTGTTGTGGTTGACATGATGACTGTTAGGAGTTAAGGGGAGAGGCTGAGCATCACCATGAAATGTGCAAATTGACATAAAAATGAATAAAAGGGGAAAAATGCTCCATGTTTTTTAGGCTGTAAACTTTAACTGTTATGTAAGCCAACTAGACAGACAGTGTATCACTCTTCCTCCTGTACATTAGCAGATAAAAGGCATAACATACTTGAATGAATGTTAAATAAAGAATGCTGGAAATAACCATCTCCATTAGCCTATATGCTATGCAGAGACTGCCTTCTTCATGTCGTGAATTGCAGCTGATGTTTTAATATGGCAATTTGACTTATACAACATTCGCAAGTTGTACATTTGACTCATACAATAATAACCCACCTTCGAGTGATGCTCTAGTTTCTTCATGTTTTGTTTTTTGCGCCAGACTGAAACTGTCTTTTCACCGACATCTCTTCACCTGCACTAGTGGCCGTATCAAAGCCGTGATTGGTCAGATGTCGATACATTACAACGGTGTCAGGTTACAGACGTGCTCCCCTTGTCACCTCACTCTCGCGGGGGGGTGTGCAGAGAACTGAGCGGAGAACTGCGCACAGCAGCTGAGGCCCTCTGGGCGGGGCCCCCTGCGCAAGGCGGGGCCCCATGCAGCCTGCATGATTGGCCTGTAGGGAGGGGCGGCCCTGGGCGCACGGACGCGAGGGCCCGCTCATCACTGCGCGCACAAGTGCGACCGCAGTTTTAATTAGTTTTGATTTTGATCCTGGTCGACTGATCATATTGGGCTCTGAGAGTGCTTTTTTTTGTGACCTCAGTTCTGACTTGAGAGGGAATGTTTGGTCAAACACTTTGTGTTTTGTCTCATTGGCGTTTTGGCCCTTTTAATGAGCGCCACGGTCTCTGCCAGTGGGCAGGATGAACATGAATGAGTACGTCCACTCAGGGTTAAAAGCTCTGTTCTCACTGTCCACTTTCCTCTTCTTGGAGAGCGCCATGTGTCATTATTTGTCTCTCCCTGTTTGCCGCTAACACGCTTGTCCACTCTCCTCTCCGCTTCTGTCCCTGTATCGCTAATTATTGTCTTCACTCACTTTCCTCTCTGCCGCTCTCTCGTCTCTTCTTCTGTGTTTCTCTCCCTGTATCGCTCACTCGTCTCTTCTTCTGTGTTTCTCTTCCTGTATCGCTCACTCGTGTCTTTCGCCCCCTGCCGGCAGCGGTTAAAATAGAATCGCCCTGTCACAATTGAAATCCCCTATTAATGTATTGATTATAGGTCCCCCTCCGTGACGGAGTGAACTCCGTGGAGTGACACTTGCAGCTCAACGAGGCTCCCTCCTGTCAGATGGCGGCAAGCTTTGGGACAAACTCCCCTCTCTCCGGCAGAAACAGAAAATGCCGTAACTGTATGTAACGGTTTCAAATCAGCATCTCTTAGACCAAAAATAAAAATGAATAACTAAAATAAAACTCCAAACATCTTTAATTTTGTTACTTTTTTGTAAAGCTCTTTTAGTTTTAAACCTGATTTTTATAAACATATTTTTTTTGCAACAGTCTGTAAATATACACAACTTTATAATAAAATGCACACATTTACCTTTTTCTAGACCAAACACAGGTATGATCTTAAGTAAAAAAATGTGGTTAGCATGAGGGTGTTAACATCGCAATTTATCAGTGGATGTTTGCTGGAACTACTTGTTAACAGAGTGTTTCCTGACGGACACACACAGCGTTGAGACCGGTCAGGTAGAGACCCGTCTCAAGTCAGCACCGATGCAGACTCGCTGTTTGAGGGCTTGACACCTCTCCACACTCGTTGGTTTGGAACAGCACTTAATGTGGCGGACCCTCTGCTCGAAACGGAGGGGTAGTGTGTAGGGGTAGGGTGTAGGGGGCGGTTTGGGATTGGCCCGTAATATCGGAAATGTGGACCCACGGCACTATCAGAAAGTTGCTATCAGAAACAGTGCCCGACTGTTCTCTCTCACAAAGGCTCCACCCTCTACTGGACTATATGGGTACTGCTCTCATCAATGATACGCGAGCGTTCACACACTGAAGTTGTATAAACGTTGCTGGCAAATCAGAGCGAGCCTACCTGAATGTGCGAGCAGGCCCACAGTATATAAGGCAGCTACGCCTCCTGACTGTCATCCTTTTCTCTTCAGCGAGCAGGACAACATCTGACAGAGAGAAGTAAACGTGAAAGAAGAAGAAAGCATCGTACCGTCATGGATTCGCCACTCCTAGAGACCCAGGCCTGTCCTTTGTGCCCTGGCTTAATAGCGGGCGCCGATCCCCACCACCTCTGCTTCAAGTGTTTGGGGCCTGAAGCCTTCTCCATCCTGCACTGCCTGCCGGGTGCTCCCACGGCTCAGGCGCCAGCACCGATGGGAGCATTTCCAGGCACACTACGTCTCACCGCGGGGTGATGAGACGGAAGGCCTGGCGGAGCTCGATGTGGCGGAGATGGGGGACCAGGATGTGGCCGGTGCCGTTCACGTTCACCATTCCAGCGCGGATGGCTCCGTTGGTCAAGGAGGAGGACTTCTCGTTATCGGGCACTTCCGGGTCCTGCGTCCATGGAAGTCCACCGCCCAGGTCTGTCCGCCAGGACTTACCCCTGGTGATGGCAATGGCGGCAGAGTGTGTAGGGCTACCGCTCCCCCACCACTGACGCCGAAACCAGTGAGCCGCCTCCGTCAGGGGTTCTACGGCCCGGTCCGCCCCCGGCGCAGCCAGCCTTTCGTTTTGCCCCGTTGCCAGATATCTGGCAGTGTGTGGAGGCGTCATGGCGACAGCCACTCAAGACGAAGGCTCCAGTGGGTGGTATGGTGGGGATCCTCAGGGTGCAGGGCCGCACGGACACAGCGTATCCCGGCGTGCCCCCCCTTGATGAGAGTCTGGCAGCCCATCTGCTCCCACAGGCAGCAGGATGGGCGGAGGGTAAAAAACCTCTACCCCCGCTGCCTCGTGACCGAGAGACACTGGAGTATTTTGATAAAATATTCCGGCTCGGAGCACAGATGGCGGCAGCGGCAAATAATCTGGGTGTGTTGGGCGTGTCCAGGGGCGTCGCCTGGATCTGAAAACATTCGGGGCTTAGCCCAGTGGCGGCGGCCGTGGCGCTACAGTGGAATTTTCTTCTGCAACACTCCCCACACATACAGTACACCCGTGACTGTTACAATGAAGGCTCGATAATCAGTTTAGGCAGGGGTAAAGTGCTATTTTTTTATGAGTGGGGGGCGGACCTCACCCCCCCAGGTGGGGTCCGGGGGGATGCTCCCTCTGGAAGATTTTTTTTAAATATTGAAGTTAAAAGCATCAATCTGGTGCACTTTGAGAGCAACATTAAGAGATCTATGGATACCTCTCTCAACACCCATTTGAAACAGAACTGTAAACAGTTTTACAAATCACTCCCTTTTAAACTGTATTCTTGTTTTACTGCCATATAGACTATAATGATCATATGAAGGTGTGCCGCGGAAATAATCTTTTGAATAATTTGTGACCAAACCGTTTGAGACCCACTGAGATAACGGCGCATTGACACCAGCCTTTTATAGTCCGGTTGATTCTAACCCTGGTGCGTTTAGCCGCTTGGTGCGGTTCATTTGGGTCGGTGAGAACACAGTCCGAGACCTCTGAAGTGAACTAAACAACCGGACTCTGGTCCGCTAAAATAGGTGGTCTCAGAACGGTTGCTTGCGAACTCTGGAGCGGTTCATTGCTGGTGTTGTCTAGTTAAAGAGCGAAGCAGAATGAAGTGTTGAACAGTGTCGTGTAAAGTTCTCCGTCAGCTAGGCCTACATAAAAGTAAGAACACCTGTCGTCGGTGAAACGCCCCTCCTTACTGCAGAACGTCTCTCATTATGTTATAATGTTTTTTAACGGACGTTGTCTGATTATATAATCATATGCGCGTGCCGCTAGTGTCTGTTGATCTCCAGATTAACAGCAGCATGAGAATAACCTGCCGAAAGTGCCGGTAGAAATTGCCGGGATTTGCGGTTTTACCCCCTTAATGTCTGACCAATGGTCGAACAGCATTTCCGTGCACATGACTTGTGTTTAAAGTTTATAGTCCGTTTGAGTTTTGCCCGTGTGAACGAAAACCGAACCTTCTGAAAAATGTAACAATGTAACAAACTGTGGTCTGGTGCGCACCAGAGAGCGGACTATTAGGTGTGAATGCAAGACTAAAGTGAACTATCTAAACACTCAGAGAGTCCTTTACCTCACCTGAGCCTCTCAGTCTGAGAGGAGAGCTCTCCTCCAGCTTGTTGTGGAACAAACAGCTCCTTATGTCCGTTAGTGCAGCTAGCTAACCAGATGCTAACAACACGGTCCCTGCTGCTGGCACCGGTCCCTCTCTCTCCCTCTCTCCCTCTCTCTCTCGATCACACTAAATGCGCTATTGCCAAACACACACACAGAGCCGAGCTTGAATGACACAAGCACACGTTTATTTCCATGCAACTCTCTGATTGGTCTGGTGTCATGCCTCTGTTGTATTCGCTGAACACGGGAAATTACAGTCCTGCCGTCCTCTCTTGTGTCATGATGAGGTTCACGTAAAGCAGGCCAGGCGACGCCACTGGGCGTGTCGCTGATTACTCCTCAGCAGGACGCCCCCACCTCTCCGTCTCAGGATCAGAATGATTATTTGGACCGCAGCATTGGGCAGATGAATAATCTGATCCATGGTCTGGCTGCCGCAGCTGGCCGTGTGATGTCCCTGGCCACGGTGGGATCACGCCATGTCTGGTTGGGACTCACGGTTCTCTCCAGGAAGGATCGTGATGATCTCCTTGGGGCCTCCGTATCCGCGGAAGGGCTCTTTGGATCGATCACATCGGTCACACAGCGCTTCAGACGCTTGAGAAGGAAGGAGAAGGGGGGGGTGGATGTGGTGCAGCATGACAGGGGACGACAAGATGAATTAAGTGCAGAGAGATAATAGTAAGAGGTCACAAATTAAAGCTATTCACCCAAAAGACATGCAACACATGGCCGTGTCAAACTGCCTCAGCCTGAGCAGATTCACCAGCAGAGCTCCTGCTGTGGATAAAACGTCCAAAAGGCTCATTCACCAATATGTAACATTTTTCTTTAATTCGTTTTTGAGTAGGGTCCTATTAAACTCTAGAGCAGATTCAGTGTTGTCTGAATCCTGCTGGGCCTGCTGATCAGGTGTGCATGTGTGTAACGTGTGTGTAACATATCTGTAATGTGTGTGTATCATCTAACAAAGCTCTGACAAAGTGTTTGTGTTGGAACAGCCAGGGTTTGTTTGTGTTTGGACACACAGGGAGGCATCTGTGGCCGATCGTGCTTCCACCTTTTCTCTCTTTATTTGGTTAGACGCCTGATTGGGCACACCTGCAGGTCTGCCAAGCCGCACCGCTGAGAGCTGTTTATGTTCTGCTGCCCAGTCTCTCTGTGTGTGTGTGTGTGTGTGTGTGTGTGTGTGTGTGTGTGTGTGTGTGTGTGTGTGTGTGTGTGTGTGTGTGTGTGTGTGTGTGTGTGTGTACAGTGTAGTGCATTGTGTTCATTGTCAATCTTGTTTTCAGCTAAGCTCCTGCATAACACGCTCAGTACAGCATTGTGTAAGAGAACAATCATTTGGCTCAGTTGACATTTAGTGTGTGTGTGTGTGTGTGTGTGTGTGTGTGTGTGTGTGTGTGTGTGTGTGTGTGTGTGTGTGTGTGTGTGTGTGTGTGTGTGTGTGTGTGTGTGTGTGTGTGTGGTGTGTGTGTGTGTGTGTGTGTGTGTGTGTGTGTGTGTGTGTGTGTGTGTGTGTGTGTGTGTGTGTGTGTGTGTGTGTGTGTGTGTGTGTGTGCATTCACTAGATACAGATTGCTGTGACAGAATATGATTTTGAACAATTGACAGAACACAGAGGTGGTGAAATGTGTGGCTGCAGTTTGATGAACATTATGCTAACAGGAAGTGCAGCTCCACCTTTGGGCCTCTGCTCCCCCTGTTTCTCACTGACAGTAGTAGCCTTCCATCAGCTGGTGTCAGCAGCAGTCTCTCTGCTGTAGTGTTGTCACGATACCAACATTTTGGTTTCGATACCGATACCAAGTCAAGAATTGCGATTCCGATTATTTTTCGATACTTTTCTTAAAAAAAGGGAAACAGTCTTAAATGTAATTATTGTGCTTTATTTCACACCAGAACCATAACCATAACACAAACTTTTAAACAATGAGAACAATAAACAAAATAAATGACAATAATTCGTATTAAATAAAATTAAGCATCATCTCAAACAACTTTTTTGTTTTATAAAATATAATTTGTTAAATATTTTATTAACATGTAATAGTACAGTAATATAAATAATTATTGACAAAATGTACATTGCAGATGTTAGCCACGTTGGTAAGTTAGCTAAAAAGATAGCCATATTAGACAGTTATCATTGCCATTAATTGCCTCGTCAAACTACGAAAACGTTCGTTTGTCACAAAATAAATTACACTTGTTTGAGGGCATGGGATTGAGCATGATGTAATTATGTTATCTATCACATTCGCTAACCTGTCTGTCTTTAAATTCTTTAAACAGCTCTGGATTCCGGTCGGCGGGTGCTTAGCCATGTCTGATGTGTTGGCTCCCTTGGTTTGCAGGGATCTAAAACATTTCTTACAGACAGGCCTCGTGGTGTCCGTAGGCTTGCCCTAACTGTCAGAGATATAGCTCAAATACTTCCAAATTTCGCTTCTGGCGTCTTTTTTGTCAACAAGCCGAGGCGCAGCGGCAGTTGCACTCTCACTTGCAGCCATGCTTCTCGTTTTCTCACATGCAGCTAGCGCGTGGCCGAGTGCACGAGAGAGGGGAGAGACTTAGAACGTGCTTGAGAGGGGCGGGACTGCAGGCACGGCTGCAGGGAGTGGAAGCAGAGCGCTAAACACACACGGCTCTTATTAAAACGGCGCTTTCTCACCGGAGTACTTTTCCCCGTCATTCTTAAAGTACCGATACTAATGAAACGGAGGAATCGTACCGTTTTTAACGACAGGGTATCGCGGTACCTTTCAAGTATCGGTACACCGTGCAACACTACTCTGCTGACAGTTTTAAGCAAGCAGCATCGTTTCACAGAGATGTTTCTGTTAAGTTTCTTCTAATGCAATAATATATTTATTGCTTTACTTTTATTTTATGTGTCTATATGTTATTTTATGTTTTTTCTATTCCATAGTTTCTTATGAAGCTTAGAAAACTGGACTCAACACAAACATAATTCATCCATATAGTGTCTTTACACAGTACCCATTCATATTTAATTTAATATGCTATTCCTTGCTGATTTAATGTAAATAATATCCTACTTTTTAAATTGTGTTAGCTGTAATTAGCCCTTCATAGTGTATGTATATTTGATATACAGTATATAGTAATAATAATAATAATAGCTTAGATTTATATAGTAAAAACAAACAAAAACAAAAAGGCAGTCAGACAAACAGTCAGACAGACAAAACAACAAATACATTAGGGGCCGAAGGCCTTGGCAAACAGATGGGACTTGAGGGCCTTTTTGAAGGCGTCAAGCGTGGGGATGTTGCGCAGGGAGAGCGTTCCAGAGGGTGGGGGCTGCCACACTGAAGGATCTGTCCCCCAAGGTTCGCAGGTTGGTACGGACGGTGGTAAGCAGGCCAGAGTCTGAAGACCGCAGGTTCTGGGGTGGGGCATGTGGGCGGAGGAGGTCCGATAAGTACTGGGCGGCATAGGCATGGAGAGACTTGTAGGTAAGGAGGAGGACTTTATAGGTTATGTGGGACTTGACCGGCAGCCAGTGGAGGTGGATGAGGTTGGGAGTGATGTGCTGCAACAGCTTTGTATGTGTGAGTACCCTAGCAGCACAGTTTTGAACATACTGGAGCCTGTCCAGGGTTTTGTTGGGTTCCAAACAGGACACCATTGCAGTAGTCCAAGCAGAAGGTGACGAAAGCATGGACTAAGGTTTCTGCAACCGACTCCCGAGAGTGACGGTCGGATTCTGGCAATGTTCTTTAACCCTTTGGAGTCCAGGGCTAATTTGGCCGTTTTCGCATACTTTTGATTTGTCTTACTAAACCCCATTAAGAAATGTTTGGCATGTCAATGTTGTCAACCTGATAGTTATTTCTGTCATTTTGAGATACTATATGAACATTTTGGACCCAAAATCACAAAAAAAATGATTTTGAAAATGATATTATTTTTCATAGAGGTAACACAAACATACACAACGAAACCATTTGAAAGCTGGAAATATATACATGGGATGTCACTATGATAATGTGAAAGTTTGATTGAGGTAGCATGGGATTTCATTCTGATAAGGCAAAAGTGTTATTATAAATATAATACAAATATATATATACACATTATGTACAAAAATCAGTTTTTTCTGTCTTTATCTGTGCCACGCTTCAAAGCGGTTTCTGTCAATACGACACAGAGGGCAACATCACAGGTTCCTCCTCCTCCATGTCAAAAAACAAGCTTAAAGCTTGACTCACGTTCAGAGTTCTCTTCATCATAGTTGAATCTTCAAAACTCTAAATCTATCTAACTATATCTAAATTCTCAATGTTTGTCTGTCACTTTACTTCAATCGCAGTCTCCCGGCGTCTAATGATGATAAATCTCCTGGGATTGACAACTTGGATGGTAAACTGCTCAAAATGACGGCCAAATACATATCCAAGCCATTGAGTCATATTTTTAATAAAAGTTTAGAGCAAGGCGTGTGCCCCGAGATCTGGAATGCCTATAGAGATGGTCACTCTACAAGTACAGCACTTGCACAAATGACCGACGACTGGTTCAAGAGCATGGATGATGCTTGTAGGAGCTGTCATGTTTGTGACTTTAGTGCAGCTTTCGATGTAATCGATCATAGTCTGCTGCTGAACAAACTCAAATGCTATGGCTTTGGTTCTGTTGCTATGTGTTGGATGGAGAGCTACCTGACTAGGAGAAGGCAGCGAGTCTTTTTCAATGGGAGCTTTTCTGAAAGTAAGGTGTTGCAGTGTGGGGTCTGTTGAGATTTTCATATGAAGTGAATACTTAAAACGAAAGTTAATTGAGATCATGGTATGAAGTGAATACTTAAAAATACATATCAATCATATTCTTGTATAAACCCATAATGAGAATGCTTCTTGACGGTTTTTGAATATGTATGTATGCTTACAATTTTTTCTGTTGCTATTTGATAACTTTGCGTTTTGAAAAGAGGGTGTTGTGAGTTTTCATAGTATATTTAATACTTAAAAACGAAAGTTAGTTATAATCAAATATAATCAATTATATTCTTGTATAACTCAAGCTATGGAACATGTCGAGGCATGTTCAGCCTTGTACATTAGAGGGCATGCGCAGTTTTCAACTGAATTGGGTGTAGAGGAGGAGTTTGTTTTTTGGTGGTTTCGATCCAGTTTTTTTTGCATAAAGAGACTGGTTTTTTGAGAGAGCGCGAGAGAGAGGGGGGTTTCCCCTGGTAGACTCTCTCCCGGTAGGCTTTGTCCTTCAGAGCTGGGTTAATAGCTCTCGGTAAAGGTTCTCTCAAACTTGGTAACTATCTCTTGAATTTGTTGGTTGAAATGCTGAGTGAATTTGGTTGAAATGCTGAGTGAATTTGGTTTGAATGCTGAGTGAATTTCTTGGTTGTTGGCTGAGTGGAATGATTTGATGAGAGATGTGTTTGTGAATATTATAACCCGCGACCTGCGAGGAAATCTTCCTCCGAAAACTTGACGGATAGGAATGTGTTTTTGAATGTTATACCCGCCGTCTGTGTCGGAAAAAAGGTATGAAACTGATGTGAATTGATTTGGTGAATGAGAAGTTGAATGCGCTTTTTATTGTCACCGGTCTTTTTATGAGGAAATACCTCTAAATTCTAAAATGTCACAACTGAATTGGGCAGTTGAAATTAAAACATTTTGGTAATAAATGTAAGACTGTGAATTAAAGTTTCATATTTGAACATGATCACAGCACCAGGTTTTTAGTATGATTATAATGTTGTAAAGAGAGAAGGTAAAAACCCTGTATTAGTTTGGACCTATTTTTCTTCAAATAAACTGAATCCCACCTGTTGGATTGGGATAATTTAAAAGACACCTGTGCCCTCCTCTCCTGCGTCAAAGGTAAGATTGCACCCTGCCACACACACTTAGGTAGGAGCACACTCCATTTACTGATATCAAAATCCTTCGGGATCCCTTAAACAGATTAAAAAAGAGTTGTCTGAATTGAAACAGCAGTTAATTGAACCTGGTTCTTCGGGGGGTTAGGAAGAGGTGAGATCTTGCTGACGTTGGTGGATTCTGAGCCAAGCAGCAAACTTACATAGACTCAATAACTTCGGAAAGGTCAATTAGTAGGTCAGAGTAATTTTTACAGAGTCAAAATACAAGAACCAAAACGACCTAGTGAAAAAAGTCGATGAGTACAAATCAGCGAAATACAGGCTGAAAGTCTTGTTAAAATACCTACCCCAAATCCTAGAATATATAATTAAACCTAAAAGTGTAGTAATTTAAGTTAATACTATTGCACCGGACTGAGGGTTATATTATATCGGATATTGCTGTCTGTTAAAGAAGCTAAAAGTAGGTTCTTCTTCCCCTAGCCAAATTGAGAAGCCCCTGTGGTCCCTTTAACACAGGTTTAGGTGGCTATAGTGAAGTCAGCCGTAGGAGCACTGCTCAGTACCTGTCCAATTACTTTGAAACTTATAGGTAGGACTTGACAAAGAGCTGCGGTTTGAACTTTTGCGTTAAAACATAACGTGGGGAAGAGTTAATGGGAGATTTAATAAAGATAAACATAGGTCTAAAGGTCCCTATGCTGTTGAAAAAATTCGAAGCTCGGTACATAACACTTTTAGCTGAGGTACCCGCATGTACTAGCTGAATCCAGAAAGAGAACCTAGAACCAAGTGACGGTATAGTCGGACTGATCACCCGGCGGGAGTAAAGCCTAGGAACTTGCATGTGTATAAAATAGTGAACTTGAACCCTTTAATACATTTTTGTGTTGTTTTTTAAAACAAACAAACAAAAATAAATAAATGGCGGACGAGGTTAGAACGCAGTTTTTAATGACTCGGAGCCAACCACACAGGGAGGGATACACAGAAGCAAAATCCGGAGCTTCTGCCCGCCCTGGTCAGCTTAGCCCAGACCCACGGGCGTACCGCGACCAAAATACGTTTCCTGTCAGACTACCGTTTGGACAGAGAGCAACAAGCAGGTGGTATAATGTCTGAGACCCTACCTCCACCATACAGGGATAAAAGCTCAAAAAATGCCATTTAGGAGTATCCCATCTACTACTCCTAGAAGAAAACACATTGTTAGACATGATATTCAGGGGAAGGGAATGTTGGAAATAATAATGTCAAATATTGAAAATCTTAAACTGGATCAACAAACCATGTTAGTGAACCCTGCTAATAGGAAGCTAAAACATGCAGGAGAAATAGCAGCAGCTCTGGAAAAGAGAATAGGTCCTAGCATGCAAGCACAGTGTGATAATATGATAAGGACTATTAAACTGTCAGAAGGCAATGTGGTGATCAGATGACCCACAAATACCGGTTGTTTTGCATGTACTTTTAAGAAAAAACCTATGTGGGAACTATCAGCAGATATCAAGCCCCTACAATATCTTCAAAACTAATATGAGAAAGTTTTTGCGAAGCTAAAGCTCAAATACTTTACCAAAATCAACTAAACTATTTACTTTTGACCCCTTTTTGGGAATGGGATTTTCCGTTACACAACAGAAGACTCAATTCAAGCCTTAAAGAACGCTTTAAAGACAAGTCAATGAGAGTTAAATGTGGTGCTATTTTGCTCATGAAGGAGAATACACTTTTGGAAAAAAAATCTTTTTTCTATGCTCCCAAGGTGCTGCAGAAACACGCAGCACACGGGGTCAAAGACAGGCGTGACCTCTGGAGGGGAAGAAAATTTGAGCAGACCACGAAAGACCATTAAAAGTTTTATGGCCTCAGCACAGAGGAAGATCTGGAGATTTTAAGGAACTCTCCCAAAGCATCCCCCACCCCAGCACAAGGGAAATAGTTTTCCTCTCACCAATAAATAAATCAACTCTTAACCAAGTCGGATCTAAAATAGACATAGCTCCAGTTGTTAAGAAAAGAGGGAGATTCAAAAAATTATCTTAACACCAGAACAATAATATTAAATATAAAAAAAAATTTTTTTAAAAATTAAAAAAAATAGTATGTTGAGACCAATTCTCAGAAACTAACAATGTGAGATATGAAGAAAACTTGAGAAGTTCATCTAGCCACGAATGATTTTGGAGGAGGTGTGGAGATAAGGAACCAGGGTGATAGAAAATCTGTGTTATTCATGTCCATGACTTGATCAGGAACAGAGGAAGAATTCTCTCCTGAAGAGAAGCATCTTGCACTTGCATTCAGATGTTATCCAGCCCTGAGGGAAATGTCTCAAGGTACCAAAATGTGCATATACACTCTTTATTTTTCAATATCTGAAGCTACTAAACAAACTGTTCAGGGAGCAGAAACAATAATAAGTAGATGGAGAAAATGGAAGATGATGATGTCTGATCCAGATGTGGAGTGTAGAGGACCACAGGAAGTAAGCCACAAAGGGAAACATTGAAACCCTTACAGAAAACCGCTACTCCACAGATAACACTGTTTACAGATGGGAGTTTGCAAAAAGGTGACCAAGCAGCCACTTGGGCCTTTATAATGAAAACTAAATCAGGTGAAGTACTTTGCAAGCAAAAGGGTGCAATACCAGGTACAGACTGCTGAGGAAAAGGCATTTTGTTGAGAGACTTCTTTTTGCTAAAAAAGGTAGAATAACACACATCCGTATTGTTACTGATAGTGATTATTGTTAAAAAGCGGGTAAAGAAGAGCTTAATAATTTGGAACAAAGGCAGTTCAAAAATGTGAAAGGTGAAGCGCTGACACATGCCCATCTATTGAGGGTCTTATTGCAGAGTTAAAGGCAGGCATGTAGAATGGAATCATGTCCGTAGCCATACAGATAAGATATCATTTAACTATCAGGGTAATAGAGAAGTTTTACCTTGCTCAAAGCAGGGGACGAGTTAACCACCTGACTGCCATATTCCCTAGAATATGGAAATAGGGTGGAAGCATTCACGTACCACCTGAAGAAGCTCCTTAGGTTGTGCGTGAATTACACAGCAGTTTAGGCCATGTGGGCCTATTTCAGATGAGAAAATATTGTATCCACAATAAAATCCTCATACCGAAACTGCGATTGCACCTACAACACACATGGTCAACATGTCTTCAATGTGTAGAGGTGGATGGGTTTAAGAAAGTTCATCCTGAGCATCTTAAAATAATAGAGGAAGAACCACTAACCATTTTTAGTGCTGACATAGCAGGTCCTTTTCTGACCCGCACTCCCAGTGGGAATAAGTATTTCCTTGTGACCTTTGGAAAATGGAGGGAGTCATAAACATGTTTATCCTCTGACCAGAGTAACTGGAACACAGTGTCTGCTAAAATGGCGGAACATATAAGTATTTTTCCTAAAACTGAGAAAATAGGAATGGATAATGTCACTCACTTTAAAATTAGAAAGTGTTGTCACCCTTGCAGGATAAAGGGAATCACACCTATCTGGTCTTTACCATATAAGTATCAGGCATTAGAGCCAAAGAGTGGAGTATAAAAAACTGTAAAAAAAAAATTGGGACATTCCAATCAATTTGACAAGGCTGAATATATTCCTATAAGTATGGAAAAGCTACCTAGGGCAAAGGTCAGGTCATATCTAACTATCACACCTTTTCCGTTTAAATTCAGAAATTGTGTATGGGTGACCAGAAAGGGGCAAAGTCCAGAGAAGGGTTAGCTTAAAACTAAATCAGAAGGTTTGGATACAGTGAAGTCAATTTTCTGTGAAAGTAGTTTCACTCCAGAAGAGAGGACCGGTTCACCCGAGCCAACTGAGTTTAGAATCCAGATAGGAATATGACTGCGGCCTACCCATCCACTGTTGATGCTATCAGTCTCACATCACATGACATGTTTTGCACACACACGTGGCAGTTAATGTGCTTTCTTCCACAGGAGAGGATAGCTTTTTGTGGGATCTTCCCGCAATAAGTTAGAATTTGTCTTGGTAAATTCTGTGCCAAGGGATATTTTATAGAGCAAAAGAGGGAATTTAAATCTGAGTAACAAGCAATAGCTCAAATGCAAAGGATTTAGCAGTAGAACTGTTAGAATCTATAGTGAATTATGCAAAGAAAGATGGCAAGACGAAATTCTGTCTATTAGCATATGGATCATTTGAGCTTGAATGGAGAATACCTCAGTATCAAAGAGGAAATGGAAAATAACCTTTATATTATTTTTCTCATTGTTTTTTAACTTTACACTATTAGTTTTCTTTTCAGTTATTTTAATTGTTATACGCTTACACCCTAAAAGAGTATTCATTTAAATTTGATTTTTTTTGAGCACATCTCTCCTTCTTTTTTGCTGGTTCTCACACAGCATGAAGGTGTAGGGCTGTCAGGTCGTTAAACTGATAAGAGTAAATTATGGCCCAGTGCTTTCTGCCATTAGAGGCCAACTGAGTAAGAGGAGAAACAATCACCTTGCTGTATATAGAAATTCCAGAGCAATATGGAATACACGACCTTCTTGAGAAAACCATTGGGGAAGTTTTTATTTTAACTGAAACAACTTTTTATGAATCAGAGAAATGATTTAAACTTGATTTTAGCTATATTGTTGAGATTAATACCTCAGCAATCTACCAAGAGGATTTGAACCTGCCTAGCGGGGAAACTTCAGTCACAGTGCCTCAAGTGAAGCCAAGTAGACTCCTGGACCCAGGAAACCTGTGCAGAAGGACCGGAAGGGGCAAGCGGTGAAAAGGAGGAGACTCGTAAGAGAAAAGAGCGATCTGATTCAGAGGTCTCCCCGGGGTGCCCAAGCCAAACAGATGTCCTTGCTGTCAATATAAATTCCAGAGGAACATGGAGTACCAGACCCCTTGGAAGGATTCCTGGGGGAAATTGTTTCAAATGAAACAATTATTAATGAATCAGAGGTCGCATACGTGTATGATCATAACTATATGGATGATATTAGTACTCTGGAATCTACCAAGAGGAATTGAACCTGCCAAGCAGAACTACTTCAGGCACAGGGTTTCCAGTAAAGCCAATTCCTGAAACCAGAAAACTGGGTGCAGAATGGATCAGCGGCTGAGTCACCTATGACCCCGCCAGAGGAGGAGGACGATTCTTCCAGCTCTGTGGGACAGGCTGCATCTCTACCCGCTGAGCCACTCAGACCGCAGTGGATTTTCCCCAAAAGGATGACACTACCTGATAACTGCATGGTCAGATATCAGACGCCAGGTAGCAGCAACCCTACCTACCCCCTGCCACTGGTCCACTTCACCATCTCCAACCTGGCGACTTCGTGCTGGTCAAGGACTTCCGGAGAAAGAGCTGGAAATCCAAACCGTTGGCAAGGTCCCTACCAGGTGCTCCTCATCACCCAGACAGCGGGTCAAGGTCACCGAGAGAGCCACGTGGGGTCCACGCCAGCCACTGCAAGGTCGTAGTCACAGGCCAGGAGAGACGGTAGAAAACAGACGACAACAAGTGATTGTGTCCTAGTCACCAACGAAAGACGACAAGTACTACCAGCACCACACTGGCACCACATACACCTAATCTCACACTGCACACAGGATGTCATGAGCGAGTGCCAGCTAAGCTGTTTCATATGCCTCTGGTTCCTCGTTTGTGCTATCATTGTGTGGGGACTCATTGACCTTGTCACAAAGTCATGAGCGATTATTGACGAGGTCTAAATAATCCATAACAACTGTCGACCGAGTTATCTGGTTTTTCGTTTGGAGATGTCGTCCAGCGAAAAACTGCAACCCCTCCATGGTCAGGGTCAAGGATTTACATCAGATAGCAACATGGATTTAGGAGTCTACAACAGATGGGCCCCTCGCCCAAGGACATTCCTGTACGGTACTATGTTTTCGGTGTTTTTTCACACCAGGTTCATCAAAAGGTCGTCCTGATTACACATACTGAAGAACTTTTCATGATATTGATGCTTGGAGTTTTACGGATGTAATATGTATGTGATTTTACGATTTTATCTGTTGCTATTTGATAACTTTGCGTTTGAAAAGAGGGTGTTGAGATTTTCATATGAAGTGAATACTTAAAACGAAAGTTAATTGAGATCATGGTATGAAGTGAATACTTAAAAACGAAAGTTAATTATAAATCATACATGATCAATCATATTCTTGTATAAACCCATAATGAGAATGCTTCTTGACGGTTTTTGAATATGTATGTATGCTTACAATTTTTTCTGTTGCTATTTGATAACTTTGCGTTTTGAAAAGAGGGTGTTGTGAGTTTTCATAGTATGTTTAATACTTAAAAACGAAAGTTAGTTATAATCAAATATAATCAATTATATTCTTGTATAACCCACAATGAAAATGCTTCATATTTTAGGTTTTTCTATAGTTACAGTATAAACAAAACAAAGTGGTTTGTTTAGGTTGAGTATGTAAGGCCTATGGTTTATGGGTGTCTCTGAAGAGAGTAGGCCGTTTTCCTCCCTCTCCTCTGGCAGCAGTACACAGGGAGGGGGGGCTCCAGGCTTAAGGAGAAACACATTAAAGGCCAAAAAGAGTTCATGTCCTTTTCACACTAACATGAGAAGGTGTGTCTTATGTCATAAAGCTATGGAACATGTCGAGGCATGTTCAGCCTTGTACATTAGAGGGCATGCACAGTTTTCAACTGAATTGGGTGTAGAGGAGGAGTTTGTTTTTTGGGGTTTCGATCCAGTTTTTTTTGCATAAAGAGACTGGTTTTTTGAGAGAGCGCGAGAGAGAGGGGGGTTTCCCCTGGTAGACTCTCTCCCGGTAGGCTTTGTGCTTCAGAGCTGGGTTAATAGCTCTCGGTAAAGGTTCTCTCAAACTTGGTAACTATCTCTTGAATTTGTTGGTTGAAATGCTGAGTGAATTTGGTTTGAATGCTGAGTGAATTTCTTGGTTGTTGGCTGAGTGGAAATATTTGATGAGAGATGTGTTTGTGAATATTATAACCCGCGACCTGTGAGGAAATCTTCCTCCGAAACCTTGGCGGATAGGAATGTGTTTTTGAAAGGTTAATCCGCCGTCTGTGTCGGAAAAAGTGTATGAATATTATAACCCGTGACCTGTGAGGACCTTCCTCCGAAAACTTGACGGATAGGAATGTGTTTTTGAATGTTATACCCGCCGTCTGTGTCGGAAAAAAGGTATGAAACTGATGTGAATTGATTTGGTGAATGAAAAGTTGAATGCGCTTTTTATTGTCACCGGTCTTTTTACGAGGAAATACCTCTAAATTCTATCGGGAGAATTTTAAAATGTCACAACTGAATTGGGCAGTTGAAATTAAAACATTTTGGTAATAAATGTAAGACTGTGAATTAAAGTTTCATATTTGAACATGATCACAGCACCAGGTTTTTAGTATGATTATAATGTTGTAAAGAGAGAAGGTAAAACCCTGTATTAGTTTGGACCTATTTTTCTTCAAATAAACTGAATCCCACCTGTTGGACTGGGATAATTTAAAAGACACCTGTGCCCTCCTCTCCTGCTTAAAAGGTAAGATTGCACCCTGCCACACACACTTAGGTAGGAGCACACTCCATTTACTGATATCAAAATCCTTCGGGATCCCTTAAACAGATTAAAAAGAGTTGTCTGAATTGAAACAGCAGTTAATTGAACCTGGTTCTTCGGGGGGTTAGGAAGAGGTGAGATCTTGCTGACGTTGGTGGATCTGAGCCAAGCAGCAAACTTACATAGACTCAATAACTTCGGAAAGGTCAATTAGTAGGTCAGAGTAATTTACCGGAATAAATTATCAGGACCTCTCCGACTCTAAACAGGTCCCACAGGGGAGTTCGCTTGGGCCTTTGTTGTATTCTATATTCACAAATGACCTTCCTTACGTATTCAATTAGTCCAGTGTAATAATGTATGCTGATGATTCCACAATGTACAGTACAGCATCAACATGCAGTGAGTTAAAAAATCTACTTAAAATAGAGATTAAAGCCATAGCAGACTGGGTCAACAATAACAAACTGGTACTCGAGACTTCCGGTATGGGGTGTGCTGAATAGACGCGTGCTCGGTTGGCTCTAACTTTCCCACTCTTATTTACCTTTTAAACCTCGTCTTTTTTCAACATAATTTGTTTGCAGCGGCTTTATAAGGCAGTGTTAACTGCAAAGACCTCCGGCAATGTTGAAAGCAAAGGGAAAACAAGCTGCAAAGGGTCTCCGTCAGCGTCGACTCCTAGCATTACTACAGCTTCAAATCCTAGCATAACTTTGGCTGACATTAGCTTGCTACTGGATGGACATAGAGCAGCTCTCACGGCTGATTTCAAATCCTCATTCGAGTCTCTGACAGCATACATTCCACTATCACAGACCACGGGCAGCGTATACATTCTCTGGAAGCTAATGCTACTGAAGTCGACCAACGTCTCCAGCAACTTGAGAACGCATGCTCCGCTCTGAAGGGGGACAACGAGACACTCAAAACTAAGGTAGCATATTTGGAGGGACGCAGCAGACGCCAAAATCTTCGGATTATTGGCCTACCTGAATCTATCAAAGGTCCCCGTCCGTCTGCCTTCTTCTCTCAACTCCTCGTTGATACCCTCGGCACGGAGATTCTTGCTTCGCCCCCCCGAGCTTGACCGAGATCACCGGAGCCTCGCGCCCAAGCCTGCCCCAGGAGGGAGACCAAGACCTGTAATCCTGCGCTTCCACCGCTTCCAAATTAAGGACCTAGTGGTCCGTGACTACAGCCCCGACGTGTTAAAGCAGCGTGCCGAGTACAGAAGCCCCATGGCTGAGCTGTACAAGCGCGGGTACAAGCCGGCTCTCCTCTTCCCAGCCAAGCTGCGCATCACCCTGCCTAACGGGGACCGGACATGGCTCATGTCTGCTCCAGAGGTTGTCAAGTTTGTTCAGGACTTGAACATAGCTCCGTAAGCAAGCTAACTGTCATGTAGTTACACTGTGTTATATAACTGCTCTAGATGTACTTTAACTGTCAACTCAGACGTACATTGATGCAGTCATATTCTCTTGTTAGGTTAACATTGTCTTTTTAGGCATATGTCCGGCAGGTTGCTGTAATGGCAAGGCTTAAGTGCTCTAAATATCCTTTTAAACCAGATGCAAATTTCTTGAAGTGCTCTGTTTGAGGTATTTAAAAAGGTTACATTTTCACTGTTAAAGTCAGTAGCGTGGCGTGGGAAAACAATTAGGGGAAGCCAATAATACGTCCTTTCTTTTGGGTCGGGGGGGTGTGGTGGTCAATATAATAACGTAACCAGATGAGTGATTACAGCACCCGGTATCATTTTACACACATTTGTATCATACAGATGCATGACTTACACACGCCTGTTATCTAACCGACAGGTCCGCACGCACTCTCCAGCCCAAACTCTAATAAGCATTCATTCACAAACTAAATCAGGAGACCTTTAATGTTTTACGTCCGATTCGCTCCTTTTTTCCTCGCTGTACACAGCTCCAGTTTGGGCATTGGCCTGTCATCAGATTATATTTGTTGTTGCCGCTGTAGTGGAAGTTTAGTACAATTATTTTTGAGTAAATACTCCAAATCTTCACCCTCCATAATTGCACTTGCTTCAGTTGCTTGATACTTTCTAACGGCGGTGAGAGTGGTGCAGTGACGCTATCTATCTTCTATCGATTCGATTTATGATTCGAAAATTATAAAAGTACAGAAGACATGTGAATATTATCTGACTGAACACAACGTGCATTTATCTAACAGGTTTGTATTCCACTGACCTTATTTGGAGCTATTTTCCAAAATCCTATGGAGAAATCTCATTGCTTTCTGTCGAGGGAACCCAAGCGCAGCTTACTTCCGGGTTTTAGGAGGCGTCACTGCACCACTAAGTTGATGCGATTTGATTGGATTGTGAGGCAATGGAAGCCAGCCGCCTCTGGCTTCCCTTGGCATGGCCCTGACTAATCACAGGTTGGCAGGGGCATCACGTGAGCCTCATCTGATTGGTCAATCCCTCCATTTTTTTCACCAAGGGAAGCCAATTTCGGCTAGCCTCCTCTCGCAACAGAGAGTGCAATATACTGTTTCACCATAACATCTAGAGGGGCGCTGTTTCACTCTTTGTAAAATACTCAGAGAATGGGGGAGAGACGGGCCGGCAGCAACACACAACAAAGAATTTCCGAAACTAAACGAAGTGTTTTTATTTATTTATTAAAATTATAACTACACTCCGAAAAAACAGGAGAAGCCTGGCTTCCCTTGGCCTCCAGGAGAAAACGCCACTGGTTAAAGTTCAATTATACATTGTTGTGGAATTGAGCGATATAATTAAGGAAGTAGCAATGTATGCTGATCACGGTATCAGAGTGTTTGTTGTTGTTTGTTTTTGCAACAACTGTGCTGGGATCCGGGTTAAGGGGAGGGGTGGGGGGGGGGGGGATAATTGTTTGTCCAATGTTTTTTCAGTTAGGTTTTTTATTATATTGTTTATTTCATGTTATCTTATCCTTTGCCTCTGTGGGCTGCTTCCGGGGGGGGGGGGGGGGGGGGGTTTGCCAGGTATGGGGGGGGACACACCACCTGCCCAGTATCATTTTATGCTAAGCTCTAACTCCTTAACAGCACCCCGAGTGGTGCTTTAAGATTTACTAGTTGGAATGTCAGGGGCCTGAATTCTTCTGTGACACGTAGCAACACAAAAATTGCCTTTTTGCAAGAAACCCACCTCCAACCATCAGACCATCTTAAACTTCGCAGAGGCCAGCTTTACCATTCTTCCTTTTCAAGCAAGGCCCGAGGCGTTGCAATTCTTGTTCATAAATCTGTCCCATTCCCTGTGTCCAATGTTATATCAGACCCAAGTAGCCGTTTTATTATCGCAACTGGCAAAATATGTGGCAACAATCTGACGTTGGCGAACGTGTATGGCCCGAATTTTGACAACGAGGACTTTTTCAGAAATGTTCTTTTCTCCATTCCTGACATAAATTCCAGCCAGCTCATTCTGGGAGGGGATTTTAACTGTTGTATTGATCCTTCACTTGACTGTTCATCTAACAAGCCCTCTGCCCCATCTAAATCTTCCAAAGTTATCCAACTGTTCATGGAGCAATACGCAGTCTCAGATGTCTGGCGCTTTTTTAATCCTAGCGCCAAGCAGTTCACCTTCTTTTCTCCTGTTCACTTTCTCCTGGATTGATTCCTTTCTTATTGATAACAAATTGCTCCCATCTGTTAGCTCGTGCTCATACAGCCCTATAGTTATATCGGACCACGCAACTGTCATTGTTGACATCTCTCTTCCCGGCAGGTCCTTGTCACGATCCCCCTGGCTCTTCAATTCACTACTACTTTCTGACCCGGATTTTATCAAAACTATTAGGAATCGCATTGACCTTTTTATTTTCATTAATGTTAACCCGGCTGTATCTGCAGCATCAGTTTGGGAAGCGTGCAAGGCCTATCTAAGAGGATAAATAATATCCTATATTGCGCTTACCAAAGAAAAATCAACACTGAGAAGAGTATCTGCCTTTCCAGGGCTTTATCGGATCTGCAGACAAGATGTGTAGACTCCCCCAGTGCAGATATTCTCAAAGAAATACTGACAAAAAAGGTTGAATTTGACATTTTGGCCTCAGAAGAGGCAACAAAATCACTTTTAAAAACACGCCACAATTACTATGAATTCGGAGATAAACCGAGCAAAATACTCGTCCACCAAATTCGACAATCCTCTTCCTCTCAGCACATCACTCAAATGAATACTGCTGATGGAATATCTATTAATCCTCAAACCATTAATGACCAATTCAAGGACTTTTATAGTTCATTATATACTTCTGAGAGCTCATCCGATGAGACACAATTTGACAATTTCTTTAGGTCCCTAAACATCCCCTCCATTGACCCTGAAATATCGTCTGGGTTAGATGAACCCTTCACAGTTAATGAAATCAAAGCTGCTCTAATGTCGATGCAGAGTGGCAAATGTCCAGGCCCTGATGGCTTCCCTGCTGAATTTTTAAAAATGTTTTCTGATAAATTAACCCCTCTATTGCTTAACATGTTTAATGAATCGTTTCAATCTGGCACACTTCCCCCTACGCTACGTCAGGCTACTATTTATCTTATACTGAAAAGGGACAAGGATCCTCTTCTTTGTGGTAATTTCCGCCCTATATCTTTGCTTTGTGCTGACGTCAAGCTTTTAGCTAAGGTGCTAGCAAAACGTTTAGAATCTGTTCTGTCTACTATCATCTCCACAGATCAAACAGTGTTTGTTAAAGACAGACACTCTTTTCACAATGTCAGACGGCTATTTGACATATTATATTCACCCTCTTCTCCTGATTCCCCGGAAATTATTATTTCAATGGACGCTGAGAAAGCTTTTGACCGGGTAGAATGGCCTTATTTATTTCACACATTGAGAAGATTTGGGTTTGGCGACACATTTATTTCATGGATTAGGCTTCTATATACATCCCCCCCTAGCTTGCGTCTGCACAAATAATGATTATTCTGATTATTTTCCCCTCAAACGTGGAACTCGGCAGGGTTGTCCACTTTCTCCTCTTTTGTTTGCCATTGCCATTGAGCCGCTGGCGGTGGCCCTCAGGTCCAGTCAGATGCAGGGCATCTCAAGGGGGGGAGTTGAGCATAAACTCTCCTTGTATGCTGACGACCTTCTGCTATTCATCTCGGACCCAGACAAATCTATTCCTCCAGTATCGGCTGTGCTGAGGGAGTTTGGGTAGATTTCGGGTTATAAGTTACATTTTAACAAAAGTGAACTGCTTCCCATTAACGCTGCAGCTACAGCCTACTCCCTTTCAAAGTTACCGTTTTAGACATCTCTGGCAAGTTTTAAGTATCTGGGCTTTTGCGTGACCAAGAGCTTCTCAGATTTGTTTAGGTGCAATTTCTCCACTCTGTTGGTTCGACTGACTCAAGACCTCCAACGTTGGTCTCTCCTACCTCTATCTCTGGCTGGCAGAATAAATTGCATTAAAATGAATGTGCTCCCCAAATTTCTATATCTTTTTCAGTGTATACCAGTTTTCATTCCGAGACATTCCTTCCATTCACTCGATCGCTCAATTTCTCAGTTTATATGGAACAAGAAAACACCCAGAATTCGAAAAAAACATTCTTGAACAAACCAAGGAAATGGGTGGCTTAGCATTGCCTAACTTTTTATTTTACTATTGGGCCGCTAACATTCAAACTTTATTGTCCTGGCGTTGTATTAACAAACAACCTCCACGTGGCTGCAGATTGAGGATGCCTCATGTGGCTCTTCTTCTCTGATGTCCCTCTTGTGCCTCCCCCTGACGTTACCATCCTCAAAACTAGTTAAAAACTGTCTCAAGATCTGGACTCAACTTAAACGGCACTTTGGGTTCCAGGGAATACCTCTACTGTCCCCTGTGCATTCCAATCCGCTGATCACTCCCTCCATCACTGATGCTGCCTTTTTTATATGGGAGATCAATGGGATTGTGTCTGTAAAACAACTTTACATTGATGGAACATTTGCATCTTTTGATCAGCTGGCCCGTAAATTCAATCTACCCAAGTCCCACTTCTTCAGATATTTACAAGTCCGAGATTTTATTCGTAATCGTTTTCCAAGATTCCCTGCTATTCCTCCTTCTACCTGGGTTGACACTATCTTAAGTATTAACCCTAACCTCAAGGGTACAATTTCAAAGCTATACAATACTCTTTTCACATGCCACCCTCTGCCCTCTGATAACTTTTGAACTAATTGGTCAGAGGACCTCAATATAGAGATAGGGACTGAAGTTTGGCAGTCTATTTTGAAACGTGTCCACACATCATCCATTTGTGCCCGCTACAGGGTTTTACAATGTAAAGTGGTGCACTGGTCCAAAAGTAAACTAGCTCGCATCTATCCTGGTACTGATCCTAACTGTGATAAATGTCACTTAGGACCAGCTAATCTCGCCCACATGTTTTGGACTTGCCCCACCCTATCTCAGTTTTGGAAGTCTGTCTTTGACTCACTCTCAGCTATCACGTCTGGTACCATCCATCTCTCACCCTTAATTGGCCTGTTTGGTGTCTTACCCGTTGACCATTTACTGCCATCCTATTTCGCTGAACTTGTAGCTTTCCTCACATTGCTTGCTAGGCGCCACTCTCATACACATTGGATAAAGGATGCCCTATACTTTGTGAAAATGGAAACAATTAAACACTGTATTAGGGGCTCAGACTTAAAGTTCACAAAAATATGGCTACCCTTCTTAGAACATGTTGAGTCCCTCCAGTTGGAGTCTGTCCCCATTGGCTGAGTCGCCCCCCTGTACCGCAACAACTCACAGGAATGCTCACAAAATGTCTTGCAGGTTGTTGTTTTTTTTGTTTTTTTATATGTATATTATATATATATATATATTGTATTTTTTTATTTGTATATTTTTTATTTCATTATTACATTATTGTCTAATTGTAACTGATGTATTGTGTCTTGGGGTTGTTTTGTTAGAAATCGCAGGGGTAATGCATTGTATTGCTGCTATCTTTGTGTATTGAAAATCACAAAAATAAATCATATCTAAAAAAAACAAAAAAAGCAATGGTGTTCGGATCCAGACATGTTAAGCAGCAATCTTCAATTAAGCCTGACACTGACGTGCTGGTTGTGTACAGTACAGTACAGTACAGTTTAACCATGTCCTGGATGTAGGAAGGGCCAGATCCATTCACAGCATGGTACGCTAGTACCAGTGTCTTGAAGTGGATTCTAGCAGTTACTGGAAGCCAGTGAAGGGAGCGGAGGAGCGGAGTGGTGTGGGAACATTTAGGAAGGTTGAAGACCAGGAGCTGCTGCATTCTGGATGAGCTGCATTCAGGAAAGAGTTCAGTTGTTCCAATCCATGAGTCCAAGCATTAAAACAACCTACATTTATAAACATAGGCATCCTATAACTCGTGGCGTTGTTTTGTTGCAAGCAGGGTGAGTTCACATTTCCTTTTTTGTTCTTTCACTAACGCTGCATGCTATTAATTTGTGTGTGTTTTTATGCCGGAAATATTAAAGTGTGTAGTCAGTTTAAGGCTAATTTTACTTCAAGTAGGTGTCTCTTGTTACATTTTTAGGTTTAAGGCCTATAACGTAAGTGGTTTAAGGCCATTAAACGGTTTAAGGTTGTTAAAATAAAGGAGACATAGCGAGACAGTTTAAGGCTGGGTAATTGAAGTGAGTGTTTGTCTAACAACAGTGTAAGGCTGATTTAAAATAGTCCTTTCAGTAAATAGGCCTGATTAAAGTTTAAGGCTTTATTAGTGGTTATTCTGTTTTGTTTTTAACCAAGCATTGCGTGTGGATTACGACAGGAAATGCGACATTCGTGCGTTAGTTAGACGATATTCTTCTGATTGTGTTTGGATAGCGTCCCACTTTGTCCCATTATAGCGTGTTTAAACTGTAACAGATAATCATAGTGACTCTAACGGCCCGTCTACACTACAGGCGTCAAAAAATGCTTTCAACGCTTCGCCCATTCATTTGAATGGGGTGACGTAGGATATTTTCAAACTTCGCCGAACTGCATTGTGGGTAGCATGGCAAGGCGTTGCAAGCATCGCGAGCGTCTATCGGCGTCAAAAGTTGAACAATGTTCAACTTTTGAGGCTCGATGCTTGCTCGAAGCTGGCGTCAGCCAATGAAATCCCGTTTATGCAAATCTGCCAGTACAAACTAGCCAATCAAACCGCGTGTATGCTGGGAGAGACTACGCAGGTCATTTCCTCATATTCAAAAAAAATGGAGGGAAAATTCATTATAGCGGTAGTGAATCACCCGGTGCTGTATGATCAGTCTCTGTTCATCTACCGGGATACAAACCGGAGGAGCGAGGCATGGAGGGAGGTGGCAGAGACAGTGGGTGAAACTGGTAGGTTTTCGCCTATTTGGGGATTTTATATCCAGTTTACTTCGTTTTAACATTGCTATTGCTTTGTATGTCGGGGGCGGGAGATTCATGTGATTGGTTGTTGGTCGCGTTGCTCGCAAAAAATCGCCAAGCCTCAGACACGCCCAGCTTCAAGCTTTTTCGACGCCTGTAGTGTAGACGGGCCGTGAGTCAATTATTACGTATTTCGGTTTGAGGCCTATAACGTAAGGGGTTTAAGGCCCATTTTCATAGTAAACTAGATAGAAATGTTATTATTTTAAACTAAAGTGTTGTTTTGTGTTGTGTTTTCTAAACTATAACTTGCCACATCAGTGGATCCCTTTGTTACGGTTCGTTTAAAGATCACCCCGCCATTATTTAAACTCCTCTGTGAGAGCCACATGGTGTACTTTCAAATCTTTGTTCTTCAGGTTAGGGGTTGAAAAATCAGTATCCATCTTTTTTTTAACCCATGAGGGACAAAGAGCATGTCAGTCAACATTTTTTGTGAAATGCAAATTAAAAGTACTCCTGTGTTTGTTCCCATCCATGGAGTTTGACTCCCATGAGGTTAAGTCATTTTTCTGACGTCCATCTTGTGAAGAACAAATAATACTTCTTGTCACAGTTGGAACTAGAAAATAGTTCATTTAGCTAAATCAGGTTGTCTATACATATTGTAGTTGAAATTTGGTGTTTGTAAATAAGGATTATTGTATTTTGTGTTCTGTAGTGAGTTGTTAGATACCAGATTTGTAGGCTTTCCAAACGGATTGTTGAATTATTTGTGCTTGCAAATGTGTTTTGGCTTGTTTGTGCTTTATTGTTTAACCATATTGTAATTTTCTTCCCATTTGAAAGATATTTTTAAGAAAGATAAGTTTATTCTTGTCACATTGAATTCAGTTTTACAATAGCTACCCCTGGTGGATGAAGCTGAGAATTACAACAGTGCACTCTGCTGGTTGTACAGAATTGTTACACATCACAGGAGCAGAATTATAAATAAAACACATCTTAGGTAAAGACAGTGTTGTAGTCAAGTCACCAATTCACAAGTCCAAGTCACTCTCGAGTCACCACTCTTCGAGTCCGAATCCAAGTCTGAGTCACCAAGGGAGAGTCGTAGTCGAGTCCGAGTCACCCAAGGAGTGTCCGAGTCGAGTCCGAGTCATTAGTACCTGTGTTCGAGTCTGAGTCCAAGTCTGAGTCACCCAAGGAGTGTCCGAGTAGAGTCTGAGTCATCATTATCTGTGTTCAAGTCCGAGTCACCCAAGGAGTGTCCGAGTAGAGTCCGAGTCATCATTACCTGTGTTCGAGTCCGAGTCCAAGTCCAAGTCAAGTCCGAGTCACAAGTCTTCATGTATTAATCTTCGTGGATATATGTGTTGAAATGTAGCTGCTCCTCTACATTGCTTTTATCCTGTCATGTTATACTAATCTGTCTATTGAACTGCTGTGAAGCGAGTTTGGCTACAATTCTTGTAATAGGTGCTATACAAATATAAAGCTTATTACTAATATTAATAGTATTATTATTATATATAAATGAACTATATTTAAAATGAGTGACCTTTTAGAGAAGTGATTATATTTGTATGCCAATATTTTCCTATGGTAAAGTTTTCGTTTTGCACTTTTATTTTCATAGTAATAAGATCGGGACTCTTATTTTGAAGGAACTTTTACTGGTTAAATCGGTTTACTGATAAAGATTAAGCCCCAGAAAGCACATGGCTACTTAGCATGCAAAATTACATCATTCTGCATGTAAAATAGCCATGTGCTTTCGTGTTCTCGGCTGAATCTTTATTTATTGATTAGATCACGTTACTCTGATGATAGTGTTCAAGACAGCCTATATGTCTGAACTCGATCCTTAGAGTAATGTGTTACGGAGCCTTCTCTTCAATATTGTTTCCACATAACGAGCATTTTGCGCTGCTCTTTTCCAATGTGGAAGCTGAATGTGTGAAAGCATACAGCACGATTCGGGGTGTGTCTCTAGACATCTTTAGACTGGAATAGCGGGGCCCAGTACGTGAACTCGCCTCGCAGGTGCACACGCCAGGATAGAGGACATCAGACTCCAGAGAAAACTTGCTGGAGTCCGAGTCCGAGTCATCGTGGGGGGAAAAATTCACGAGTCCAAGTCAGCGTACGCGATAATTCACGAGTCCAAGTCATCGTGCGCGAGAATTCACGAGTCCTAGTCCGAGTCGCGTCAATCAGTGCGCGAAGCCGAGTCGAGTCGAGTCACGAGTCCCGAAAATCGGCACTCGAGTCAGAGTCCAGGACACGAGTACTCCATCTCTGGGTAAATATGCAATTATATTCTGAAGTTTAATTTCAAGTGTTATAAATGAACACATACTTCATCACACACAGATAGAATTGCAAGTGGTTTCTAATTTTAAGATAAGAAACCTTACCTAGTAGTCTTTCAACATAGACTGTAGAACATTCAAACACCATTTTATTGAAGCTAACACAGTTTATGACATTTGCATAATTCCATTGACTTCAGTATACACAGTACACAGCAGATTTAGATTTTCACCATATCTCTATTTTCATATTTGAAAGTCAAAACCATACACTGTTCATTTAAAAAATGTATGTAATTCAGATTTTGAAATTTGCATAATTTTAACAATTTTAAATTAAATGTTTCCAATTTCATAAATCTCACAATTTTGAATTTCATTTTTCCAATTTCATAAATCTCAAAATTTGGAATGTAATTTTTCGAATTTCAAAAATTTGAACCCAGTTTTACCGATTTCTGTTTAAAAAAAAAAGTTAAATGATGATGACAAAGGATACTTTTATAAGGAATACAAAGGTACTAGTCAGAGGATTGGTGCTTCATCTTTGATAACTTAATAATTTCATTCAAGTAGTTAGAGAACATGTCACCAAAATAAACTAAGTTGAGACCAGACGCAGAGCCAGGCTCAACTGCAGCTATTAAGGAGAAGATACGTATAAGATCAGATGCTACAACAGTTCCAAATGATAGACAGAAGATATGGAAACAACCAGAGGAAATGTTGGAACAGTGGCAAACGAGAGGATTGATTCCAGCAGATGATCAGCCTGGACCAACAGAAGCCCATGTAATAGCAGTATTTGACTACGAATATGAAGAACACTTACAACAGCAAAATGCATGGGTGAAAGCTGGAAAAAGAAAATCAAGAGTTATAGGTCTGTTACACCATCTAAAACAGGGGTTCTCAAAGTGCGGCCCGCGGGCCAATGGCGGCCCTCGGAAATGTTTCTGGCGGCCCGCGATAGTTAATGTGACACGCTGAAATGCATGCGTTATATTTGAATCCTCCATGGTTGTATCTAGTAAGAATTAGAATGAGTAGCTTTCCAGCGGTATCTCCTGTGAGACTGTAACCAGGGCACAGCAGCCAATATGGCCGCTCAAAGCAGCTTGACTTTACACTGTGTGGGATTGGTGGATTTGTGTGTTCGTCAAGGAAATCTCGGCCGGCAGCCATCACGGTCTGAAATGACCAATGGACATCGAGAAATCACTAAGGGCCTACCCACCAAGTAAAAAAAACATAAACCACGTGTCTCCCATCAGTTTACATCTGTGAGGAGAGAGAGAGAGACAGATAAAATGGCTAAAAAAAACTTTACAGTTGCCGACTTCGCTAGAGATTTTTTTCGCTAGCAGCAGTGAAGATAAAGCCTCAGAACCTGAATTCTTCGACTCTTCTGAAGAAGAAGAATACAAAGACAACAACAAGGATCCATTTGGACATGGGTAAGTGTAAATATTACAGTAATAGTGTACTGGCAATGTGTGGGGAATACCGCGAAATTGAACAATAGGTTTATTGATATATATTTTTTATCGATAGTCATGAACTTTTTATTGGAACAAAATAGACTCTCCATTAGCAAAAGTTTACTCTGTGTTAACGTTATTTTGGTGTGTAAAAGTGAGATTACATGTGTATTGTGTAGATGATTAAATTAATCATTTATTCGTCCCACAACGGAGACATTTACAGTGACATGTTTTTGCCATCGATTATTTTATCATACTGTTCTGTACAGATGAGACTTTGTCATAGATTTATTTATATGTGTGCCTGTTATTATTTTACCGTCCTGTACAGATGAGACTTTGTAATCAGATGTAGCCTATGTGTGTCTGTGATTTTATACTGAATGTAAAGTAACTGGAAATACCTGTGTGTGTGTGTGTGTGTGTGTGTGTGTGTGTGTGTGTGGGTGGGTGTGTGTGTGTGTGTGTGTGTGTGTGTGTGTGTGTGTGTGTGTGTGTGTGTGTGTGTGTGTGTGCGTGAGAGAGAGAGAGAGAGAGAGAGAGATCGAGAGAGACTCCTTCTGCAACCTCCCAAACTTTATTTTTATGTGTGCATTGTTATTTGTGCTTGAGCAACATTTTACTTGAACTTTATTTCAATGAAATTAGTTGTAATTATTGTCCTACACAGGCGGCGTTTATCCAGCAGCCACAACATCCATCTGTGCCGGCCCCCAGGTCAAGATCTACTGTGGCTCAAGGGCCTTCACCAGAGCCATCACCACCAAGGACCAGCAGACCAGCATCACTACAGCTGCCTCCACCTCCATCTGCAGCTGCCACCAGGTCAAGATACACCTCAGCACAAAGGCTCCACTACAGCCATCACCTTCAACCCAGCCAGCAAGGAGGTCTCGTGGAGGCCTCATATAGCACTTGTACACCCCACCTACACAGCAGCCTATGCACCATCACCCCCATCTTCACAGCAGCCAGACCCACTGTCTTGGAAGACAGACAAAGACCTTGACACTGTCTTGACATTTATAATGAATAGTTGGTTGAAAGTTCTGATGTTCAATATTGTAAATAGTTAGATTTTCCAGTTTCTTATATTTATATAAATAGTTGGTTGAAAAAAACATATTTATAATAAATTGTTGGTTGAAAAAAAAAAGGTTGAATGCTCAATTTGTATTTGTACACATCACATGAACCTTGGTATGTAATATGAAGTCATTATTCAGTCCTGATGTATCTCAGTCCCTGCTGTTTGAATTTAATGTTTTTTAGACATGAATAACACATAACACATTGGAATGGAATTGGAGAAATGGAGCTGTGGTGTACAGCGCCATTTCTCGCCGATGGCCGTTATTTCTTCTAATCCTTGGCTGCTCCTGGTCTCTTGGACAGGCTCATAATTATAATCATATGCATTCGAATATATATTTTCAACCTCTTCTGTGTCAAAACTAGCATTGTGAGCCATGTTTATTCATACGTTAGACCGGCCGCTCTCTCCCATGTTACGTCACACGCGGAGGCTTTTTTTATGCTGAAGTAAAAATGTCTTACAAAAACGACGCCAGATGTCACTGTAGTGTGTATTTCTGTATATTTTTTTGAAAATCTAGTGTATTCATCATTTTCCTACACTGGTGTGTCTAACCTGCAAGTTGCTCTTTAACCTGTTAAGCCCGAGAGACCCCGGTACCGGGGCCCTCCCGCAGCATCTTACAGGAAACAGTGTCTGAGGGCATGTTCATTTAATAAACTATGAATGTTTTATATCCATGTGGCAGGGAAACGGGGTTTAGGGGGAGTGGCTGTACGGCTGTACCCGTAGCATAGAGAAGGGGGAAGTGACGTCTGACTCAGAGGTCGCGCGGCTGTGGAGAAGAACGTGTTGCCCACATTCTGTTACTGAGTTTAGGCTAGTTAGCTAGCAGGTTTATTGTTTTGGGTGCAGTCACTTTTGCCTCCACTTGCTGTTCAAATACATGTTGAAAGAAAAAGTAAATATGTTTACAGTTCTGTTTTATATGGGTGTTGAAGAAGAAGAAGAAGAAGAATTGGGAAGGATGAAACCCTCTTTAATAGTCACACATGCAGAGCACACAGCACACAGTGAAATGTGTTCTCTGCTTTTAACCCATCCTAGTACCAGGAGTCTAGTACTAGGAGCAGTGGGCAGCTATTGTACAGTGCCCGGGGAGCAATGGGAGTGATGGGGGAAGGGGGATATCCGGTGCCTTGCTCAAGGGCACCACGGCAGGGCATGAGGTGAACTGGGACCCCTTCAAGTAGAAGTCCACACTCCAAATGTAGGTCTGGTCGGGGACTTGAACCGGCGACCCTACGGCTCATAGTCCAAGCCCCTACTGACTGCCATAGATTTAGTCCCTAATTTTGCTCTCAAAATGGACCAGATTGATGCATTTAACTTCAACATTTAAAAAAATCTCTTCCCGGGGGAGCATGCCCCCGGACCCCCCTAGAGGAGGTGAGGTCCACCACCTGCCCAAACCCCCTGTTAAATGGTCTCACCCAAGTAGTAGTAACAATGCTGTTTCAATCACATTAGTATGCAAGAAAAGTGACAGGTGGTGTGACAGGTCACACCTCTCCCTACTTATGTTAATGAGCTAAGTCCCGCCTCCCTTTGTTCGCGGTGGATGTCCCACCTAGGTGTGAATGTCCCACCTAGGTGTGAATTCACACGTAGGTGTGAGATCCTTTGATGTGAGGGGTGAGGTATCGTCACACGTAGGTGTGAAATGCCCCCCCTGTGTGTAGTGCCTTTGTTAGAGATCCTTTTGTGTCATGTGAAAAGCCCCGGGGGTAGCGCCTTTGTTGTCTAATTATTTGATGTGTTGATTAAGTCTCTTTGTGTTGTCTGGCCCCTTGTCCCCTCAGAGTTGTATAATTATGAAGTCTAGTCCTTTGACGGGAGGTGTTATAGCAGGTATGTGTGACTTCACACTGGTGTGTTATAAGCCTCTGATGTTAATTTAGGTGTTGATTAAGTCTCTTTATGCTGTCTGGCCCCCTGCCCCCTCAGAGTTGTATAATCTAATTATGAAGTCTAATCTATGAGGTGTTATAAACCTCTGATGTTAATTTAGGTGTCTCTTGAAGTTAGGTGAGACTGTCTACCAGCCCCCTCCTAGCCTCTCCCCCCTTCCGGGCTATGACGCAGGCAGATAGTGGGGGGTGGTGGAATTAGAAATATGCGCAAACTAAATAAAAAGACAGCAATTCCATTTACCCCCCTTTTCAAAAAAGAAAAATGGCCAAGAGACGCCTCGAATGGGGGTTAATCAGTCAGCTTACCGCATCCGTCCGGAGCGTCAGTCAAACGAATGCATCAGCAGCAATGCGGGGGTCTCTGTGCACAAACTTATCTCGCGCCCTCTTTTGGTCATGCGCGTTCATGTGTGTTGGAGGAGGGGCTCTGTGAGGAAGTGGCAGATTTTCCCCGGTTTGACTGCAAAATACTTTTTTACAGAGGGCTCCGCCTCCCCTTCAACATAACAACCCCCGCCTTTTCCTCGCCAGATCATTTAAAAGTAAGGGGGTGGAAATAGATGAAAAATAAATACGCTCAAACTAAATACAAGTCAGTCATTTCCATTTACCCAGTCACTTTTCAAAAAAGAAAAATGGCCAAGAGAACCCTAGATATGGGTTTAATCAGTGAGACTCCAGTGACAACTTACCGCCACCAGTCCGGAGCGCCAATCAAGAAACGAATGCAGTATATGGGGCGGGTTCAGACACCTCCAGCCGAAGAACTTCATGAAGAATGGACTCTGAAAAATGGTGATGTTTGGGGTTATGTATTCAACTATATGGCGAATGAACTGCATTTCTACAATCTGAAGAATGGAGAAACGTATGGACCCCGTAGTGTTAAAGCGACACTGACCTCAACAGATTGGGCTGTGTTAACTCTGGTGTCCTCCAGAGATCTCCACGCAACCACTGTATCGGAAGAAGTAGTGCATCAAGAAACAGGCGTGGAACCAGCGGTGTACAAGATATTTGCAAAGAAAAGCAAAGAAACGCAGACAGCATGCGAGATCAAAGAAGAGTTTGCACCGCTGCCCCTCAAGGTGGAGGAAGAAGAAGGAGATATTTCCCCGCCGCCAGAAGTGAGAAGAGTCCTGACAAGCACCGTCTGGGAAACTAAAAGCGGACCATCGGGGCGATGGTATTACCGTGCAAGCCGGATGGTGACGCTGGGGAAGGACCCCTATGATGATTTTGTTTTGGAGTATTTCAACTCTACATGCGGGGTTTTTCAGACATTCTTGCGGGTGCCTCTGACTGCTTGGCTGAAAATGATTGATGGAAAAGCTACAAAGCTTAAATAACTTTTTAAACAGAGTCAGACATCGATCGACATTATACTCGTGAAAAAGACTCTCACTTTTGCAGAGGCCTCAGCCTCCCAATCAACATAACAAGTCACACCCTCCTCACCAGATCATTTAAAACTATGGACCCCTCAAAGAAAAGCAGTGTGTTACCAATGTAAAAAGAGCGTTGAGGGTTGTCTTACGAAAATGTGTTATCTCTGTATCAAGATGATGTGTTTTAAAAATGAATTTTGTGAAAAATACCAACTCATAAAGACACTCATTTTAACCTCAGTGTTTGTTCTCTACAAATGTTTAAAGATTGTTACAAAATGTAAAAATAAAAGGTCTGGAGACTAAATTAATTCAGGTGACTGTCTTTATTAGCAAAACAAAAATATAATACAAAATGGTTTAAGGGGTAAATGTAACCATCTTGGACTTAATAGTCTAACAAAATACTTTATCTGAATACATTTTTTCTTTTGGGGAATCAACAACTTGGCGTTCATTCGGTTCAATACGGCCATTAGGGACGCTCTACAATTAATAAAGTACTGATATTTTGCATGTCATGCATAAACACGGTGTCATCTTTCTTGAAACTGACGTGCTGTCCGTTTTACAAAACAAGTTATGTTTTCTGCTTCTTCATCCTCTGAATTTTCCTCCCCCGTCCCTCTTCCTTCACCCCTCACACAACAATCAAGGTGGATCTGTGAAATGAAACACCTCTTCCCTAAGCGTGACTTCCCTAATGGGGGCATGCGTCTAGGGCAGTAGGGTCTAAATCGATTGGCCAGATATACTAACATGCAGAACGTACGGTATGTTTGAAAAAAGACTAACCATTTATCCAGTTCAAGCTGTCTTTAAGATGTGACATCGCGCTCTGACTATTTCCCGTAAAATCGTGACAAACTATTACTTATTCTTAAATTTGATCTCTTGCTGCATGGTTGAAAATGATAGATGAAAAATAACTTTTTTTAAAAGAGTCAAGTTTTTCAATATTAGATACAGGTCAAGAAAATGCATAGAGGAGGTATGGTGCAGGCTCATTAGCCCTCTCACTCTTCTTAGAATGATCCTGTGCAATTATAGTTAATAAAAGTAATTACCCATTAGTTCACAAATCCATATACTAAAAGAGAATACCCTTAGGTATCACTATTAAAACCTAAATAAGATCTTTTGAAAAATAACCTCTTTGCTAAACAGATACTTCTTTAACAGTTTCCCTAGTTTTAAACTCTCAATTCTATAAATGACTCCCCCCATTCAACGCAATAAACCCCACCCTCCACTCAGCAAATCATCTAAAACGAAGGACCCCACTAAGACGACCGTTGTAAACTAGACATGGAGCTGAGAAAAACCGCGAGTTGCATCCAGGAACAGACTCCTGGACTGCCACCATCATCACTACCATTTTTGATACCCGAATCTAGCAATACTACTGCTGCTGATTTTGCTCCTGGGGGCAAAACGTCACTTGTTCGATACATTGACTTTTTTCTTTAAAGTAAAATAAAAATGGGAAACTACTATGCAAAACGCTCTGTATATATTGATCAGAATGTAGTCAATACCCTTTTAATAAGTGTGGTGATGAGGACGATTGAAAACAGAACGAATAGTGACCCCTGTGTAAACAGAATGGCTGAAGTTTGTAAACTGGAAGACATTTTGGATATCGTTCGTTCTGGCAGTACTATTCCGGGTCATTGGGAAACGATTGTAAACGAAACATTTAAAGTGGTCCTGGAATCTTCATTTTCCGAAACATTCTGTAACATTATCTCAGAAATGAAACAAACATCAAAAGTGTATCATGTGCTCTCAGTGTATGCTCTGTTTGTAGATGTAATGCATCTCTGTGCAGAAAGCAGCATACACATGAATATTCTGACTGAAGTGAAAAAACTCCATCACGATATCTCCAGTAATATGGGGAATTCTAAGCTGGAGACGGTCCTGCGGATGTTGCAATCAGTATAACTATTTGATTTTTGTGTGTGAAAAAATAAAAAAGTGTTTTTTTTTTTACATTTAAAAACTGTTGTCTTCATTATAGCAAGGGGGAGCGTGTCTGATACATGTGTATTACAGTCCTTCTTTTTGTGTTTTTCAGTGTTTTTCTGTGTGTCTGTACACACAAAGCACAAATCATTTAAAACAAACCCTGAATCAAATTTAGAGAGGACCATTAAGAGTCAGATTCTTAATGAAATCTACGGACACAAGGTACTTCATTATCTACTTTTCAGCTTTTATACACAACACTCTCGTTTGCCCCGGGGCAAACTGAGTGCACGAAGGATGTACCCCAATTGACATTGTGGCATTTCCTCCGCCGCTGTGTTCCTCTGAGGAACAGCGGCCGAATTTGCTGTGTCCAGTTCGTGCTTTACGCATCTATATGGACAGGTCAAAAGAGTTTTGTTGTAATGACACGTTGGACAAATTATCAGATGCCATGGCTGGATTGTCCATGAATGCACATCAGCCTCAACCTATAGGTGAAGCCTGCAGCAAGGATGATAGAAAACCCACAGGAGTCACTCTGTCCATGCTCCCTGGGACATCTGATGCCCATGTAATGCAGGAGAAAATAAAACAGGACAAGGATTTGTCTGATAAGTTTGTCGAGTAAGTGTTTCATTAATCCCCCTTTGTGCAAATTATAGATTAGGTTTTCTAAAACTCAAGAAATGTAATCGAAATGTTTGGTTTTAGAGTAGAACGGCCTATTGAACAGGATGAGCCTGAGCTCAGCATGAGAGGAAAGACTGTGAGCAAGAGGGTGGTGAAGGCTAGTAAGCCAAAGCCCAGACGAGGTGCAGTGTTGGTGCCCAGGTATGTTCTCTGACAGCAACACTTTATTAATGATGTCTTTATTGAGTGCAGCTTAAGTTTATCGCACAGGCAATAAGGCTGTAAAACTCCTGAGCTCTGTGAAGTGTTTTCACTTATCTTTTTATGTCTTGAGTATATTGTATGTTGAATTATTGGAGAAGCTTAGGGTTAGGGTTAGGATTTTCATTGCCTAAACAACGCTGTTGTGCATACAGTATGTCAATACAACTTGGTATGTTGAATTGAAACTTGTGTATATGTTGTCCAACAGTATAATCAACCAGTGCTGCTATAAGCTGCCATCACGTCTCCCCCTGCCACGGAGCGTCAGGGCCTTGGAGCTGATGGACAACCTGAATGCCTCTAAATCCATCTACCCAAAATGCTATGCGAGATGAGGCTCAAGCCACACCTGCAGGAAAAAGTGCATAATAAATAAATCACTAAAAGTCAATATCACTCTGTTATTGCCACTTCTGTTAACAAGGTTACCATTGAATGTCTTAACTTTTAAAAAATGGTTTAAAGGAGTATGTATGAGGAATTATCAGAATACCTTTATTCGTCCCACAGAGAGGAAATGCATATTTGTTACAGCAAATGAAGAGTCAAATATAGTGGAGGAAATAAGTATTTGATCCCTTGCAGATTTTGTAAGTGTACCCACTTACAAATAAATTACTGGTTTATTTTAACAATGAGAGTAAGAATATCAAAAAAATCCAGAAATTGACATTATATAAAAGATAAAAATTGATTTGCATTAAACTGTGGGAAATAAGTATTTGATCCCCTTGCAAAACATGTCTTAGTACTTGGTGGAGAAACCCTTGTTGGACAGCACAGAGGTCAGATGCTTCTTGTATTTGGTCACCAGGTTTGTGCACATCTCAGGTCCTTATGGTCAAGAAAATGACTCCATTTGTGGTGGAGCAAAAATCAATCCAAATTAATCCTTTATTCATTTCCCTGTGAATAATTCAATTCTTTGCACTTTTGTTTGGGGTCTGTGAGCTAAACAAAATCATAAAAAGTGGAGAATGTGAAAGTTTATTGGCCAGTGGAGGAGAGAGATGACCTCGCTCATCAATAGACTCCTTTATGGCTTTGGTGTGAACCCCTGACGCAGGCCTATTCAACTCTGACTGACCAGCACCACAGGACGTCTATTACGTTCCAAAAAAAATGGTGCCTCAGTAAAACCAACTCTTTTAGACGCCTAATGGTGGTTAGAAAACCGAAAAAGCCGTAATCTTTGCCCATTCTTTAGTGCACATATTGAGGGTCGGGGTGACGGACTGCAGGCTGTGTGGCAGCCTGTCGAAGATTTATTATAAATGTTTCGTTTACAATACTATTACTATATATGAGAGCAAAAAAATAAAACACATTTTCATTTTGTAATGGTTGTTTAATTGAAAACACAACATTCAACACACTTTCATAAAAAAACACATTACATTTTACCAAGTTAATGCCGTAGTGCATACAAGGTAATAGACTTAACGATTTGCACTGCTGCTTCTCTCCGCGTTTCATTGACAGTGATCGGTTTATCGTTCAATTCACATTGCCCAAGTAGATGTTTAGGGGTCTCTTGGAAGTAAACAAATGCATTTTTTATATCAGATAAATGCATTAACATCACATGCAAATTCTCTATCCTTTCACCCGCAACGATTATAATCTGCTTTGCTTCTTCTTCGGTTTCACCGTTATTAGCTCTGAATGTAATCCTTTCTGGGGCTTCTTGTGCTTCTTGTGGTCTGTTGAATACCTGGCGTAGGATTTGTTTAGCTGTAAGGACAGGTACCATATAATTGTCTTCAAAAGCTTTGTCTATGTCGTCACACGTTCTGGCATATCCTTCGATGTAATGACAACCTATACTAGAATAGAGATCCTCCAACAGTCTTTTAATGCATGTTCTGGCACTGTCACCAATTTGGGCAATTCCACAGTATCGTGCTTTTTCTCTCATTATATTGAAGCAAAGCTCTGCCATTGCTTTTGGTATTTGTTCAACACATTCGCAGCAGTCGGTTAGCGGTAGATGATCTATAAGATTATTATGATCCGGTAATGACTCAACAACACCATTACATTTCTTCACTTTGTTCCTTTTTCTTTTCACCTTCCTTCGTTTTGTCTTTTTGGTTTTCCGTCCTTTTCTTTTCATTCGCATTCTGCGTTTGCTTTTCATTTTTCTTCTCCTTTTCATTTTTCTTCGTTTTTCTTTACTTTTTCTTTTCTTTTCTGCTAATTGTCGTTTGCGATCTTGGCTAGTGGTATGAGATATACTGTTTCTATAAAGGTTATCTATAATACCCTCTTTTAAAGAAAGATATTCTTCATATGTCATGTTATCATGGTCCTCTTTTGTCCTGAAGACCTTACATGGTTATGATATAGAGGAGGGCTCTTCTTCGGGAACATCCTCTCCCCTACTTTGTAACATCCAAGTCATTAAGCCCATATCCGTTATCCTGGTGATAATAAGGGGAGGCTACATCAGACTTGGTTTTTCTCAGATTCATGGCTACTTTCAACGGTCGTCTTAGTGGGGGTCCTTAGTTTTATATGATTTGCTGAGTGGGATGGGACTTATTGCGTTGAGTGGGAGGAGTCATCTGTAGAAAATACTCTGTTTTATTAGATTCCGTAAAAGCATCTGACTCTTAATGGCAGTTTGTGATTTTGAGGCTATTTCAGTGAAACAAGGCTGTTTTTGAAACGTTTGGCAGATTTATGCTTACATTTGCTGAGAAAGTTACTGAAGGATACACTTTTGTGTATAAAAGCTGAAAAGTAGATAATGAAGTACTTTGTGTCCGTAGATTTCATTAAGAATCTGACTCTTAATGGTCCTCTCTAAATTTGATTCAGGGTTTGTTTTAAATGATTTGTGCTTTGTGTGTACAGACACACAGAAAAACACTGAAAAACACAAAAAGAAGGACTGTAATACACATGTATCAGACACGCTCCCCCTTGCTATAATGAAGACAACAGTTTTTAAATGTAAAAAAAAAAACACTTTTTTATTTTTTCACACACAAAAATCAAATAGTTATACTGATTGCAACATCCGCAGGACCGTCTCCAGCTTAGAATTCCCCATATTACTGGAGATATCGTGATGGAGTTTTTTCACTTCAGTCAGAATATTCATGTGTATGCTGCTTTCTGCACAGAGATGCATTACATCTACAAACAGAGCATACACTGAGAGCACATGATACACTTTTGATGTTTGTTTCATTTCTGAGATAATGTTACAGAATGTTTCGGAAAATGAAGATTCCAGGACCACTTTAAATGTTTCGTTTACAATCGTTTCCCAATGACCCGGAATATTACTGCCAGAACGAACGATATCCAAAATGTCTTCCAGTTTACAAACTTCAGCCATTCTGTTTACACAGGGGTCACTACTCGTTCTGTTTTCAATCGTCCTCATCACCACACTTATTAAAAGGGTATTGACTACATTCTGATCAATATATACAGAGCGTTTTGCATAGTAGTTTCCCATTTTTATTTTACTTTAAAGAAAAAAGTCAATGTATCGAACAAGTGACGTTTTGCCCCCAGGAGCAAAATCAGCAGCAGTAGTATTGCTAGATTCGGGTATCAAAAATGGTAGTGATGATGGTGGCAGTCCAGGAGTCTGTTCCTGGATGCAACTCGCGGTGGGAGTCTTGGTTTTTCTCAGCTCCATGTCTAGTTTACAACGGTCGTCTTAGTGGGGTCCTTCGTTTTAGATGATTTGCTGAGTGGAGGGTGGGGTTTATTGCGTTGAATGGGGGGAGTCATTTATAGAATTGAGAGTTTAAAACTAGGGAAACTGTTAAAGAAGTATCTGTTTAGCAAAGAGGTTATTTTTCAAAAGATCTTATTTAGGTTTTAATAGTGATACCTAAGGGTATTCTCTTTTAGTATATGGATTTGTGAACTAATGGGTAATTACTTTTATTAACTATAATTGCACAGGATCATTCTAAGAAGAGTGAGAGGGCTAATGAGCCTGCACCATACCTCCTCTATGCATTTTCTTGACCTGTATCTAATATTGAAAAACTTGACTCTTTTAAAAAAAGTTATTTTTCATCTATCATTTTCAACCATGCAGCAAGAGATCAAATTTAAGAATAAGTAATAGTTTGTCACGATTTTACGGGAAATAGTCAGAGCGCGATATCACATCTTAAAGACAGCTTGAACTGGATAAATGGTTAGTCTTTTTTCAAACATACCGTACGTTCTGCATGTTAGTATATCTGGCCAATCGATTTAGACCCTACTGCCCTAGACGCATGCCCCCATTAGGGAAGTCACGCTTAGGGAAGAGGTGTTTCATTTCACAGATCCACCTTGATTGTTGTGTGAGGGGTGAAGGAAGAGGGACGGGGGAGGAAAATTCAGAGGATGAAGAAGCAGAAAACATAACTTGTTTTGTAAAACGGACAGCACGTCAGTTTCAAGAAAGATGACACCGTGTTTATGCATGACATGCAAAATATCAGTACTTTATTAATTGTAGAGCGTCCCTAATGGCCGTATTGAACCGAATGAACGCCAAGTTGTTGATTCCCCAAAAGAAAAAATGTATTCAGATAAAGTATTTTGTTAGACTATTAAGTCCAAGATGGTTACATTTACCCCTTAAACCATTTTGTATTATATTTTTGTTTTGCTAATAAAGACAGTCACCTGAATTAATTTAGTCTCCAGACCTTTTATTTTTACATTTTGTAACAATCTTTAAACATTTGTAGAGAACAAACACTGAGGTTAAAATGAGTGTCTTTATGAGTTGGTATTTTTCACAAAATTCATTTTTAAAACACATCATCTTGATACAGAGATAACACATTTTCGTAAGACAACCCTCAACGCTCTTTTTACATTGGTAACACACTGCTTTTCTTTGAGGGGTCCATAGTTTTAAATGATCTGGTGAGGAGGGTGTGACTTGTTATGTTGATTGGGAGGCTGAGGCCTCTGCAAAAGTGAGAGTCTTTTTCACGAGTATAATGTCGATCGATGTCTGACTCTGTTTAAAAAGTTATTTAAGCTTTGTAGCTTTTCCATCAATCATTTTCAGCCAAGCAGTCAGAGGCACCCGCAAGAATGTCTGAAAAACCCCGCATGTAGAGTTGAAATACTCCAAAACAAAATCATCATATGGTCCTTCCCCAGCGTCACCATCCGGCTTGCACGGTAATACCATCGCCCCGATGGTCCGCTTTTAGTTTCCCAGACGGTGCTTGTCAGGACTCTTCTCACTTCTGGCGGCGGGGAAATATCTCCTTCTTCTTCCTCCACCTTGAAGGGCAGCGGTGCAAACTCTTCTTTGATCTCGCATGCTGTCTGCGTTTCTTTGCTTTTCTTTGCAAATATCTTGTACACCGCTGGTTCCACGCCTGTTTCTTGATGCACTACTTCTTCCGATACAGTGGTTGCGTGGAGATCTCTGGAGGACACCAGAGTTAACACAGCCCAATCTGTTGAGGTCAGTGTCGCTTTAACACTACGGGGTCCATACGTTTCTCCATTCTTCAGATTGTAGAAATGCAGTTCATTCGCCATATAGTTGAATACATAACCCCAAACATCACCATTTTTCAGAGTCCATTCTTCATGAAGTTCTTCGGCTGGAGGTGTCTGAACCCGCCCCATATACTGCATTCGTTTCTTGATTGGCGCTCCGGACTGGTGGCGGTAAGTTGTCACTGGAGTCTCACTGATTAAACCCATATCTAGGGTTCTCTTGGCCATTTTTCTTTTTTGAAAAGTGACTGGGTAAATGGAAATGACTGACTTGTATTTAGTTTGAGCGTATTTATTTTTCATCTATTTCCACCCCCTTACTTTTAAATGATCTGGCGAGGAAAAGGCGGGGGTTGTTATGTTGAAGGGGAGGCGGAGCCCTCTGTAAAAAAGTATTTTGCAGTCAAACCGGGGAAAATCTGCCACTTCCTCACAGAGCCCCTCCTCCAACACACATGAACGCGCATGACCAAAAGAGGGCGCGAGATAAGTTTGTGCACAGAGACCCCCGCATTGCTGCTGATGCATTCGTTTGACTGACGCTCCGGACGGATGCGGTAAGCTGACTGATTAACCCCCATTCGAGGCGTCTCTTGGCCATTTTTCTTTTTTGAAAAGGGGGGTAAATGGAATTGCTGTCTTTTTATTTAGTTTGCGCATTTTTCTAATTCCACCCCCCACTATCTGCCTGCGTCATAGCCCGGAAGGGGGGAGAGGCTAGGAGGGGGCTGGTAGACAGTCTCACCTAACTTCAAGAGACACCTAAATTAACATCAGAGGTTTATAACACCTCATAGATTAGACTTCATAATTAGATTATACAACTCTGAGGGGGCAGGGGGCCAGACAGCATAAAGAGACTTAATCAACACCTAAATTAACATCAGAGGCTTATAACACACCAGTGTGAAGTCACACATACCTGCTATAACACCTCCCGTCAAAGGACTAGACTTCATAATTATACAACTCTGAGGGGACAAGGGGCCAGACAACACAAAGAGACTTAATCAACACATCAAAGAATTAGACAACAAAGGCGCTACCCCCGGGGCTTTTCACATGACACAAAAGGATCTCTAACAAAGGCACTACACACAGGGGGGGCATTTCACACCTACGTGTGACGATACCTCACCCCTCACATCAAAGGATCTCACACCTACGTGTGAATTCACACCTAGGTGGGACATTCACACCTAGGTGGGACATCCACCGCGAACAAAGGGAGGCGGGACTTAGCTCATTAACATAAGTAGGGAGAGGTGTGACCTGTCACACCACCTGTCACTTTTCTTGCATACTAATGTGATTGAAACAGCATTGTTACTACTACTTGGGTGAGACCATTTAACAGGGGGTTTGGGCAGGTGGTGGACCTCACCTCCTCTAGGGGGGTCCGGGGGCATGCTCCCCCGGGAAGAGATTTTTTAAAATGTTGAAGTTAAATGCATCAATCTGGTCCATTTTGAGAGCAAAATTAGGGACTAAATCTATGGCAGTCAGTAGGGGCTTGGACTATGAGCCGTAGGGTCGCCGGTTCAAGTCCCCGACCAGACCTACATTTGGAGTGTGGACTTCTACTTGAAGGGGTCCCAGTTCACCTCCTGCCCTGCCGTGGTGCCCTTGAGCAAGGCACCGGATATCCCCCTTCCCCCATCACTCCCATTGCTCCGCGGGCGCTGTACAATAGCTGCCCACTGCTCCTAGTACTAGACTCCTGGTACTAGGATGGGTTAAAAGCAGAGAACACATTTCACTGTGTGCTGTGTGCTCTGCATGTGTGACTATTAAAGAGGGTTTCATCCTTCCCAATTCTTCTTCTTCTTCTTCTTCAACACCCATATAAAACAGAACTGTAAACATATTTACTTTTTCTTTCAACATGTATTTGAACAGCAAGTGGAGGCAAAAGTGACTGCACCCAAAACAATAAACCTGCTAGCTAACTAGCCTAAACTCAGTAACAGAATGTGGGCAACACGTTCTTCTCCACAGCCGCGCGACCTCTGAGTCAGACGTCACTTCCCCCTTCTCTATGCTACGGGTACAGCCGTACAGCCACTCCCCCTAAACCCCGTTTCCCTGCCACATGGATATAAAACATTCATAGTTTATTAAATGAACATGCCCTCAGACACTGTTTCCTGTAAGATGCTGCGGGAGGGCCCCGGTACCGGGGTCTCTCGGGCTTAACAGGTTAAAGAGCAACTTGCAGGTTAGACACACCAGTGTAGGAAAATGATGAATACACTAGATTTTCAAAAAAATATACAGAAATACACACTACAGTGACATCTGGCGTCGTTTTTGTAAGACATTTTTACTTCAGCATAAAAAAAGCCTCCCCATGTGACCTCCCGCGTGTGACGTAACATGGGAGAGAGCGGCCGGTCTAACGTATGAATAAACATGGCTCACAATGCTAGTTTTGACACAGAAGAGGTTGAAAATATATATTCGAATGCATATGATTATAATTATGAGCCTGTTAGGAGTCCAAGAGACCAGGAGCAGCCAAGGATTAGAAGAAATAACGGCCATCGGCGAGAAATGGCGCTGTACACCACAGCTCCATTTCTCGCCGATGGCCGTTATTTCTTCTAAGAACCGAGGAGAACCAGTGGAGAACAGGACAGCTGTCTTGGTGAGTGACCGGCGTTAGCTACAGACAGTTAATGTTAGTCACATCACAACATTGTAAAGTTAGCTATCATATATCAGGCTATAACTAAAGTAGTATTGATAATATAGTAACGTACTGGCAGGCTCTGTTGATACTGATCCATAACAGAAACTAATGCGCAAGTATCAGCCGTATCTTGCGTTACCTAATGCAACTCCACACTACGTCTTACGGTGCTGTGTACCGGAGGGGAGAGAGAGAGAGAGCAGTGAAGGGGGGAGAGAGAGGAGCGAAGGGGGGGAGAGAGATGTAATACGGTTTCCTGATAGACGTTTTGTTTGATAGGCTTCAGCTGTTGTGAGTATGTGCTGCAGGGAGGTGGATGCACAACGCACCCAGGAACACACGCTAGCTCCGGTCCTTTTCCTGTTAAGGAAACTGTGGACTCGATGTCCTGACACTGACAGGCTCGAGTTTATGCAACCTGCACAAACTCAAGCTCACCATGATTAAAAATGGTGAAATGCAATGTAAAATTACCAAAAAAATACCAGCTCACTAAATCACAACCGCTCAAACCAACTAGAAACTACTACCGCGGATTGGGCAGAGAAGGAGTCCGAGAAAGTTGCTCCCCCATGTGACGTAATATGACGCGTTTGACGTATGACGTTAAAAAAAAAGCAGTTTTTAGTAGCAGCCCAGCTAGACATTTTTGGTTCTAAAAACATTCTGAGAATGTTACATTCATTGTTCTAGGAATGTTTTCAGCGGGAAGTTTTCTTTTGGTTTCCCGAACGTTCTTCTGAAAGGTAGGATAACGTTCTCTAAAAACATTCTTAAAATGTTTGGTGATAACATTGTTAGAACATTATGCCCTCCTATTCTTAAAACGTTTTCAGAATGTTTCTTAGAGAATGTTCTTCATTTTTTATCATGTAACAATGAGGGAACGTTTTATAAAGAATATCTTTAATGTGTTACCCCAACAACGTCCAAAACACATCCTTAGAATGTTGCAGGCAAAACGTTCCACCTTTGTTAACGTATCACATTAAAGGAACATTTTATAAAAACCCTTTCTGTCATCTCAGGCCTCAATAACATCCTGAAAACATTTTCAGAATGTTGCTTGGAGAATGTTCTTCATTTGTTATCATGTAACATTGAGGGAACGTTTTATAAAGAACATCTTTAATGTGTTACCCAACAACGTCCAAAACACATCCTTAGAATGTTGCAGGCAAAACTTTCCACCTTTGTTAACATATCACATTAAAGGAACGTTTTATAAAAAAACGTTGTCATCTCAGGCCTTAATAACATCCTCAAAACATCCTCTGAATGTTACAGTTAAAACGTTATGTCTCATATTGACAGGAAGTGAGGGACCGCTGGCAAGTTGCTGCCGCGCCTCCTCCGTTGTCTGTCGATTGTTTCGTGCTGTTTCGTGCTGTTTCTGTTGAATGTTGTCTTGTGCAACTGGACTCCAAATCCGTCAGCTACAAACCCGTCTGTCCCATCTAAGATTGTGACGATTAATTTAGCCGTTTAACAATCCGTACACGCGCTAATGCTACTGTGCTGTCACTCGGTAGCTTGAAGCTAGCCGCGCCGGTACACGGCTCACCGCACTGGACTACTTGGGCTGTGCTCTATTTCACTTGATAGCCTGATCTGGTGCGCCCTGCAAAGCACACCTGTTCGGATCTGTCCGCTGCCATTCTGCCAGCTCTCCTGGGTGCAAATATCCCCCTGTGGATTGCTGCCAACACGAAGGCCGCCCCACACAGGTTAGCTACTACCGGCTAACCTGTCACTCGTCCCCAGCGCCTTACGTCTGGTTTCTCCGCCTCGAGAGAAAACCTGCGGCTACAACCAACACGACTACTCGCCCGCCTCAGCAGTGCAGGTTTGTCGCTTCACTTCAACCAATTGGATCATCAAACCGCTGGATTACATTGTTTTTGTTTCTAACTCATCATGTGGATTTTTAAACTGCTCATATGTCTCACGGTAACGAGCACGTCTCTTCCGCTGCGTTACTCTGCAACGGAGCTGCTACGTCTCCGGTCTTACTCCAGGACCCCTCCAGCTCTGCTTGCCCAACACTCTACTATTCTCAAATGACCAAGATACATTCACCGTGGATCTGGGTGAAACTTTGAGTACACAAAACACAGCAATAACAAAACAATCCGCTCTTTCTGGTCCACTGAGCCACGCCCCCCTCGCACTGCCTGTGCTGTCAATCACAGTGTGTTATCCCCCCTGTCTAAAGCATCCACAACTTACCTGTCTGAAACTATGTCTGTTTAACATAAGATCCCTCACCAATAAGGCCCAGCTGGTTTCTGACTTCATTATGGACAAAAAGCTTGATTTGTTTATGCCTCACTGAGACCTGACAACAGTTTGATGACTTCTCCCAGCTTATAATATAGCTTATTAATGCAGCTGTCCCTCCGGGTTATGCTTTTATTAGTAAACCCCGTGCCACTGGGAGGGGGGGGGGCTTGCTGTGTTGCACCGTGAAAACATTAAAGTCATTGCTGTCACTGTCCCCCATCACTCCTCTTTTGAATGCTTAGTTGTAAAACTCACTGGCCCCAAACCCATCATCATTATTTCCATCTACAGACCGCCGAAGCCCTCTGCTGTTTTTCTCACTGAATTTTCATCATTACTAACATCTGTATGTGCAATGTCCCCTACTGTTATCCTCTTAGGTGACTTTAACATCCACATTGACGACCCATCCAATGTTTTTGCAAATGATTTCATCTCACTCCTGGACTGCCTCGATATCACACAACATGTCAACCTCCCAACACATAACAAAGGTCACATACTGGACTTACTCTGCTGCACTGGCATCACTCCCATTAACCTTGCTGTCATTGAATTCCCAATTTCTGACCATAAAGCTGTAATTTTGTATATCCATGTGTGACCCACACAAAGTGTCTATCCTTGTCAACTTGCTTACGGGTGCTTTGGAGATGGACAGTGCAATGGCAGAAGCTATGGTGAGTTTCATAAAGACTGAGCAAAAACAGAAACAACAGAATGCTGCAGTAAAGATAGGCAGGAAAGAAGTCACTATTTATCCTGGCCAGGTAGCTTATATTAAGTGCAGGGTACCAGTAGATATTAGTGAATCTGACTCACTTGTGCTTTTCGAACCCAATTAGCGGAGCTATCTTTTTGATTGGGTGTTGTTCGTAATTTTTCTGCGTGTTGATAGGTGTATCACCAGTGCTTTGTCTTGCTGCTGCAACCTCCTGGGGGTGGGACTTTTCCTTTGGGTCGGTCAGTGGTCGTCCCGTTGCCCTGACCGGTGCCCGTTTCCCGCCTGCTTCTGTCTTTTCAAGCAGCCTATAGCACGATGACCCTCCTCCCCACAAAAAAAGCAGTGGCTACAGTTTGGTTGAGCCTGAGCTATGCATTGTGGGCACCCATACGGTCTCCTGGTCTTCTTCTCTGGTCTGGTTTTGTCAGAGCAACACCGGTGAGTGGTTTGATGTAGCCCCTCAGGCACCTGGGTTGTTGTTGATAGCTGTTTCAGTGTTTCCATTGCCTGTGTTAAAGCCTCAACCTGAGCACTCAATCTCTGGATGACATTATCCTTACTTTTAGTCTCTCCCACACTGCTGAGTATCTCTTCAGGTTCAGCGAGTATGCTGTGTGCTTGAGTTAACTTGCGGTTGGAACTGCGTCCCAGTCTGCGCTTTCTTTCACTTTCTTCCATCGTAGTCTTGATAACCTGCCTTAACAGAGCTTCATCAGACACAGTGGGGTCAGCAAGCAGAGGTTTCAGCTCCCGTCTGACATCCTCATGTCTCTCTCCCATGCCTTGATAGACTGCATTCAAAAACACACCCTGCAGTGTAGACGCTTTGTCGGGGAGTGTGTGACCCACACAAAGTGTGTGATCACAATTGTATGTTTATATTTAATATCATTTTATATTACCTGTTTAACAATGGACAGCAGGGGGCAGTAGATGGCAGAGTAACACTGCCATAAAGGGGTTTGTTATTATTTACGCGTCTACCGTAAAATGTCTGACGTGATGACGGAGCTGTCATTAGCTTGCCATTCTGGCAAGATCCGCCAAACGAGCAGTAAAAGGAATTCTCTGCTCATAATTTCTCGTGTTTTACAGGAAATACTATCTGTCATCGCGCCCTGCATAGCGGGGCCTGTTACAGATTTTGGGGGCTCGTCCGGGGTCAGCATCGTTTGAGACGACCACATGCTGATCCAGTGATATTGGACCTAAAGGACCGGACTGACGACGTGTTGCCGGAGTGAAGGTGCTTCCAGTTAGCGACTCAAGAGGTAGAGAGACCAGGTTGAAGGGGATCTACTCCTAGGAGTGCAGAACTGTTTGCCACAGTTGCCCACAACACACAGGATGGCTGACAACGAGAGGAAGAGACTAAGCTGGTCCATCAAGAAAAGACTTCATCAGCTAACAGCAGATGAAGCGTATGAAGTTGCCACACACCTCGATCCAGTGGAAGGACTTGACGCATCAAAGCTAAACAGGGACGACGAGGAGGGCTGTGTTGAGTATATTGCTGCGAATATGAACAGTATGACTCTACTAAACCTAGAAGATGAGGGAATGTCAATGTTGTTGTGTCTACAAGATACTGTTGATTTGATTATTGCAAACCGTAGCAGTGGTACCGTGTGTTCCAAAGAGGGTGAAATTGATACTTCTGTTAAGTCACCTCTGATGTTATCTGCTACTGTTAACGCTAACCAACAACTTGAGCCATTAGACAATCCAACTGAGACTGGCATTCATGACGCAGACATACAGAAACTGTTAAGGGGCTTAGAGGAGGTGCAAAACAAACTTCAACACAGTGTCACCACACCTAGTTCAGACACACCGCAACCTCACTCTAGCCAACCCAGTAAGCAGCATACACCTAACTCACCACATACATCTACAGAAGGACTCTCTAATCCCACCCGAGAGAGCATGATTTCCCTTAAAGATCTTTCATTTCTGCATAGAAGGGAGTTTAAGATTCATGGAGGGCAGATAACTGACACTTCATCAGACATTAGCTTTAACAGCTTATGTAAACAGATTGAGGAAGGCTGCAGAGAACAACACACTGATGACGAGATCATTAGAGGGGTGTCACGCATAATAAAAGGTGGAAACTTTAAAGACATGCTGACAAACAAGGAAGATCTTACAGTCACCGAGCTGAAGAGTTTCCTGCAGTCCCACCTTGGCGAGAAGAGCAGCACAGAGGTCTTCCAGGAATTGATGTGTGCTAGACAGCATGAAAATGAAGCTCCACAGCAATTCCTATACCGCATGATAGGACTGAAACAAAAAATAATGTTCACCTCCAGGCAGGAAAATGCACTTATTAAGTATGATGCGTCTACACTGCAGGGTGTATTTTTGAATGCAGTCTATCAAGGCATGGGAGAGAGACATGAGGATGTCAGACGGGAGCTGAAACCTCTGCTTGCTGACCCCACTGTGTCTGATGAAGCTCTGTTAAGGCAGGTTATCAAGACTACGATGGAAGAAAGTGAAAGAAAGCGCAGACTGGGACGCAGTTCCAACCGCAAGTTAACTCAAGCACACAGCATACTCGCTGAACCTGAAGAGATACTCAGCAGTGTGGGAGAGACTAAAAGTAAGGATAATGTCATCCAGAGATTGAGTGCTCAGGTTGAGGCTTTAACACAGGCAATGGAAACACTGAAACAGCTATCAACAACAACCCAGGTGCCTGAGGGGCTACATCAAACCACTCACCGGTGTTGCTCTGACAAAACCAGACCAGAGAAGAAGACCAGGAGACCGTATGGGTGCCCACAATGCATAGCTCAGGCTCAACCAAACTGTAGCCACTGCTTTTTCTGTGGGGAGGAGGGTCATCGTGCTATAGGCTGCTTGAAAAGACAGAAGCAGGCGGGAAACGGGCACCGGTCAGGGCAACGGGACGACCACTGACCGACCCAAAGGAAAAGTCCCACCCCCAGGAGGTTGCAGCAGCAAGACAAAGCACTGGTGATACACCTATCAACACGCAGAAAAATTACGAACAACACCCAATCAAAAAGATAGCTCCGCTAATTGGTCGAAAGTCGCTATTGAGATGTAGCATGAACGGTTACGCCATAACCGCTCTTTTAGACTCTGGGGCCAATGTGAGCATAATAGACAATGCTTGGAAAGACAGATACTTACCTGGACAAGATATTAGACCCCTCAGTGAACTCATGGAGGATGATCTCTACGTGACGGCTGTCACAGGAGATGCAGTACCTTATGAAGGATGGATTGAAGTGGTAGTAAACCTGCAGGGAAACGATGATCCAGACTTATCTATTCGAGTGCCTTTCCTAGTGAGTCGAATAAAAATAGACAGACCGATAGTTGGTTTTAATGTCATCCAGGAACTCTTTAGGAGTCATGAAAGTAGACCCAAAGTGATATCTATCCTTGTCAACTTGCTTACGGGTGCTTTGGAGATGGACAGTGCAATGGCAGAAGCTATGGTGAGTTTCATAAAGACTGAGCAAAAACAGAAACAACAGAATGCTGCAGTAAAGATAGGCAGGAAAGAAGTCACTATTTATCCTGGCCAGGTAGCTTATATTAAGTGCAGGGTACCAGTAGATATTAGTGAATCTGACTCACTTGTGCTTTTCGAACCCAATCTAGAAGCTACACCCCTGGCACAGCTGAGTGTTGGAGAAGGACTAAAGGCGATCCAACAGACAGAGAGACCTTTCGTAAAGGTGCCTGTGTCAAACCATTCCAGAAGTGCTGTGACTCTGCCCAGCGGTACTGTTATAGGCAACATCGAAACCATTGACAGAGTGATAGAGACAGACAACCAAAGCAGCAAGGACAATCAAGCCCAGGCAAATATAGCCAGTTCTTCCACATCACCACACTCTAACAGTGACAAACCCACTTCTGCATTGTGGCACCCACCTGTGGATGTCAGCCACCTGAGTGATGAGCAACAGATGAAGGTGGAACAGATGTTACACGAGGAATCGGCAGCCTTTGCTAAAGATGATGGGGACATAGGTTGCATTCCCAACCTGCAAATGTCCATCAACTTAAAGGACAACATCCCAGTTCAGCGCACATACAGTGCAGTACCCAAGCCCCTTTATAAAGAGGTTAAAGAGTACATCCAAGACCTGCTTGTAAAAGGGTGGATAGTTAAGTCCAAATCTCCGTACTCAGCACCTGTTGTCTGCGTCAGGAAAAAGGATGGGTCCCTAAGGTTATGCATCGATTATAGAATGTTAAACCAGAAAACAGTACCAGACCGTCACCCATTGCCTCGTATCCAGGAACTCATCGACACCCTAAAAGGCCAAAGCTGGTTCAGCATTTTAGACCAAGGCAAGGCCTACCACCAAGGCTACATTGCTGAAGGATCCAGACACATGACGGCGTTCATCACCCCTTGGGGGCTGTATGAGTGGGTGAGGATACCTTTTGGACTCTCCAACGCCCCTGCTGCTTTTCAGCGCAGCATGGAGGAAATGTTGGACTCTCTGCGTGACAACTGCTGTATCCCTTACCTCGATGACATCCTCTGCTACTCCGACTCCTTCACTAGCCATGTTGAGGGAGTACGTCAAGTCCTGAGAGCCTTGCAGTCCCATGGTGTCAAGCTTCGACCAACAAAGTGTGAGCTGTTCCAGAAAGAGGTCAGGTATGTTGGGAGGCTGGTCTCTGCAGACGGTGTCAGGATTGACCCAAAATACATTGATGCCATCATGTCCCTGAAAGAGAAGAGGCCAAGCACAGTTGGAGAAGTGCGGAAGTTACTGGGTTTCCTAAGCTACTATAGAGCCTATATTCAAAACTTCTCAAGCATTGCAAAACCAGTTTATGATCTGTTAAAAATTAAAGGAAACTCTACCGTGACACAGGGGAAACATAAGGTGGGAAAAGGAGCTCAGATGCCCTCAAGGACACCTGTCCTGTGGACTGATGATCACCAAAGGATTCTTGAACAGCTGATTGACACGCTTTCACACCCACCTGTGTTGGCCTATCCGGATTTCGAACTGCCATTTGTGCTCCACACTGACGCCTCTCAGCAGGGACTCGGCGCTGTGTTGTATCAACGACAGGATGGAAAAATGAGAGTCATCGCCTATGGTTCAAGAACTCTGTCTCCCGCTGAGAAGAATTACAACATGCACTCAGGGAAACTGGAGTTTCTTGCTCTTAAGTGGGCGATATGTGTGAAATTTAGGGATTACCTGTTCTATGCACCCCATTTCACAGTATACACAGACAATAATCCCCTCACATACATGATGAGTACTGCCAAGCTGAATGCTGTGGGCCACCGATGGGTAGGTGAGCTAGCAGACTTTAGGTTTGATGTCAAATACAGGCCAGGAAGAGTGAACATAGATGCAGACACGCTCTCTCGTCTCCCTCTTGACATTGACACCTACGTTAGAGAGTGTACTGAGGAACTCACAAGAGAAACCATCCAAACCACATGGGATGGTTGTGAGTCTGCAAAGAGGCAGGATGTTGCTTATGTTGCTGCATTGGACCTGGCTTCATGCTCAGAGTCACCTGTGAATGTGTCACCCCTTACCATTGACCACAGTGAGCTAGTCAATGCCCAAAGGGAGGACCATGCAATCGGTGAGCTTATCAAACTTAAAGAGGCCAAGGCAGTATTGACCAGTGAGGACAAGAAGAGAGCCAGTGGTACACTCAGAAAGCTCATGCACGAGTGGGGAAAACTGCACATGGAAAATCAACTGTTGTACCGGACGGCCAGTCAGCGGCAGCAGCTCGTCTTACCATCACGATACTACCCCCTGGTACTAAAGCATCTCCATGACGACATGGGACATGTTGGGGCTGAGAGGGTCATCCACCTGGCTCGAGACCGTTTCTACTGGCCTTTCATGAAAAAGGACATTGAAACCTATGTAACCAGAAAGTGTCCCTGTATCAAACAAAAGAAACCTGTGACACACGTCAGAGCACCAATGGGCAGCATCACTTCATCTGCACCACTTGAGCTTGTGTCTATAGACTATATGCACCTGGAAACTAGCAAAGGGGGCTACGAGTACATTTTAGTAGTTATTGACCATTTTACCAGATTTGCTCAAGTCTACGCAACAAAAAATAAATCTGGCAGAACAGCTGCTGAAAAAATCTATAATGACTTTATTCCAAGATTCGGCTACCCGGCCAGGCTACACCACGACCAAGGCAGAGAGTTCGAAAATGACCTGTTCAAGACCCTGAGGCATCTGGCTGGAGTTGCTCATTCAAGGACAACCCCATACCACCCCCAAGGAAACCCAGCTGAGAGGTTCAATAGAACACTGCTCCAAATGTTGAGGACCCTGGGAGAAAAAGAAAAGAGCAACTGGAAAGAACACTTATCCCTGGTTGTACATGCATACAACTGCACCAGGCATGAGGCAACAGGCTTCTCACCCCACTACCTCATGTTTGGACGGCACCCGTGTCTCCCAGTAGATTTAATGTTTGGCCTGTCAGCCAAAGGTCAGACTGAAACAACACAGGGCTATGCTAAGAAATGGTCTCTGAGAATGAAAGAGGCTTACCGGATTGCATCTGAAAACAGTCAACACTCCAGTGCAAGAAACAAGAAGCACTATGACTGTCACATCAAGGGAGTTGTGCTCCAACCTGGTGATAGAGTCCTAGTCCGCAACATGAGTGAGAGAGGTGGACCTGGAAAATTGAGGTCCTACTGGGAACAAACTGTGTATGTCGTCAAAGAACAAGTTGGTGAAATTCCTGTGTACAAAGTGTGCCCTGAGACAGGTGGTGATAAGATCCGTACCCTCCATCGAAATCTCCTACACGTTGTCAATGACCTACCTGTAAACTTGCCTGAACTAACAGGAAATCCGCTACCACCTAGAGGGAAAAGCAAGAGTCATCATGTTGAGAAACAACGACAGAGAGAGACATCACAAAGCAGTGACTCAGAAAACTCTGATGATGAGGCACCTAGAGTACGATACTGGCTAAGAGTACCTCCACAAGCTGGACTTCACTCACAGAATGTTGAACCTAGCTCTGGATCTCAGCGAAACACAGATGGTCCGAAAAGGGTACCTGAACCACATAGATATAGAGTGCCATCGAGATATCATACACCAGAACAACATGGAGTTGTTACACCTGAGAGAGAAACCAGACAAGAACAACCAGAAGAACGGACTGATGAGGAAGACCTGCCTGTGGATTCTGAAGCACCGGAAGAGCATGAGTATGTACAAGTACCCTATGGCTATGACCGACCTGTGACACCTCAGGATGAGCCAGTGAGGAAATCCACACGGGACAGGAGACCTCCTCAAACGCTGACATATGACTCCCTTGGGCAGCCATCCTCCAGATCATGTGGGTCTACAGACCCAGCAAGACTCTATACTGTACAAGCCATGCCATTCTGGGGAATGCAGCCTGTTCCTATGCCACATTACACTACACACCAGACACTGCCTTACACTACACACCAGACACTGCCTTACACTACACACCAGACACTGCCTTACACTGTAATTCTACCATACATACATGCATATTGAGAAGGAAAGATTGTTACACCCACTCATCCATATTGTACAGTATTCACCTATACATTTAAAGAAGTGCCCTTATGAGAGTGTGTATAAGTGTTTTAAGTTCAAAGAGAAGGGGCACAAGTTAAGAGGTTGATGGTTAATGTCGGGAGCCATTTTTCTTTGTCGGGGAGTGTGTGACCCACACAAAGTGTGTGATCACAATTGTATGTTTATATTTAATATCATTTTATATTACCTGTTTAACAATGGACAGCAGGGGGCAGTAGATGGCAGAGTAACACTGCCATAAAGGGGTTTGTTATTATTTACGCGTCTACCGTAAAATGTCTGACGTGATGACGGAGCTGTCGTTAGCTTGCCATTCTGGCAAGATCCGCCAAACGAGCAGTAAAAGGAATTCTCTGCTCATAATTTCTCGTGTTTTACAGGAAATACTATCTGTCATCGCGCCCTGCATAGCGGGGCCTGTTACACATGCCCCCCTTTCCAAAGCCAAAGAACAACGGTCCATCACCTTCAGAAACATTAAACACATTAACCCCACAGATCTCACCACTCTGATTCATTCCTACCCCAATCCTCCAACATCCACCCACCCTGCTGACCTGGTGAATCACTATAATAACTGTCTCTCCTCTTCCCTCACTGCCCTGGCTCCCCTGAAAACTCGCAAAGTTTCATTCACCCACTCCGCCCCCTGGTTCACCTCTGAGCTACGTCAGCTCAAAACAACTGGCCGCCGACTGGAGCGGCTGTGCAAGAGCACCGGACTCTCAGTTCACACGCAAATGTACTCGGATCACCTTCACCTCTACAAGAACGCGCTTTCCAATGCCAAGTCCTCATATTACTCCAACCTCATCAGCACTGGTAACAACAGAGTTATTTTCTCCACAGTCAGTCACCTACTTCAGCCTCCTCAAACCCTCACTCCAGATATCTCCATTGACCAATGTACTGAATTTCTGCAATTTTTTCACTCCAAAATTAACACCATTCACCTAGAGCTGGCCTCAGCATGCACCTCCTCAAGTGATCCACCCTGGATGTCTACCACTGGTCCATCACTCATCAGCTCCCTCTCCATCTTCACCCCAGCATCGGAATACACCATCTCAGAGCTCATCCGTAAAGCTAAAACCACCACCTGTCAGCTTGATCCTCTTCCCACCACCCTGGTCAAGGCTTGCCTACCAGCCATATCACCCATGATCACTGACATAATTAACTCCTCCCTCACCTCTGGAATTGTAGCCACCTCCCTCAAACTGTCTGCAATCACTCCCATCCTCAAAAAACCCGGTACTGACCCAGCCGATCTAAACCACTACAGGCCCATCTCCAACCTACCCTTTATTTCCAAGACCCTTGAGAGGGTGGTTGCCGCGCAGCTTCAGTACCATCTTGACACAAACAACCTCCATGAACCCTTCCAATCTGGTTTTCGCCAAAAACCTGACAGACAACAGTTTGTACAACTCGGTAATCACAAGTCACAAGAAAGTGCTATTTCACTGGGTGTCCCCCAGGGGTCAGTACTGGGTCCACTCCTATTCATCATATATCTCCTCCCCCTGGGCAAAATCCTCCGTCACCATAGGCGCATTCACAGCACAGTACTTTTCCCACAAAGGTTCATGAGAACTTAGTTCATGAGAACTCTTTTGTCACGTTCACACCAAAAAGAGCCGGTACTAAAATGAGTTCATGAGAACCTTTTTACCCCCACGAAAGTCCCTGCTAGAGAGCAGGGACTTTCGTACGGCTCTCTTGTGAGAAAAGAGCTATATTTCTGATTGGCTGGGCGGATTGCAAACCACGCCCCGTAAAACTCCCAAAAAGTTTTGTGAAGCCGCCATTTTATTATCCTCGCATTAGTATTATTAGCATTAGCATTAGCCCAGCGCAGAAACGCAGAGAGACTAACTTATGGCAACACAAAATAAAACATGGGAGTGGTGGAGATGAGGAGGTGTTGGCGTTCTGGCGATTTACTCGGAAGGCTTCAGTAGAAGCTGCTGGGAGTCCCAGCAGCTTCTACTGAAGCCAGTCCCCAACTCCGGGGACTTCCGGCCCGGGACTTTGGGCGGCAGTATACGCCGTGAAGTGGTTTGCGGCCTGCCAGTAAACCCAAAGCAGAAGAAGAAGAAGTGACGTCAGCGGCTTCATCTGCCTAATCCACCCCCAGGGATTTATTCCGGTGTGAACGCGATCTGTACTTAGTTCATGAGAACTAAAGAGTTCTCATGAACTAAGTTCTCATGAACCTTTGTGGGAAAAGTACTGTGGTGTGAATGCGCCTAATGAGGTTAATTTTCACTGCTACGCCGATGACACACATATCTACATTTCCTCTAAACCCACCACTGCCCTCCCCCCAACCTCCCTCACCACCTGCCTTGAGGACATCAGGGGCTGGATGAGCAGGAACCTCCTGAAGCTTAACGGTAGCAAAACTGAGGCCCTGCTCATCGGCTCCAAATCCACCCTCACCAATTCACATATCACCCCAGCATCAAACATCATCATCGACGGCTTTCCCATATCATTCGCTGCCCATGCAAGTGAAAAGCCTCGGTGTCATTCTGGACGGCTCCCTCTCATTCGCACCACACATAAAAAACATCACCCGCACCGCCTTCTTTCATCTTCGGAACATCTCCAGACTCCGCTCATCTCTGTCTCAACCCAGCACTGAAATCCTGGTCCACTCATTCGTCACATCCCGGATTGATTACTGCAATGCACTTCTGACTGGCCTTCCCATCAAGCTCCTCAATAGACTGCAAATAATTCAGAACTCTGCTGCCCGGATCATCACCCGCACCAACTCATCCGACCACATCACCCCCATTCTCACTCAGCTACACTGGCTTCCTGTACGCTACCGTATTGACTACAAAAACATTCTACTCATATACAAAGCTCTCCATAACCTTGCCCCCATCTACATCACCGACCTCCTTCAGGACTACACCCCCTCCCGCACCCTCCGCTCTTCGTCCGTAGGACTTCTCACCGTCCCAAGCTATCGCCTCAAAACCATGGGTGCTCGAGCTTTCAGCTGCTCGGCTCCCAGACTCTGGAACTCCCTGCCACTACACATCCGACAGTCTGATTCCATAACAACATTCAAAACCCAACTCAAATCACACCTGTTCAAACTGGCATTTTCTTTATAATCTGCACCCTGTGTCCCTTTGTGTCCTTTTGTAGTCAATTTCCTGTTGTTTGTCTTGTCTTACTGATACTGATACTTCACTAAATCCACTGTTTTAATTTGTAAGGTAAAATTGTAAATGTAAATTGTAAATCTGTAACCCTGTAAGGTCTCCTTGGGTGTTATGAAAGGCGCCCCCCAAAATAAATGTATTATTATTATTATGTCTTAAACCTTATAGGAACATTATTTGAAAAAATAAACATCCTAAAAAGGTTCTTTGAACATCAGATTAAAACGTTTCTTTAAAACCTTATTAGAACCAATAGGTAACGTTAGCCAAAGTTGTGAGAACGTTCCCCGCTAGCTGGGAGAGCTCAAAACGGCTCCTTTCCCCTCTGAATTCTTGCCCTTATGTCTTGTAAAACATATCAAATCCTGCATTAACTTTTTTTAATTGTAATTTTCAGGCAAGGTTAAGCTTAAATCTAGTAAAAAAAAAAACCTGCAAGTTGCTCTTTAATCAATCAATGTTTATTTATATAGCCCAATATCACAAATGTTACATTTGTCTCAGTGGTCTTCACAGTGTGTACAGAATATCAGTATGAGAATATGACACCCTCTGTCCTTAGACCCTCACATCGTACAAGGAAAAACTTCCAGAGAAAACCCACAGTTTAAAGGGAAAAATGGGAGAAACCTCAGGGAGAGCAACAGAGGAGGGATCCCTCTCCCAGGACGGACAGACGTGCAATAGATGCCGTGTGTAAATTGAAAAGATAATACATTTGCAACATAGGTAGTCCAAATGTTTGGAAATGCATGTGTGTATAATAGGAAGATGAATCCACAAGGATATCCATCCAGGACCTATGATCCAGGACCACAGCCACGACTCAAGATCCAGGGCTCGCGATCCAGGACACAGGACCGCAGGATCATCCATGTCTCCGGATCCCGGCGTATATAGACACCAAAAAGAAAGACATTTGGGGAAGCTGGGTTAATCGGAACATGAGAGTACACAGGTATAGACAGAGAGAAGGAAGAAATAAGATGTCCCCCGACAAACTAAGCCTATATCAGCAAAACTAGGGGCTGAATCTAATCAGCCCTAACTATAAGCTTGATCAAAAAGGAAGGTCTTAAGCGCACTCTTAAAAACGGATAGGGTGTCTGCCACCCGAACAAAAACTGGAAGCTGATTCCACAAATGTGGAGCTTGATAAGAAAAGGCTCTGGCTCCCATTGTACTTTTATAGACTCTAGGAACAACCAACAACCCTGCATTCTTGGAACGCAATGCCCTAATAGGACAGTAGGGTATAATGAGTTCTTTAAGGTAAGATGGCACCTGCCCATTAAGGGCTTTGTAGGCGAGAAGAAGAATTTTAAATTCTATCATGTGTTCTATAGGGAGCCAGTGTAAGGCAGCCAGAACAGGAGTAATGTGGTCCCTTTTCCTAACTCTGGTTAGTACACGAGCTGCAGCATTTTGAATCAGCTGAAGCGACTTGACTGACTTCTTGGTACACCCTGATAATAAGGAGTTACAATAATCCAGCCTTGAAGTAACAAATGCATGGACTAGTTTCTCTGCATCGTTTTGAGGCAAGATATGCCTGATTTTTGCAATGTTACATAGATGGAAGTAGGCGGTCCTTGAAATAGATTTTATGTGGGCGTTAAAGGATAAATCCTGATCAAATATAACACCAAGATTCCTTACAGTCTCACTGGAGGCCAAATTAATGCCATCCATAGTTAGTATATCTTTAGATAATTTGTTTCGTAGATTCTTCGGGCCAAGTACAATAACTTCAGTTTTGGCCGTGTTTAACATCAAAAAATGTAAGGTCATCCACGTTTTTAAGTCCTTAAGGCAGTCTTGAATTGTATTTAGATGTTTAATTTCATCAGGCTTGATTGATAAATATAGTTGAGTATCATCCGCATAACAATGAAAGTTTACAGAATGATTCCTTATAATATTGCCTAACGGAAGCATATATAATGTGAACAAAATAGGTCCGAGCACTGAACCCTGTGGCACTCCATGGCTAACTTTGGTTTGCGTGGAAGATTCATCGTTAACACGTACAAACTGAGAGCGTTCAGATAGATAGGACCCAAACCAGCCTAAAGCAGTTCCCTGTATGCCAACTAAGTGCTCTCGTCTTTGCAATAGGATATCATGGTCGATAGTATCAAATGCAGCACTGAGATCGAGCAAAACAAGAATAGAGACAAGTCCCTTGTCTGAGGCTATTATAATGTAATTTGTGACTTTAACCAGAGCTGTCTCTGTGCTATGATGTGTTCTAAAGCCAGACTGAAAATCTTCAAATAAATCATTGTTTTTTAAGTAATCACACAGCTGTTTTGCGACCGCTTTCTCAATAATTTTTGAGAGGAACGGAAGATTAGAAATAGGTCTATAGTTGGCTAAAACCTCTGGATCGAGGTTGTGCTTTTTAAGAAGAGGTTTTATCACTGCTACTTTGAATGATTGTGGAACATAGCCTGATAATAAAGACATATTCATAATATTTAATAAAGAAGTGCTAATTAATGGAAAAACTTCCTTCAACAGCTTAGTTGGAATTGGGTCTAACATGCAAGTTGATGGCTTAGAAGAGAGAATCATTGAATTTAATTGTTCAAGGTTAATGGCTGAAAAGCATTCTAGTTTACTATCTAGTGTAATATTAGAACTTACGTTTCCGGGAGCTGTTGATAACACTATACTGGTCAAAGGCAAGAGGTCATTAATTTTGTTTCTAAGAGTAACAATTTTATCGTTAAAAAAGCACATAAAATCATTGCTACTGAGTGCTATGGGAATAGAAGGCTCAATTGAGCTGTGGCTCTCTGTCAGCCTGGCTACAGTGCTGAAAATAAATCTTGCATTATTCTTATTCTCATCTATTAATGAAGAGTAGTAGGCTGCTCTCGCTTTACGCAGTGCTTTCTTATATTCATTGAGAGTAATATGCCAAATTAAACGAGATTCTTCAAGTTTAGTGGAATGCCATATCCTTTCAAGTTGTCTCGACTTTTGCGGGTTTCGGCATTATGCCATGGAGCTAATCTATGTTGTTTTATTTTCTTCTTTTTCAAAGGAGCAACTGAGTCTAATTTTATTCGCAGCGCATCTGTAGCACTATCAACAACATGATCAATTTGGGGTGGTGTACATTTTGTATAAGTTTCCTCCCTTACATGCAGACATGCTATCGAGTTAAGTATTGGTGGAATCTCTTCCTTAGATTTGGCTATAGCACTAACAGATAGGTTTCTGCTGCAAGAGCTTTTGACTAATGCTTTGTAGTCTCGTAATAGTACTTCAAAAGTTACTAAGAAATGGTCGGATAAAGCAGGATTATGCGGTTCGACTAATAGTTGCTCAATTTCAATACCATAAATCAGAACAAGGTCGAGAGTGTGATTATAGCAGTGGGTTGGTTTATTTACACTCTGACAGAAACCAACAGAATCTAATATAGAGTTAAATGCAACAGTAAGGCTATTTTTATCATCGTCAACATGAATATTAAAGTCACCTACGATAATTACTTTATCTGTTTTAAGAACCAAAGTTGACAAAAACTCAGAGAATTCTGATAAGAATTCTGAATTAGGACCTGGTGCACGATACACTGTAACAAATAAGATTGGCTGCAAAGTTTTCCAGGTCGGATGCGTAAGACTAAAACCGAGACTTTCAAAGGAGGTATAATTTAATTTTGGTTTAGTATTGATAAGTAAACTTGAGTCAAAGATTGCTGCAACTCCACCTCCTCGGCCCGTGCAATATGAGTATTGATATGGCTGGGTGGAGTGGCCTCATTTATGCTGACATATTCTTCATGTCTCAACCAAGTTTCAGTGAGACAGCATATATCAATATTATAATCTGATATTAAATCATTTACCAATATTGCTTTAGATGCTAGAGACCTTATGTTTAAGAGACCACATTTAATATTCCTGTTTTGTTGCACTGTAGTAGTTGTTACATTTACTTTTATTAGGTTATTATGTATGACACCTCTATTAGGTTTTACCTTAAATTGTCCTTGGGCAGACACACACACACCGTTAATATTGGGTATTTTATTGGGTTCGGGTTTGCTCCTGCTGCTGTAATTCAATGCAATCCCTCCCTCACTGTAATTCTCTCCCGTTTGCCACCAGCAGATGACAAACACCCACCTCTCCGCCTCTTCCAAGGAACGAGGGGACAGTGCGGCAGAGTTTCAGTTGGATTTTTTTTCGCCAGTCAACATGTCTGTTAAAGTTTAAATCTTCCGGACAAAATTATTCAAAGGTCTTCTTTGTTATTTATTGAGCTTTAAAACAAATGAATAATGACTCTATATAATCATATAAGAATAAAACACGGAGGATGGAGATCTCTTTTTCTCCCCCTCTTCTGACAGCCCAGCAGCTGATCTCAAAGCATGCTCCCCTCTCCTGCAGGGGGGCGTGGTCAGCTGCAGCTCATTTGCATTAAAGCTAAATCAGCCCCTGCAAAAACAGGGCTGGAAAGAGCAAATAGAGCGAAATGAGGCATGGCTAAAATGCAGGATCTGTTTGGTATTTTTTTTTAAAACTATATTTATATAGGTATGGCCCTACAATATATTGTTCAAATATAGAATGATAGGTCCACTTTAATTAAAATGAATATTCCTGTGTCATGGCACAGAAGTGTACATATGTTCAGTTATCGTGCTATTGATGTGACATCACTACCTGGGTGTGGTGATACCCCACATACAGCCGTTCATTCACAGTATTCCACTCTCAGTCATCCAGTTTACAGTAACCTAGTTTGTGTAATTAGAAATGCATGTACATAAGGAATGGCACCCAGCCAGCCATTCTAGGTTCACCTGTCTGGAGCTCCAGGTCAGATGGCAAACTTTAAAATCAAATCTGAATTCAGACGTGAGCCCCAAATTGGAGAGTGCTCTGTGAATATGAAGTACGGGAGAGGATGCATGGCGGGTCAGATCCCTGGATCTGGCTTCCATCAGTGAAGTGCTGCCAACTAGTCAATTCTCCAGAGAAGAAGCAACTAAAGAAACTTTGAGGCAAACAGCTGGGACCTGACCCGGCTTCTCACATTGTGGATCCATAAAAAGAATATGATCCAAATACACCAGAAAGATGGCCAGCTCGATGTTAGCTGTACTTTGCTATTACTTAAAATATGCTCATGAATAGGTGAGCGGCCCCATTTATATTTTTGTTTTGTAAAATGTCAAAGTTGTAAAAGTTAAAACAATTACTCATATACTAATGTTGGAATTTAGGAAATGGTTGCTTTGATCTTTTCCAATAAATCATGACTAATGGACTGAGACAATTGCTGATCACTGAGCACTGTGTGTTTCGGAGAGAGGGTGGACTAATGGCACATGTTTCTGCAAGTTATTAATATTAACTTGAATATCAAATAGTCGGTAGGCTATATCCCTAATTGAAGATAAAGTTGCCTCATAATGTTAAAAGGAACCTGAGATTATTGTAGGCTACCAAACACACAGCCTTTACAAAGAAAACAGTTGTATCAAAAAAGGGAACATCACTATTTTATAGATTTCTTTTTATGTCCACATCCTGTTAAAAACATGTATTAACATAACTTTAGCTTACTGCTTGCAATAATATTAAATGTTACATTATTTACAGTGTTTCCCCTAGGTTTACTGCTTTGCAATCCAAGAAAATGTGTAGTGTATAATGCCTGGCAAACCTATCTAGTATCCTAGGGGAAAAAGTAGTCATTAAAATCCATATACAGTCAGATATAGCAGGTGCAAACACCCACAGATGATTTCTCCAGCTTTTTTAAAATGAGTTTAAAATCCGTGATGGGTATCAAAGTGGTCAGCTTAAGTTCCTGCTGAAGTGTGTTCCAGGTCGAGGGGGCAGAGTATGATATGGCTTTTTTCCCAAGCACCGTGCGTACTGAAGGGACGGACAGAGTGATGTAATAACTTTGAGCACAAGATGAAGATATTTATGGTTACAGCTCATGAAACAGAACTGTACATATTTCAATAATCCAAACATCTTTAGAATATGATCACAACCAATAACAAATAATTTAAACTTGTTTATTTTATAAACTCCTCTCTTATGTTACCTAGTTAGCATTTTTTCTTTATGCATATTTTACTAATCACTCCCTTTTCAAACTGTATTATTTTTTTACTGTCCTATAGTACACATTGGAATGATTCATTACTTAATTTTTTACATCTATATTAAATAGATAGGTGTGCATTAGAAATATTTGTTTACATAGATGACCAAACACCATGATGATGTGGCCACCTCCCCTACTATTCTACCTGGTCGGCTACCTGGTGCTGGGGATCTCCGGGACCGGTGTCGCTCCCGACGCTGAACACCCACAAGACACACCTGCGCTTGATGTGTGGCCTACCCCAGGCACCATGGCTTCCCCGGATTCAGTAAGAGTTTTTGCCATGATGACAACCCCGCTGCTCGCGGAGGACCTTCTCTCATGGACGTCTCATCTACCCGGGGTTCTGCCGCGAGGACTACGCTGTCTATGGGCCCAGGGAAATGGGAGACTTTCCCCATATGCAGCGCGCACTTGCGACGGCAAGCCGACCAGCCCAGCGAGGAGGACTTGGCTTCTAATTCTCCTACTCCTGATGTCGGGTAACGTGAAACCGAATCCAGGCCCAGAACTGTCTCAGCTGCAAACGCCAGAGGAGTTGGAACGAAAGACGGATTACGTCTTTTTCACCTTAATGTTCGCAGCATGATTAATAAGATGGACTCCATCAGAATATGGGCCGATTCGACTGACTCTGATATCATTATCCTTTCTGAGACGTGGCTCAAAAAGTCGATTACAAATGATATGATAAATATAAAAGATTACAATGTCTTTAGAACAGACCGTGTGGGAAAAGGGGGCGGGGTTGCGATTTATGTTAAAAACCATTTAGACTGCACCTGCATCGAATCCCTAACAAAACCAAAATGCTTTGAACTCTCTGTAATTAAACTATCGCTCCCAAGTGGTTCAGACATTATAGTGGTCGGATGCTACCGCCCGCCCGCAGCCTCAAGCGAAGCCACGAATATACTCTCCAAACTTCTCCATAACTGGACTAAATCCGAGATGGTTTTACTCGGAGACCTAAACTGGGACTGGCAAACGGATTTACAAAACTCTTTCAAGGACACTTGTGACTCTCTCTGTTTGGTGCAACTAGTTAACTCGCCAACTCGGTTAAACCAAAAAGATTTAGAGAAGTCCACTTTGATTGATGTTATTCTTACAAACGCACCTCACCGTTTCTCCGCAGTAGGCACGTTTTGTAATGATATAAGCGACCACTGCGCAATTGCTTGTGTGAGAACCTGTAAGAAGGAAAGCCACGTTTCATTCACAAGAGGCGATTCAAACATTTCGATGAGCAAGCGTTTCTACATGATGTTTTTAATAGTGATTTACACATTGTTTCACTTATGACCGATGTTGAGTTAGCATGGAATTATTTTAAATCCACCTTCTTGGCTATATGTGACAAGCATGCTCCTTTTAGGACATCTAGGATAAGCGGTAAAGACAACCCCTGGTTTAATGATTCTATATCCTCTCTCATTCGACAGAGACACTGCCTGGGCTAAAGCAAAGAAATCGAATATTCCATTAGATTGGAATCTGTATAGGACATTAAGAAACAAATGCACTAAGCTGATTAAAGACTCTAAATGTGCCTACTATCTTAATGCAATACATGACAATTTGAATAACCCTGCAAAGTTTTGGAAACTTGTTAAATCCTCCTCAGGTTCTATCACTCCAAACAGCCTTCCTGATCTCTTAAGGTTAAATCAGAGTGAAATCAAGGGCAAAATGGATATTGCAGACAGCTTTAATAATTATTTTATTTCTGCTGGCTCAATCTTTGATTCTAGCAACTCAGGGATGATCGCTGCAGAAGGAGAGCCAGGTCCTCCGCCACTTGACCCTGATCAACTGTTCACCTTTGCCCCCATCTTGACCTCTCAGGTTCACAAAGCTTTAATGAGCCTAGATGTAAAGAAATCTTCAGGCCCAGACAAGATAGAGCCGTTCTTCTTCAAAGTTGCTGCAGGTCTGATTGCAGAACCCATAACCTCTATTTTGAATCTCAGTCTTTGTGCTGGTGAATTGCCTAGCTCATGGAAGTCGGCCATGGTTCTCCCCTTGTTAAAGGGCGGAGACCCCTCTGACCTAAATAATTATCGCCCTATTTCCAGACTGTCTGTAATGGCCAAAGTCTTTGAATCTCTTGTAAACGAACAACTGAAAACGTTTCTAACTGACCATAATATTCTTAACGAGTCTCAGTCAGGCTTCAGATCAGGCCATAGTACTACTTCAGCGGCTATGCTAGTCTCAAATGACATAATTGAAGCACTAGACAAGAAAAAACACTGTGCAGCATTGTTTGTTGATCTGTCTAAAGCTTTTGATTCTGTGGAATGCATTGCTACTGCAGAGGCTTGGCTGCATAGGTCTTGGCAAAATGGCTTTGAGCTGGTTTAAAAACTATCTATCTGAAAGAACTCAGTGTGTCTCAGTAGAAGATTATACCTCAGTTGCTCTTACTGTAAACCAGTGGTTCTCAAAGTGTGGAGCGCATGACAGGGGGGGCGCGAGAGACTAGGAGGAACAATTGTTATGAACACATTTTTTTTTTTTTGTGTAGTTACACTTCGAAACGCATGAGGGCGCTGTAGGACATAGGTACATGCTGAGGGTGGAAGGTGAAGGTAAAAGAAGAATAAAGTGAAATGTAAAGGAACCTACAGAATGGAGAAATATTTGACAGGGACGAGAAGAAAAACTGGCGATGCTTCAGAGACAAACACGTGTGACGGTAACGTTACTCAACCCAAAACCAAGTCGAGAAAATATGACGAATCTTATCTTGCTCTTGGCTTCACAACGAATGTGGTGGGAGGTGAGGAGAGACCCCTGTGTGTTTTATGTCTGAAAACCCTCGCAGCGGACAGTATGAAACCAAACAAATTAAGAAGACACATAGAGACATCACACCCCAGTCACGTCAAGAAGCCACTCGACTTCTTCAAGGAAAAATTAAGCGAATACCATAAGCAGGGAAATCGCATGGTAAAAGCTGCATCAGTGAACAGCAAAGCACAATTGGCGTCATACTTAGTTGCATACAGAATTGCAAAGTGCAAGAAACCACACACAATAGCCGAGGATCTCATACTCCCCGCTGCTCTTGATATGGTGTCAACTATGATTGATGAGACAACCGCTGCAAAATTGAAGGATATCCCCCTGTCCAATGACACAGTGTCGAGACGTATATGCGACATTTCAGATGATCTTGAAGAACAACTCGCAGAGAAACTAAAAGACAAACGTTTTGCATTACAAGTGGACGAGGCTACTGACAGTAATAAAGACTGTTTGTTTATTTGCTATGTTCGCTTTCTCAATTCCGAGTCACTGAGTGAAGATTTGCTGTTTTGCAAGTATGTCAAACGCAGAGCAACAGCTGATGAGCTCTTCGGGATTCTTGACAGTTACCTGACAGAACACGGACTGAAATGGGAGAACTGTGTGGGCTTTTGCTCGGATGGCGCACAGACCATGTCAGGGAACAGAAAGGGACTGCAGGCACTTATCAAGAGGGTCTCTCCCAACGCACAATGGACGCACTGTGTCATTCACAGAGAGGCTCTAGCATCAAGGCAGCTTAGCCCTGAGCTAAACGAGGTTTTGACTGAAGTTGTTAGCGTGGTCAATTTTATAAAAACCCGACCCCTGAAAGCGCGCCTGTTCTCTGCACTTTGTGATGAGATGGGAGCTGAACATACCGCTGTGCTGTTTCACAGCGAGGACAGGTGGCTGTCGCAAGGGAAAGTGTTGTCGCGAGTCTTTGAGCTCAGAGAGGAGATTCGGGTGTTCTTGGAGGAGGAGAGGATGCATGAAGCTGCAAGCAAGTTCAGTGATGAACAATTTCTGATGAAATTGGCCTATCTCAGTGATGTATTTGGAAAGCTGAATGAATTAAATATTCAACTTCAAGGCAGAGACAAGCACATACCTCACCTGGCAGACAAGATCAGTGCATTCACTCGAAAGCTGGAGATGTGGGGCAGGCGCCTTGATCAAGGAAATACTGATGCTTTTGAGAATCTGACTGAATTTGCAGAAATCAGTGATTCTGAAGCCACCACAGTGATCCCCTGTCTCAAGCAACACATCTCTTCCCTGATGGTATTGTTCAAAAAATACTTCCCAAACAACAGTGCTCAGTATGACTGGGTGATGGATCCATTCAATGCAGCAGGTTGGTGTTTTATTTTTATTGACTTTCAATTTCAATTATGACTGACTATTTGTGCTGTACATTCATTTCATTTATGTTGTCTATAAGCTACTTACTAACTGGTATGGATTGTTGTAAAACTGAAATGTGTTGTATTTAATATGCAATTACAAATACATTATCTATCTGCAGCACCTGCCGATTTCAGCTCTGCAGAAGAGGACCAACTCATCGACATTACATCTGACTCCACCCTAAGGCTGAGGTTTAGAGCTCAGACACTGACTGAATTCTGGTTTGGTGTGGAGAAGGAGCATCCACTCATAGGGCAGAGGGCTGTGGGCATCCTTCTCCCCTTCGCTACATCCTATCTCTGTGAGATTGGCTTTTCAGCTGTTGCTTCTCTGAAAACGAAGTACAGATCAAAGCTCAACATTGAGCATGACTTGAGAGTGGCAGTATCAAGCCTGCAACCACGTTTTCAAAAAATGTGCAGTGCAAAACAGGCTCATTGCAGCCACTAATGCTGTGATAAGACACACTTTTTTGCCAAATATCCGTCTTTCTTTTCATTGTTTTGAACAGATTGCAAAGTGGCAAACTATTATAATTTATTGTTCACAATTGTATTATGTTGTTTTGACAACACAGAGCATTGTTTTATTATCACTGTTCTAGCAAAGTGATTTTTTTATTGTTTTGAAAGGAATGCTCACGTTCATATTGTTGTATTTTAATAAATGTTAACCTGGACCATTAAGTGACTATTTGTGTTGGGGGGGCCCGGGATTTTGTTTTCTCCAAAGGGGGGGCCCGACAGAAAAAGTTTGAGAACCACTGCTGTAAACAAAGGTGTTCCACAAGGTTCTATGTTGGCCCCTGTCTTATTCTCCATCTTTATAAATGAACTAGGAAATGGGATAAACCCAGCATGGTTTCATTTATACGCCGATGATACAGTTGTTTACACAGTGGCTTCCTCTTTAACTCAGGCCATAGAGCTTCTACAGGATGCTTTTAATACACTGCAACACTCCTTGCTAAGGCTAAGACTGGTCCTTAACCTCTTAAGCCCTGAGCCTGTTTTTAAGGTTTCAGGCTCGAAAATGCTATGCCCAAAACAAATGACTATAACTTAACTTCTAAAAGGGTTATATGAATAATTTATTTTATCAAAGCAAGGTTACATCTGTGAGTTGGATGTAGAAGTGTCAGAATCAATATAGATATTTCTCAGTCAGAGTAAATTCAGATGGAACATAGTAAAAAAAGGTAAATTCTTACCCCCGCCTAAAAAAAAAAACATTACTTACAGTGAAAACTACCCTTGAATGATGGGATAGTAGACTAACAGCTTTAGGAATCCAAAGTATAACATATAATAAGTACCCTGTATCAAGATTGAGGCAAAACAAGTTAAATTTGACCTTTTTAGAGAGGTTTAGCTAAAAGTAGTCCAGGCGGACTGACCTTTGGGCACATTTGGGCACATTTGGATACCATCAGTGCCATTTGACCTTTTTCAGGTACCATACTGTAAAAATAATTTTATTATCACTACAGGTAATCATTCCATCCAAATACAAGTGTTTTAAAAAATATATATATATATTTTTAAATTACATTTTTTTTGTATGTAAATGGTGTGTGTGTGTCTGTGTGTGGACTTTGCCACAGCCCTTACATGTTTATCACCCGACTAACACTTCTAGGAAGGTTTACTTACACAATAACAATTAGGAAACATAGGATACACGTGTCTCTTGTCTTGAGCAGATTTATTTCAAAAATAACACAAAAAAACTACACTAAAACCGAAATAACACCACGAGCATTTTTTTTGTAAATACTGGCAAAAAAGAAAAAATGTACACAACCTGAATGTGTTTAGGGGAGTGGTGGTGGTGGTGCTGCTGCTGCTGCTGCAGGGACTTCACCCCTCATGTCTGCAGCAAGCTGCTCCCTGAAGGACTTCTGGGTGTGTGGCTTCGTCCTGCCGGGGTCACCCCTCATCTTGTGCAGCTCCTTGTGGAGAAGGAAGCTGTTCACCACTGCAATGTCCAGAAAATGGTAAAAAAAAAGGTCTTGTACCATTTCATGGTTTTGTGGTGAACACTGTAGTACCCAATCAAAGCATCGGACATATCCACGCAGCCCATGCTTCTGTTGTAGTCCACCACAGCGTCAGCAACGGTAACAACCTTAGTCTTCCACACACCAGCCCGTTTCACTTTCCTCCTGACAGTCTGTCCACTGAATCAGAAGATGCAGAGGGAGGCTGAGTTAGTACTGGTGCAGACGTCCAGCGGCGTAGCTTGGATGTTGATGGCTCTGGGGCAACTGTATGCTGATCTGATGCACGTCGTAGCTCGGATGAGGCAGATGTTGATGGCTGTGATCCAGAAGCCATTTAATACTTGTCTTCATCACTGTGAAAACAAATGTGGAAAAAACAATTACTTTGATTACTTCACTGGATTATTCTTTCAAAAATGTAACTCAAATCAGAAATAATTCCTCCATTTAGCGTGTGTGAAATAACAGTATATATATATATATATATATATATATAGACTGATATACAATACAGCTTTATTTATAATCTGCTAATAGTCAATGTCTGTAGAACTACAAAACAGCATCCATTTGGCGTGTGTGGAATAACAGTATATATATATATATATACTGGGTTGATATACAATACAGCTTTATTTATATACTGCCGTGTTATAGTCACGAAATACAATTAATCTATTTATACATTCACCAACATGATGTTGCCATTGTTTTAGTTTCTCACGGAACGATAACGCTACAACAACAAAGCGGCGTCCATTTTGTATTTTGCGAGTGTGGAATTACTATAGATTACACCAAATACACAACTAATAGATACAAACAGAGAGAGTACATACCTTTCCTGAAGTTCCTAATCAGAGTTTCCTGCTGTTGTCTCTGTTCGCTGTGTTGTCGCTTCGCTGTGTTCGTTGCTGCTGTGCTGGAGCGGTTGTGCGGCTGCTTCTGCTACGTCTGTGCGTAAAGCAGCCGCTGCTGGCATTATTCATACTACGCAGGATCCTATCTCTAGAACCCATAGGTCAATTTGGGTGATTGACACCTTTTTTGAAACTTTGGAGCCAATAGAATCGAGGGGGGGTTAGTAAATCCCGCTTTACACTTACGTCAAGGAGAGAGAGGCTTGCGTAAATGCTTTTAAAGGTATGCTACGATTAGCCCTTCATGAAACATGTAACTGTTTTACCTGATGCTATTGCTGATGTGATTATGCTTCTTGCCACTGCACAAATGGCCTTCTGTATTTATATTTGAATTGTATATTTTTTGTTTAATGCCCTTGTTTTATGTTGAAACTTGTTGTGTGCCGTGTTGGTCAGGACTCCCTGGAAGAAGAGATATTGTATCTCAATGGGACATTCCTGGATAAATAAAGGATAAAAATAAAATAAAAAAAACAATGTGAGACTCACTGAGATAACTTAGACTAAAGTTAACTATCCAATCACTCAGAGTTCCTTACATCACCTGGGGCCTCATTTATAAAGCCTTGCGTAGGATTGACGTGGGAAGGTTGCTTACGTAGGACAAAGCAAATAAATGCGCACCGACACTTTCCGATTCATAAAAGAGTGCGTACCGGCGCAGGACTTGCGTACACAATCAACTCGAAATGCGGCGCAGCTTTCGCGGGCTTCACGTAACGCCCATATTTGTCAAGGGGTGAACTCAGAGGCATGAACTCAAATGCACAACTCAGACTCAGACGGTATTCAAAAATAAAGATTTTAATGGAATTAACACAGTAACAACAACAGGAAACACAAAATCACTCTTCCGAGGAAAAACTAAATGCAATAATCGTGATCATGAGAAAACAGGATACGACCATGTAGCAGGCTTGAACGTGGTCATGAATAAGAAACGAACTGGCACTGGACAGGTGGGGACTAACACAATATATACACAAGGTGAGAGGAACAGGTGGAAACAATCAGGGCGGGGAAACCAATCACGAACACAGGAGACACATAGGGGCGGGGAGCATGGAGTTCTGAAACGAGAGGAGGAAAAAACTATTCACAATAAGACAGAGGGCACAGAACAAAGGGACATGACAAAACTAATATAAAGAATAGACTTTCATGATAAGTTTCCGAGACATGACAATATTTGCCTATAAATAGTCAAAGAAACACCTATTCATTCATTCATTTTGACTGACTATATGAAGAAGATAGCAGGAAATGACAACAGAACAGCTAAAAAAGACATCTCACACCGTGTCAGATTTTGGTTATTTTGGGGAGGTGGAGATAAATCATATTGTTTGGTGGATGCAGTTTGAACCAGAGTAGCAGCATGGAGGTCGGATCGTCACCAAAATAAATAAATAAGTGGTCCGAAAAAGGTTCATGACAAAAACAATACACATAGCCTTCATCAGGCAGTGTGTTTGTACCGGGGACAGGAGACCCCCCCTTGATGAGAAACTGTAAGAAATGATCGGGGAATCCCTCCGGAGTGGAGTCATGACGACTGGATCTGAATTATTTGTTTGTGGTTTGTGTTCCAGCTGTCAATCAGCAACTATATATCCATAATCCACCAGTTAAAGGAAATACAACTAATGTGTTGTGTTATATTAGCTGTACAATTTACCACATATGGTGTTCTTAGTTTCCATACCTCCTGTGCAGAGGCGCGGGAAGGTATTTTGAGTGGGGACGTGGGTCAATGACGTGACACCTATTTTTTCTGTCCAACTGAATTTTTTACCTTAAAAAAAACATTAAAATTAATAAAAATATAACATGTATCTCTAATACCTTCCCCATATACATACCCACTTTAACTTCTCCAAACATTTGAGGTATTGGTCATTTTTCTGCTATCTGAAGTGTCAAAGGTCCATGTGGGGCGACCCGACCGTCCAGCATTGACTTCTATTTGGACAACCGGCTTAAAATCACTTTAAATCTATTTAAATATTTCCCTTGCCCTATTTGGCATAATTTCAAACATGTTTTGCATTCATTGACAAAATTATGAAGCATTTGCACATATAGTTCCATCATAATATACAAACGAATGTTGTCCGCATATGTTAATTTTATGAAATATCATCTGGGGCGACCATCAAGAAAACACAATTGTGGGACTTTTATTTTGAAACCACCTCAAGGACAGGATGTTGCATTAGCCAGTCACATGTGAGGGACCCAGAGAAACAACTGGCAGGTTAGTAAGTCTCTTTCATATTTGCAAAAAAATCTTTTTTTAACTGCTGTAATGTACTTGCCACTTTTGGATGTCTTGTGGGACGACCGCCCCAAAACTGTGAATAATTAGTTTTATCTGAAAATCTATATTTTGATGATGAATTTGATAGTGACATGTGGTAAGAGCTAGCTAGGTTTCTGTAGCTAATGGTTAGCCTGTCATATTTGACTGACCTTGAAAACATCATCTGGGCGACCGAGTATCATGTGGGGCGACCACTGCTGAGTGTTTTAGATGATAGATATATGTCCTGTATTTGTAGTTTCTGTATATTTATATTGTATTCATGTTTTATATACATAAAGTTATCTGTTTTATCTAGGGATGCTCCGATCGATCGGTCACCGATCGATATCGGCCGATACTCACTCTCTACTGATCGATCGGTGCTCTCTAAACATGCCGATCGCGAGAGCCGATCGCATGACGTAAAATACATGACACTTTTCTCTGTGTGCGGCAAAACAAGCTCGCCAAAATGGCTTCACCGGTCTGGCATTATGTTAAGGTGTCCGAAAAAGACAGTAAAATAGCGGTATGCAACGTGTGTGAAGCAGAAATCCTGCAGCTCCGCCCGCCGGACCGGTAAGCGCAGCGAAACACACACACAGGGAGAACCAGACCGCAGTTCATTTCCTCATATTCCAAACGAGAAATTACGGTAGCAAATCACCCGGTTCTTTACGACCAGAACTATTAACGGGATACAAACCGGAGGAACCAGGCATGGAGGGAGGTGGCAGAGACAGTGGGTGAAACTGGTAAGTTTTCGCCTGTTTGGGGAGTTTATATATATATATATATTGCTCGCAAAAAATCCCCGGGGTTTTTTGCTTTGTATGTCGGGGGCGGGAGATTCATGTTGTTGGTCGCGTTGCTCGCAAAAAATCCCCAAGCTTTCAGACACGCCCAGCTCCAAGATTTTCAAGATTTTTGAAAAGCTGCTGTGTGGACGTACCGTAAGAGTTAGACCTAACACACTTAGCTATTTTATCTACCTCTGGAACAAGCTAAACTAGTTATTATAAATATATTTATTCTTCATTGTCGGGTCACTCATTACTGGATCAGTGAGTTGCATGAGATACTGACAGGCTGTCAGGAGAGGGAGAGAGGGGGGAGAGAGAGAGGGAGAGAGAGAGGGAGAGAGGAAAAGAGAGCGCTTCCGCTAATTTCTCCCGTGTTATTATCCAAAGTGAATGTAAACTTGAATAATGTACATCATTTGAATGTAATAATTAAGTTGATTGTTGTTTGTGGAAGCTCCAGTGAATGAGCCCCATTAACTGAGTTTTAAACATCATTTTAAATGGAAGATTTCATGTCTCAACCAAGTTTCAGTGAGACAGCATATATCAATATTATAATCTGATATTAAATCATTTACCAATATTGCTTTAGATGCTAGAGACCTTATGTTTAAGAGACCACATTTAATATTCCTGTTTTGTTGCACTGTAGTAGTTGTTACATTTACTTTTATTAGGTTATTATGTATGACACCTCTATTAGGTTTTACCTTAAATTGTCCTTGGGCAGACACACACACACCGTTAATATTGGGTATTTTATTGGGTTCGGGTTTGCTCCTGCTGCTGTAATTCAATGCAATCCCTCCCTCACTGTAATTCTCTCCCGTTTGCCACCAGCAGATGACAAACACCCACCTCTCCGCCTCTTCCAAGGAACGAGGGGACAGTGCGGCAGAGTTTCAGTTGGATTTTTTTTCGCCAGTCAACATGTCTGTTAAAGTTTAAATCTTCCGGACAAAATTATTCAAAGGTCTTCTTTGTTATTTATTGAGCTTTAAAACAAATGAATAATGACTCTATATAATCATATAAGAATAAAACACGGAGGATGGAGATCTCTTTTTCTCCCCCTCTTCTGACAGCCCAGCAGCTGATCTCAAAGCATGCTCCCCTCTCCTGCAGGGGGGCGTGGTCAGCTGCAGCTCATTTGCATTAAAGCTAAATCAGCCCCTGCAAAAACAGGGCTGGAAAGAGCAAATAGAGCGAAATGAGGCATGGCTAAAATGCAGGATCTGTTTGGTATTTTTTTTTTAAAACTATATTTATATAGGTATGGCCCTACAATATATTGTTCAAATATAGAATGATAGGTCCACTTTAATTAAAATGAATATTCCTGTGTCATGGCACAGAAGTGTACATATGTTCAGTTATCGTGCTATTGATGTGACATCACTACCTGGGTGTGGTGATACCCCACATACAGCCGTTCATTCACAGTATTCCACTCTCAGTCATCCAGTTTACAGTAACCTAGTTTGTGTAATTAGAAATGCATGTACATAAGGAATGGCACCCAGCCAGCCATTCTAGGTTCACCTGTCTGGAGCTCCAGGTCAGATGGCAAACTTTAAAATCAAATCTGAATTCAGACGTGAGCCCCAAATTGGAGAGTGCTCTGTGAATATGAAGTACGGGAGAGGATGCATGGCGGGTCAGATCCCTGGATCTGGCTTCCATCAGTGAAGTGCTGCCAACTAGTCAATTCTCCAGAGAAGAAGCAACTAAAGAAACTTTGAGGCAAACAGCTGGGACCTGACCCGGCTTCTCACATTGTGGATCCATAAAAAGAATATGATCCAAATACACCAGAAAGATGGCCAGCTCGATGTTAGCTGTACTTTGCTATTACTTAAAATATGCTCATGAATAGGTGAGCGGCCCCATTTATATTTTTGTTTTGTAAAATGTCAAAGTTGTAAAAGTTAAAACAATTACTCATATACTAATGTTGGAATTTAGGAAATGGTTGCTTTGATCTTTTCCAATAAATCATGACTAATGGACTGAGACAATTGCTGATCACTGAGCACTGTGTGTTTCGGAGAGAGGGTGGACTAATGGCACATGTTTCTGCAAGTTATTAATATTAACTTGAATATCAAATAGTCGGTAGGCTATATCCCTAATTGAAGATAAAGTTGCCTCATAATGTTAAAAGGAACCTGAGATTATTGTAGGCTACCAAACACACAGCCTTTACAAAGAAAACAGTTGTATCAAAAAAGGGAACATCACTATTTTATAGATTTCTTTTTATGTCCACATCCTGTTAAAAACATGTATTAACATAACTTTAGCTTACTGCTTGCAATAATATTAAATGTTACATTATTTACAGTGTTTCCCCTAGGTTTACTGCTTTGCAATCCAAGAAAATGTGTAGTGTATAATGCCTGGCAAACCTATCTAGTATCCTAGGGGAAAAAGTAGTCATTAAAATCCATATACAGTCAGATATAGCAGGTGCAAACACCCACAGATGATTTCTCCAGCTTTTTTAAAATGAGTTTAAAATCCGTGATGGGTATCAAAGTGGTCAGCTTAAGTTCCTGCTGAAGTGTGTTCCAGGTCGAGGGGGCAGAGTATGATATGGCTTTTTTCCCAAGCACCGTGCGTACTGAAGGGACGGACAGAGTGATGTAATAACTTTGAGCACAAGATGAAGATATTTATGGTTACAGCTCATGAAACAGAACTGTACATATTTCAATAATCCAAACATCTTTAGAATATGATCACAACCAATAACAAATAATTTAAACTTGTTTATTTTATAAACTCCTCTCTTATGTTACCTAGTTAGCATTTTTTCTTTATGCATATTTTACTAATCACTCCCTTTTCAAACTGTATTATTTTTTTACTGTCCTATAGTACACATTGGAATGATTCATTACTTAATTTTTTACATCTATATTAAATAGATAGGTGTGCATTAGAAATATTTGTTTACATAGATGACCAAACACCATGATGATGTGGCCACCTCCCCTACTATTCTACCTGGTCGGCTACCTGGTGCTGGGGATCTCCGGGACCGGTGTCGCTCCCGACGCTGAACACCCACAAGACACACCTGCGCTTGATGTGTGGCCTACCCCAGGCACCATGGCTTCCCCGGATTCAGTAAGAGTTTTTGCCATGATGACAACCCCGCTGCTCGCGGAGGACCTTCTCTCATGGACGTCTCATCTACCCGGGGTTCTGCCGCGAGGACTACGCTGTCTATGGGCCCAGGGAAATGGGAGACTTTCCCCATATGCAGCGCGCACTTGCGACGGCAAGCCGACCAGCCCAGCGAGGAGGACTTGGCTTCTAATTCTCCTACTCCTGATGTCGGGTAACGTGAAACCGAATCCAGGCCCAGAACTGTCTCAGCTGCAAACGCCAGAGGAGTTGGAACGAAAGACGGATTACGTCTTTTTCACCTTAATGTTCGCAGCATGATTAATAAGATGGACTCCATCAGAATATGGGCCGATTCGACTGACTCTGATATCATTATCCTTTCTGAGACGTGGCTCAAAAAGTCGATTACAAATGATATGATAAATATAAAAGATTACAATGTCTTTAGAACAGACCGTGTGGGAAAAGGGGGCGGGGTTGCGATTTATGTTAAAAACCATTTAGACTGCACCTGCATCGAATCCCTAACAAAACCAAAATGCTTTGAACTCTCTGTAATTAAACTATCGCTCCCAAGTGGTTCAGACATTATAGTGGTCGGATGCTACCGCCCGCCCGCAGCCTCAAGCGAAGCCACGAATATACTCTCCAAACTTCTCCATAACTGGACTAAATCCGAGATGGTTTTACTCGGAGACCTAAACTGGGACTGGCAAACGGATTTACAAAACTCTTTCAAGGACACTTGTGACTCTCTCTGTTTGGTGCAACTAGTTAACTCGCCAACTCGGTTAAACCAAAAAGATTTAGAGAAGTCCACTTTGATTGATGTTATTCTTACAAACGCACCTCACCGTTTCTCCGCAGTAGGCACGTTTTGTAATGATATAAGCGACCACTGCGCAATTGCTTGTGTGAGAACCTGTAAGATCCCTAAAGGAAAGCCACGTTTCATTCACAAGAGGCGATTCAAACATTTCGATGAGCAAGCGTTTCTACATGATGTTTTTAATAGTGATTTACACATTGTTTCACTTATGACCGATGTTGAGTTAGCATGGAATTATTTTAAATCCACCTTCTTGGCTATATGTGACAAGCATGCTCCTTTTAGGACATCTAGGATAAGCGGTAAAGACAACCCCTGGTTTAATGATTCTATATCCTCTCTCATTCGACAGAGACACTGCCTGGGCTAAAGCAAAGAAATCGAATATTCCATTAGATTGGAATCTGTATAGGACATTAAGAAACAAATGCACTAAGCTGATTAAAGACTCTAAATGTGCCTACTATCTTAATGCAATACATGACAATTTGAATAACCCTGCAAAGTTTTGGAAACTTGTTAAATCCTCCTCAGGTTCTATCACTCCAAACAGCCTTCCTGATCTCTTAAGGTTAAATCAGAGTGAAATCAAGGGCAAAATGGATATTGCAGACAGCTTTAATAATTATTTTATTTCTGCTGGCTCAATCTTTGATTCTAGCAACTCAGGGATGATCGCTGCAGAAGGAGAGCCAGGTCCTCCGCCACTTGACCCTGATCAACTGTTCACCTTTGCCCCCATCTTGACCTCTCAGGTTCACAAAGCTTTAATGAGCCTAGATGTAAAGAAATCTTCAGGCCCAGACAAGATAGAGCCGTTCTTCTTCAAAGTTGCTGCAGGTCTGATTGCAGAACCCATAACCTCTATTTTGAATCTCAGTCTTTGTGCTGGTGAATTGCCTAGCTCATGGAAGTCGGCCATGGTTCTCCCCTTGTTAAAGGGCGGAGACCCCTCTGACCTAAATAATTATCGCCCTATTTCCAGACTGTCTGTAATGGCCAAAGTCTTTGAATCTCTTGTAAACGAACAACTGAAAACGTTTCTAACTGACCATAATATTCTTAACGAGTCTCAGTCAGGCTTCAGATCAGGCCATAGTACTACTTCAGCGGCTATGCTAGTCTCAAATGACATAATTGAAGCACTAGACAAGAAAAAACACTGTGCAGCATTGTTTGTTGATCTGTCTAAAGCTTTTGATTCTGTGGAATGCATTGCTACTGCAGAGGCTTGGCTGCATAGGTCTTGGCAAAATGGCTTTGAGCTGGTTTAAAAACTATCTATCTGAAAGAACTCAGTGTGTCTCAGTAGAAGATTATACCTCAGTTGCTCTTACTGTAAACCAGTGGTTCTCAAAGTGTGGAGCGCATGACAGGGGGGGGCGCGAGAGACTAGGAGGAACAATTGTTATGAACACATTTTTTTTTTTTTTGTGTAGTTACACTTCGAAACGCATGAGGGCGCTGTAGGACATAGGTACATGCTGAGGGTGGAAGGTGAAGGTAAAAGAAGAATAAAGTGAAATGTAAAGGAACCTACAGAATGGAGAAATATTTGACAGGGACGAGAAGAAAAACTGGCGATGCTTCAGAGACAAACACGTGTGACGGTAACGTTACTCAACCCAAAACCAAGTCGAGAAAATATGACGAATCTTATCTTGCTCTTGGCTTCACAACGAATGTGGTGGGAGGTGAGGAGAGACCCCTGTGTGTTTTATGTCTGAAAACCCTCGCAGCGGACAGTATGAAACCAAACAAATTAAGAAGACACATAGAGACATCACACCCCAGTCACGTCAAGAAGCCACTCGACTTCTTCAAGGAAAAATTAAGCGAATACCATAAGCAGGGAAATCGCATGGTAAAAGCTGCATCAGTGAACAGCAAAGCACAATTGGCGTCATACTTAGTTGCATACAGAATTGCAAAGTGCAAGAAACCACACACAATAGCCGAGGATCTCATACTCCCCGCTGCTCTTGATATGGTGTCAACTATGATTGATGAGACAACCGCTGCAAAATTGAAGGATATCCCCCTGTCCAATGACACAGTGTCGAGACGTATATGCGACATTTCAGATGATCTTGAAGAACAACTCGCAGAGAAACTAAAAGACAAACGTTTTGCATTACAAGTGGACGAGGCTACTGACAGTAATAAAGACTGTTTGTTTATTTGCTATGTTCGCTTTCTCAATTCCGAGTCACTGAGTGAAGATTTGCTGTTTTGCAAGTATGTCAAACGCAGAGCAACAGCTGATGAGCTCTTCGGGATTCTTGACAGTTACCTGACAGAACACGGACTGAAATGGGAGAACTGTGTGGGCTTTTGCTCGGATGGCGCACAGACCATGTCAGGGAACAGAAAGGGACTGCAGGCACTTATCAAGAGGGTCTCTCCCAACGCACAATGGACGCACTGTGTCATTCACAGAGAGGCTCTAGCATCAAGGCAGCTTAGCCCTGAGCTAAACGAGGTTTTGACTGAAGTTGTTAGCGTGGTCAATTTTATAAAAACCCGACCCCTGAAAGCGCGCCTGTTCTCTGCACTTTGTGATGAGATGGGAGCTGAACATACCGCTGTGCTGTTTCACAGCGAGGACAGGTGGCTGTCGCAAGGGAAAGTGTTGTCGCGAGTCTTTGAGCTCAGAGAGGAGATTCGGGTGTTCTTGGAGGAGGAGAGGATGCATGAAGCTGCAAGCAAGTTCAGTGATGAACAATTTCTGATGAAATTGGCCTATCTCAGTGATGTATTTGGAAAGCTGAATGAATTAAATATTCAACTTCAAGGCAGAGACAAGCACATACCTCACCTGGCAGACAAGATCAGTGCATTCACTCGAAAGCTGGAGATGTGGGGCAGGCGCCTTGATCAAGGAAATACTGATGCTTTTGAGAATCTGACTGAATTTGCAGAAATCAGTGATTCTGAAGCCACCACAGTGATCCCCTGTCTCAAGCAACACATCTCTTCCCTGATGGTATTGTTCAAAAAATACTTCCCAAACAACAGTGCTCAGTATGACTGGGTGATGGATCCATTCAATGCAGCAGGTTGGTGTTTTATTTTTATTGACTTTCAATTTCAATTATGACTGACTATTTGTGCTGTACATTCATTTCATTTATGTTGTCTGTAAGCTACTTACTAACTGGTATGGATTGTTGTAAAACTGAAATGTGTTGTATTTAATATGCAATTACAAATACATTATCTATCTGCAGCACCTGCCGATTTCAGCTCTGCAGAAGAGGACCAACTCATCGACATTACATCTGACTCCACCCTAAGGCTGAGGTTTAGAGCTCAGACACTGACTGAATTCTGGTTTGGTGTGGAGAAGGAGCATCCACTCATAGGGCAGAGGGCTGTGGGCATCCTTCTCCCCTTCGCTACATCCTATCTCTGTGAGATTGGCTTTTCAGCTGTTGCTTCTCTGAAAACGAAGTACAGATCAAAGCTCAACATTGAGCATGACTTGAGAGTGGCAGTATCAAGCCTGCAACCACGTTTTCAAAAAATGTGCAGTGCAAAACAGGCTCATTGCAGCCACTAATGCTGTGATAAGACACACTTTTTTGCCAAATATCCGTCTTTCTTTTCATTGTTTTGAACAGATTGCAAAGTGGCAAACTATTATAATTTATTGTTCACAATTGTATTATGTTGTTTTGACAACACAGAGCATTGTTTTATTATCACTGTTCTAGCAAAGTGATTTTTTTATTGTTTTGAAAGGAATGCTCACGTTCATATTGTTGTATTTTAATAAATGTTAACCTGGACCATTAAGTGACTATTTGTGTTGGGGGGGCCCGGGATTTTGTTTTCTCCAAAGGGGGGGCCCGACAGAAAAAGTTTGAGAACCACTGCTGTAAACAAAGGTGTTCCACAAGGTTCTATGTTGGCCCCTGTCTTATTCTCCATCTTTATAAATGAACTAGGAAATGGGATAAACCCAGCATGGTTTCATTTATACGCCGATGATACAGTTGTTTACACAGTGGCTTCCTCTTTAACTCAGGCCATAGAGCTTCTACAGGATGCTTTTAATACACTGCAACACTCCTTGCTAAGGCTAAGACTGGTCCTTAACCTCTTAAGCCCTGAGCCTGTTTTTAAGGTTTCAGGCTCGAAAATGCTATGCCCAAAACAAATGACTATAACTTAACTTCTAAAAGGGTTATATGAATAATTTATTTTATCAAAGCAAGGTTACATCTGTGAGTTGGATGTAGAAGTGTCAGAATCAATATAGATATTTCTCAGTCAGAGTAAATTCAGATGGAACATAGTAAAAAAAGGTAAATTCTTACCCCCGCCTAAAAAAAAAACATTACTTACAGTGAAAACTACCCTTGAATGATGGGATAGTAGACTAACAGCTTTAGGAATCCAAAGTATAACATATAATAAGTACCCTGTATCAAGATTGAGGCAAAACAAGTTAAATTTGACCTTTTTAGAGAGGTTTAGCTAAAAGTAGTCCAGGCGGACTGACCTTTGGGCACATTTGGGCACATTTGGATACCATCAGTGCCATTTGACCTTTTTCAGGTACCATACTGTAAAAATAATTTTATTATCACTACAGGTAATCATTCCATCCAAATACAAGTGTTTTAAAAAATATATATATATATTTTTAAATTACATTTTTTTTGTATGTAAATGGTGTGTGTGTGTGGACTTTGCCACAGCCCTTACATGTTTATCACCCGACTAACACTTCTAGGAAGGTTTACTTACACAATAACAATTAGGAAACATAGGATACACGTGTCTCTTGTCTTGAGCAGATTTATTTCAAAAATAACACAAAAAAACTACACTAAAACCGAAATAACACCACGAGCATTTTTTTTGTAAATACTGGCAAAAAAGAAAAAATGTACACAACCTGAATGTGTTTAGGGGAGTGGTGGTGGTGGTGCTGCTGCTGCTGCAGGGACTTCACCCCTCATGTCTGCAGCAAGCTGCTCCCTGAAGGACTTCTGGGTGTGTGGCTTCGTCCTGCCGGGGTCACCCCTCATCTTGTGCAGCTCCTTGTGGAGAAGGAAGCTGTTCACCACTGCAATGTCCAGAAAATGTTAAAAAAAAAGGTCTTGTACCATTTCATGGTTTTGTGGTGAACACTGTAGTACCCAATCAAAGCATCGGACATATCCACGCAGCCCATGCTTGTGTTGTAGTCCACCACAGCGTCAGCAACGGTAACAACCTTAGTCTTCCACACACCAGCCCGTTTCACTTTCCTCCTGACAGTCTGTCCACTGAATCAGAAGATGCAGAGGGAGGCTGAGTTAGTACTGGTGCAGACGTCCAGCGGCGTAGCTTGGATGTTGATGGCTCTGGGGCAACTGTATGCTGATCTGATGCACGTCGTAGCTCGGATGAGGCAGATGTTGATGGCTGTGATCCAGAAGCCATTTAATACTTGTCTTCATCACTGTGAAAACAAATGTGGAAAAAACAATTACTTTGATTACTTCACTGGATTATTCTTTCAAAAATGTAACTCAAATCAGAAATAATTCCTCCATTTAGCGTGTGTGAAATAACAGTATATATATATATATATATATATATATATATATATATATATATATATATATATATAGACTGATATACAATACAGCTTTATTTATAATCTGCTAATAGTCAATGTCTGTAGAACTACAAAACAGCATCCATTTGGCGTGTGTGGAATAACAGTATATATATATATATATACTGGGTTGATATACAATACAGCTTTATTTATATACTGCCGTGTTATAGTCACGAAATACAATTAATCTATTTATACATTCACCAACATGATGTTGCCATTGTTTTAGTTTCTCACGGAACGATAACGCTACAACAACAAAGCGGCGTCCATTTTGTATTTTGCGAGTGTGGAATTACTATAGATTACACCAAATACACAACTAATAGATACAAACAGAGAGAGTACATACCTTTCCTGAAGTTCCTAATCAGAGTTTCCTGCTGTTGTCTCTGTTCGCTGTGTTGTCGCTTCGCTGTGTTCGTTGCTGCTGTGCTGGAGCGGTTGTGCGGCTGCTTCTGCTACGTCTGTGCGTAAAGCAGCCGCTGCTGGCATTATTCATACTACGCAGGATCCTATCTCTAGAACCCATAGGTCAATTTGGGTGATTGACACCTTTTTTGAAACTTTGGAGCCAATAGAATCGAGGGGGGGTTAGTAAATCCCGCTTTACACTTACGTCAAGGAGAGAGAGGCTTGCGTAAATGCTTTTAAAGGTATGCTACGATTAGCCCTTCATGAAACATGTAACTGTTTTACCTGATGCTATTGCTGATGTGATTATGCTTCTTGCCACTGCACAAATGGCCTTCTGTATTTATATTTGAATTGTATATTTTTTGTTTAATGCCCTTGTTTTATGTTGAAACTTGTTGTGTGCCGTGTTGGTCAGGACTCCCTGGAAGAAGAGATATTGTATCTCAATGGGACATTCCTGGATAAATAAAGGATAAAAATAAAATAAAAAAAACAATGTGAGACTCACTGAGATAACTTAGACTAAAGTTAACTATCCAATCACTCAGAGTTCCTTACATCACCTGGGGCCTCATTTATAAAGCCTTGCGTAGGATTGACGTGGGAAGGTTGCTTACGTAGGACAAAGCAAATAAATGCGCACCGACACTTTCCGATTCATAAAAGAGTGCGTACCGGCGCAGGACTTGCGTACACAATCAACTCGAAATGCGGCGCAGCTTTCGCGGGCTTCACGTAACGCCCATATTTGTCAAGGGGTGAACTCAGAGGCATGAACTCAAATGCACAACTCAGACTCAGACGGTATTCAAAAATAAAGATTTTAATGGAATTAACACAGTAACAACAACAGGAAACACAAAATCACTCTTCCGAGGAAAAACTAAATGCAATAATCGTGATCATGAGAAAACAGGATACGACCATGTAGCAGGCTTGAACGTGGTCATGAATAAGAAACGAACTGGCACTGGACAGGTGGGGACTAACACAATATATACACAAGGTGAGAGGAACAGGTGGAAACAATCAGGGCGGGGAAACCAATCACGAACACAGGAGACACATAGGGGCGGGGAGCATGGAGTTCTGAAACGAGAGGAGGAAAAACTATTCACAATAAGACAGAGGGCACAGAACAAAGGGACATGACAAAACTAATATAAAGAATAGACTTTCATGATAAGTTTCCGAGACATGACAATATTTGCCTATAAATAGTCAAAGAAACACCTATTCATTCATTCATTTTGACTGACTATATGAAGAAGATAGCAGGAAATGACAACAGAACAGCTAAAAAAGACATCTCACACCGTGTCAGATTTTGGTTATTTTGGGGAGGTGGAGATAAATCATATTGTTTGGTGGATGCAGTTTGAACCAGAGTAGCAGCATGGAGGTCGGATCGTCACCAAAATAAATAAATAAGTGGTCCGAAAAAGGTTCATGACAAAAACAATACACATAGCCTTCATCAGGCAGTGTGTTTGTACCGGGGACAGGAGACCCCCCCTTGATGAGAAACTGTAAGAAATGATCGGGGAATCCCTCCGGAGTGGAGTCATGACGACTGGATCTGAATTATTTGTTTGTGGTTTGTGTTCCAGCTGTCAATCAGCAACTATATATCCATAATCCACCAGTTAAAGGAAATACAACTAATGTGTTGTGTTATATTAGCTGTACAATTTACCACATATGGTGTTCTTAGTTTCCATACCTCCTGTGCAGAGGCGCGGGAAGGTATTTTGAGTGGGGACGTGGGTCAATGACGTGACACCTATTTTTTCTGTCCAACTGAATTTTTTACCTTAAAAAAAACATTAAAATTAATAAAAATATAACATGTATCTCTAATACCTTCCCCATATACATACCCACTTTAACTTCTCCAAACATTTGAGGTATTGGTCATTTTTCTGCTATCTGAAGTGTCAAAGGTCCATGTGGGGCGACCCGACCGTCCAGCATTGACTTCTATTTGGACAACCGGCTTAAAATCACTTTAAATCTATTTAAATATTTCCCTTGCCCTATTTGGCATAATTTCAAACATGTTTTGCATTCATTGACAAAATTATGAAGCATTTGCACATATAGTTCCATCATAATATACAAACGAATGTTGTCCGCATATGTTAATTTTATGAAATATCATCTGGGGCGACCATCAAGAAAACACAATTGTGGGACTTTTATTTTGAAACCACCTCAAGGACAGGATGTTGCATTAGCCAGTCACATGTGAGGGACCCAGAGAAACAACTGGCAGGTTAGTAAGTCTCTTTCATATTTGCAAAAAAATCTCTTTTTTAACTGCTGTAATGTACTTGCCACTTTTGGATGTCTTGTGGGACGACCGCCCCAAAACTGTGAATAATTAGTTTTATCTGAAAATCTATATTTTGATGATGAATTTGATAGTGACATGTGGTAAGAGCTAGCTAGGTTTCTGTAGCTAATGGTTAGCCTGTCATATTTGACTGACCTTGAAAACATCATCTGGGCGACCGAGTATCATGTGGGGCGACCACTGCTGAGTGTTTTAGATGATAGATATATGTCCTGTATTTGTAGTTTCTGTATATTTATATTGTATTCATGTTTTATATACATAAAGTTATCTGTTTTATCTAGGGATGCTCCGATCGATCGGTCACCGATCGATATCGGCCGATACTCACTCTCTACTGATCGATCGGTGCTCTCTAAACATGCCGATCGCGAGAGCCGATCGCATGACGTAAAATACATGACACTTTTCTCTGTGTGCGGCAAAACAAGCTCGCCAAAATGGCTTCACCGGTCTGGCATTATGTTAAGGTGTCCGAAAAAGACAGTAAAATAGCGGTATGCAACGTGTGTGAAGCAGAAATCCTGCAGCTCCGCCCGCCAGACCGGTAAGCGCAGCGAAACACACAGACAGGGAGAACCAGACCGCAGTTCATTTCCTCATATTCCAAACGAGAAATTACGGTAGCAAATCACCCTGTTCTTTACGACCAGAACTATTAACGGGATACAAACCGGAGGAACCAGGCATGGAGGGAGGTGGCAGAGACAGTGGGTGAAACTGGTAAGTTTTCGCCTGTTTGGGGAGTTTATATATATATATATATTGCTCGCAAAAAATCCCCGGGGTTTTTTGCTTTGTATGTCGGGGGCGGGAGATTCTTGTGATTGGTTGTTGGTCGCGTTGCACGCAAAAAATCCCCAAGCTTTCAGACACGCCCAGCTCCAAGATTTTCAAGATTTTTGAAAAGCTGCTGTGTGGACGTACCGTAAGAGTTAGACCTAACACACTTAGCTATTTTATCTACCTCTGGAACAAGCTAAACTAGTTATTATAAATATATTTATTCTTCATTGTCGGGTCACTCATTACTGGATCAGTGAGTTGCATGAGATACTGACAGGCTGTCAGGAGAGGGAGAGAGGGGGGAGAGAGAGAGGGAGAGAGGAAAAGAGAGCGCTTCCGCTCATTTCTCCCGTGTTATTATCCAAAGTGAATGTAAACTTGAATAATGTACATCATTTGAATGTAATAATTAAGTTGATTGTTGTTTGTGGAAGCTCCAGTGAATGAGCCCCATTAACTGAGTTTTAAACATCATTTTAAATGGAAGATTTAAAGTGATGTTTAAATCTTCCATTTAGGCCCCGCCCACTCGATCGGTATCGGCCGATACTGATTCCGGCGATCGGTGATCGGCCCCGAAATTGGCGATCGGAGCATCCCTAGTTTTATCATAACTCTTTGTATACTTTAACATATATTCTTCAAATTTTCAGTACATTTTTTGTTTTTTGTGCAATCTTATGAGAAATATTTAAAAACTGTATAGCATGACATTCCATGTCAATTGTACATGTATTAGTCATGTTTAACTAGTTTAACCTATTTTCTAGATGGCAAAAACAAGCAAAGAGAAGACTGCTTGCTACAGGCAGCGGGTCAATGCAGACCCTACAGTAAGAGCCGACTATCTTGCCAGGAAAAGAGAAAGGTAAAAAACTATATGTAACATGTAGTATATCTATGTTTATCTGTTTCTTTGTTTTTTTGCCTATTGTCAGTGACTTTGGGTCATTGAAAAGCGCTATACAAAATAAATGAATTATTATTATTATCATTATCTTTCTCTGGTGTATTTCAAACTGTCATGTTAGTAGGATTAGGAATAACCTTTTATGTAATATATTGAATTTACATTTGTACAGATGAAGCACTCCAGATCAGACTCAGATGGGTGTGTCCCAGTCAAAAGCCCAGCGGATGCCAGTGGCTGGGGGTGTTGCCAAATTGCTAGAGGGCGTTGCCCAATTTCCCCATTTGTTCAATTACAGGATTTAACCATGAGATGGCGCTTCATTCACAAAATACACAAAGACAACTGTTTGCAATGTTTGCAGCTCTGCAGTTGTGTTTGCTGAATACTGTAGCATTGAATCACTTATTTGTTACTGTATGGTTTTCACAAGCTACTATAATGAAAAAACATCAATATTTTAGATCAAATAAAGTATATAGTTTGCTTTATGCAGTATATTTCTTGTAATATTGTTGGGGTGTTTTACACAGTACAATAGATTGAAGTAAATCAAGTTATACATTAAGATAAGATAAGATGGAGCTTTATTAATCCTGTGGGGAAATTCAGTAGTTCAAACAGCAACAGGGTGAGAGTGAAAAACAGGACAGCACAGATTCACACAGATGAATAAAATCAAAAATAAGATGAGCGATAAAAATAATAATGAGAAACTATGAAATAAGAAATGAATAAAACTAAAATATAATTATCATATCATATATTATAATGTATTGTATTATTAAGTAATATCATACGTTAACCCCATTATAGCAGATGCCACATTGAATGGATGAACACATTTATGCATCAATAATTACAACAGAGTATTTCTAAATACAAGTTGTAAAAATACTTATATGTATTTAATATTAACCCTTTGGAGTCGACCGTCACGCCGGCGTGATCAGATCACATGACCTGTGCCGCATAAAAACAACAGTCCGGATAACATTACCGTGTGTTTCTGTCGAAAGTACTGGCTTGAAACTATATCCCAGTCTTTGTTTCATGCAAAAAGACCCAGTAAACACGGAGAGACGATGATATAAAGTTAATACATTTCAAAAGTATGAAAAATGGAAGCACATATTTGAATATCTTCGCCATATTTTATCATTTTACGAAACGGAAAATACTGGAAACTGTAGATCCTGCTCAACAGGATGTATATGTGTATTTCTGTCGAAAGTACTGGCTTGAAACTATATGCCAGTCTTTGTTTCATAAAAAAAGACCCAATAAACACGGACATACGATGATATAAAGTTAATACAGATATATTTCAGAAGTATGAATAATGGAAGCACATATTTTAATATCTTCACCGTATTTGATCATTTTACGAAACGGAAAATACTGGAAACTGTAGATTCTGCTCAACAGGATGTATATGTGTATTTCTGTCGAAAGTACTGGCTTGAAACTATATGCCAGTCTTTGTTTCATGCAAAAAGACCCAATAAACACGGACATACGATGATATAAAGTTAATACAGATATATTTCAGAAGTATGAATAATGGAAGCACATATTTTAATATCTTCACCGTATTTGATCATTTTACGAAACGGAAAATACTGGAAACTGTAGATTCTGCTCAACAGGATGTATTTACCAGGGAGGGGGTGAGGTAATCAGGTAAACGGAGTGATACGAAACGAGACGAAAAGAGACGGCGAGAGACTGCGATTGAAGTAAAGTGACAGACAAACATTGAGAATTTAGATATAGTTTGATAGATTTAGAGTTTTGAAGATTCATCTATGATGAAAAGAACTCTGAACGTGAGTCAAGCTTTAAGCTTGTTTTTTGACATGGAGGAGGAAGAACCTGTGATGTTGCCCTCTGTGTCGTATTGACAGAAACCGCTTTGAAGCGTGGCACAGATAAAGACAGAACAAACTGATTTTTGTACATAATGTGTATATATATATATTTGTATTATATTTATAATAACACTTTTGCCTTATCAGAATGAAATCCCATGCTACCTCAATCAAACTTTCACATTATCATAGTGACATCCCATGTATATATTTCCAGCTTTTAAATGGTTTCGTTGTGTATGTTTGTGTTACATATGAAAAATAATATCATTTTCAAAATCTGTTTTTACGTTTTTTTTGTGATTTTGGGTCCAAAATGTTCATATAGTAGAAGATCACTGCTCTAAACAAAGTAAAAAATCCTACATCCAAACGAAATAAATATAATTAATTATGATGAATACGTTAAGTCTTGTTCATTGTTTTTCACTTTTATGAAATGTTTGATATTTCCGGTGGAAATGGTGGACTATCGGACATTCAAAATGCAGCATATTTTCACTCTTACACATATATTCTCCTTTTACATACATTTTCACTCTCACACACGTATATATACTCACACATTCATACATTTTGCTCTCATATTATCATATTTCAATGCACACATTCATATATTGTCACTCACACATTCATGCATTTTGCTCTCATATTCATATAATTTAATGCTCATATTTATACATGTTGCTCTCATGTGAAATCTACTAAAACAAAGTATGTCATGGTAGTGGTTAGCTGTTAAACACAAAAGTGTATCTTAAGGGCTGTAAATATAATAAGCCTGTTGTCAATTTTAGACACAGGCTTATTATATTTACAGCCCTTAATAACATTCATTTTCTGGACTCAATGTGTGTCTTGGCCGTTTTCTTTGTTCAAAGCAAACGAGTGCTTTTTGTTTTGAAATCACTTCTGCGAGTTTCGCGGGCCTCCCCCCTCGCTCCACTGACCATCAGACCATTTAGTAAGGTAACAAGCAAAAGGGCAAAAACGCCTCTCAGACGCTCTTCAGTTTACTTTTTTAATAAAGAAAAACAAATGGTCCGTAGATACACGGACTCATATAGCCTATGTATGTATACTGTAAGGAGAATGTATGTGCGTGAGAGGACCAGTATGAATTACGGGATAGAAATATGAAAACAAAAACCTACAGACTGGGGGATGGGAGATCACAGGAGTGGGGGGGGGAGGAGGGGGGGGGGAGAGCTGTGGAATGTGACCCTTGGGAGAATTCCTCCACACATTCCGATGGCCAATTCGTTTTAAACAAAGAGTTCGCAACACAGGACAGCATGGGCAACATGGGGGGTGGGGGCTGGTGAACGGTCTGGTCAATGTTTGTAAACACAATCCCCAGGATGTGTCCTAATCAGGAGCCGGGTAAATGAGAGACTGAGGAGCCCCCGAAAAACAGATCCCGAAATAGCTCGTCCTGGTTTCCGCAGCAGATAGGCCTACAGTATGGTGTCTGTTATGTCAGTTATTTTAAATAAAAGGTTGAAAACTGAACTTGAAAATGGTTTCCTCTTTTTATTTTATGTATCATTTTCGGGACGGGGAGACGTGTGTGATTAAAAATTAATTTGCAGAAATGTAAAGTGATCTAACTAAGTTCTATTCATATTCTTGACGGGAAGAGCAGTGTAAATGGGTGGCCATATGCATTTGAAAAGCAATATAAATCACACAGTTATTATACAATAGGCTATAAAAGCACCATCGATAACCATTACCTTTATCCAATTCAAACTTTGGACGGGAAAAAAGGAAGGTGTACATGGTTGGGCTATACTGTAGGCCCAGGAGCGGCGGGTGCTGGAGGCTAGGGAAGGCTAAGCCTTCCCAAATATTTGTGTAACTGCATCCTGGTAAAATAAAAATATAATGTCTTTGACGTTAGCGCTGCTATGCAGCCACCTGTGCCCTGTACCACGAAGCCAGTTCAACAGACCCTGGATATGCTTGAGTTATCTTAACTAACCCTAACAAACGCGATCTCGCTAAACGGTCCTACGGCGCTGGTTATCAACTCCGTAAATCAAGCCAGGGTTTCTCTCTCTGTTCACGTGAAAGGGGCGGGGTTAGCTACATTTGACCAATCACAAACAGGGACAAGTGTACTGACAGCGCAACATCATACTTCATTAATGAAAAGTAAACTAATATTAGACAAATATGAACTTTAAACATCCATGATGACTTAAACATATAATCCAGGATACAAGCCACATAGTTGCACCTGCAAGGAGAATACAGAACAACTCGTTAAAAAATAAACTACCGAGTGTTTGAAAGCGTACAACAGTTTTATGATACTGCCCCATCTAAAACACGAGGGGATCTGACTTTTATTACATTTGAGTTGAGTGTTTCGTCAACTTAATGTGTTGCTTAAAATAATACGTCTGCATACAGTATATGTGACAATGTAACTAAGTGTTGCACGGCCAGATACGGCTAGAGAAGCTGACTCAGATAAGGAAATATTGTGATATCGATGTGAGATCGATGATCTGATTGATGATGTGATGTCAGTGTGATATGAATGATAAGTGCGACACGTCGGCGTCTTCTCTGCATACGGCAGTTTAAACTGCATTTCCTTTTTCCTGTAATATGACTTGATAGATTTAAACTCCGCACACTGAGCTCTGATCAGTCAGCAGGCGGTGCTTTCACTAAGTTGATGTCTTTTCTATAGACGCCGGAGGCGGGCAGCGTAAAATGAAAAAAAAAGTTATTTAGCCTTCCCAAACCTGAGCCTCACGCGCCGCCTATGTGTAGGCCTACTGTATACATACAAAGGCCATTCAAGCTAGAGTTCTTCTGGAAATGTTCACATCAGGCACCTTCAAGTTAAACAATACTAAACAATTAACACAGTAGGCCTAAATTATGTGGATTAAACCACATTTATTTCGTTCAAAATAAACGAAATATGATTTTGTTTGAATGATTAAATGTCATCAGGCACCTTCAAGTTAAACAATCAGGTGCACACTTTAATGTGCCGCCACCTCCGGACTCGGCTTGACTCGGTTTAAAGAATGCACAAATGTGTTTAATCGTTTATGTCAGATATGTACTAAGTAGCCTAAATACATTTGTTCCTGCTCAAGATTAGATTCAACTTTATTGTTATTGCACATATTGCAGGTACTGAGACAACGAAATGCAGTTTAGCTTCTAACCAGGTGCAACAAGCAGCGAAAAGTAATGTGCACAATACTACAGAAAACAATTAACACAGTAAATTATGTGGATTAAACCACATTTATTTCGTTAAAAAGAAACGAAATATGATTTTGTATGAATGATTAAATGTAGGGTGAATTGCCCTAATGTGGGACATTTTTGCATTTCAGACTTCGGGAATATATTGCGATATGAAGCCGATACAATAAATCAAAATCCAGTACCATTCCGAAATCCCCAGTAATATTAGACACTAATAATACAGTAAACTATTAACACTGTACATATTATTGTTTGCCCGTGGGATTAGGATGATCGGTAGTGAGACCCGTGCTGCATTTTCCTCCGGTCGGATGTGATATAAAAACAAAGCGATTATTTTTGTTGTTGTAAACTCACGTGGATTAAATTTAGTGCATTCATTTCAACTCGCGAACATATGTACATTAAATGATCGTGAGGATGATGATTGAAAATCGTTTGTTTGAGCCTGGATGCATTTCCTGATCTAAAAACATAGCGATGGTTTTGTACTTACGCCAACGTGAATTAAACATTATTTTGTTAAATAAAAACATGGTGATGTTTAGTAAATGATTACATGTCTCTTATTTAGCACAGAATATGATCCTATCCGTGACATATGGATCTTAACAAATATCCGCTATATCAGATACCTGTAGATCAGCTGTTTATTTCACATGAGTTCCAGTGTGGCAGCTTTTTAATCACGGCTCCCCCTGGTGGATCCATTATCCATTGCAGCTGGTTTCATTATAATTAAATGTATTTATCAAGGGGGCGTTTCAAGTCCTGCGGGGGGGTTTTCCTTTTCAGCAGGGGCCCACCCCGTGCCGATCACGGACCCGCACGGGTAGGCGTCTGAAATGGAGCGCTACATCTGTATGTGATTTAGCCCACCAGAATCAGTATAACATTATACACTATTGTTTCAGCTACCATAGAAGAAAACAACAGGGCAAGATTCCATATTTGAAGTCGGATGAGATTTCAGAGAGGGAGAAAAAAAAACAGAGACAAGTGGAACGCTGCATCCAGAGGTTACAGGGGAAGGAAAAATATGGAAAAGGCGATGTTGGACCTGACACCTCCAACCATGGAGAACACTCCACCAGTTCTAGCTGGTGTAGAAGTAATCCAAGAGCAGCAAGAGAATCCAGGTCAAGCTGTGGTGGATCCCCTACCTCATGAGGATTTTAATCCACCGGTGTCCTCCACACCAGAGAGAGGACAGAGAGAGAATACATCAGCAGAGAAACATTGTAAAAGACTGCAGGCTGAGAACCATAAACTAAGAAAGCAGAACATAAATCTGAAGAAAAAACTAGCAAAGATGAAAAAAGAAAAGGAAAGAGCCACAAAAAGTGAGACGAGGGCAAAAGAAAGGGCTACCCTGAGTGAAAAGTTCAAGCCAAAAGGGGGTAAGAAACTGGCAACAGAGAGAAAGCTAGCTGTTGTTAGTTTTCTGACTAGAGATGAGAACAGTCGACTTTTAGCAGGAAAGAAAGACACCATCACAAAAAACAAAGTGAAAAAACAACGAAGAGTTCTAACAAAGCCACTCACAGAGCTCCATGCGCTGTACAACAGTGAGATGAAAAAGAGTCTTAGCCTATCTTACAGGCATTTTGCCAGAAGACGCCCCTTTTATGTCACTAAGCCAAAGACCAAGGATCGAGACATATGTGCATGCATGGACCATGAAAATGTGCACAAGCTCTACAGCAGAGATGTTCTGAAAACAAAGAGCATCTCTGAGCTGCTGGGCATGATAGTGTGTGACCCAAAAATTAAAGGATGTTTGGATCGCATTTGTGCCAAGTGCTGCTTTGAGGTAGTACAGTTCCATGAGACAGAGAATAGCAGAGAAGTCACCTGGGAGCAGTGGAAGAGGGTCAAATCTACAAATGGAGAGAAAACATTTGCTAACGTGGTCAAACAGACCCAGACCGGAACCATCAAGGAATTGATAGACCTTTTCTCCCAGAAGCTAGAAGCCTTGGCAATACACCAATTCAACTGGCTGCACCAGGCAGAACAGTTCCGCCTCCTCAAACTAAACATTACAGAGTGTGAAGCTGTTTTGCACATAGATTTTTCAGAGAACTATGCCTGCAAGCTGAGCACAGAGATCCAGGCATTTCATTTTGGAGGCAGTAGACAGCAGGCTACTATCCACACTTCGGTCCTATACACTGTCCATGGAATAAAATCATACGCAACATTGTCTGACAGCCTCCGCCATGACGAACGGGCAGTGTGGGCCCACCTAGAACCCATTTTGAGAGAGCTTCGGGAAACCTTCCCACAGATCACAAGTCTCCACATTCTGAGTGATGGGCCGGTTACACAGTACCGTAATAAAAACAACTTTTACCTCCTCAGTACTGTGCCTTTCCTCTCTGGATTCACAAATGTGACCTGGAATTACTCTGAAAAATCCCATGGAAAAGGGGCCCCAGATGGGATTGGTGGGTCAATAAAGAGAGAAGCGGATCTCTACGTTCACAGAGGTGGTGAGCTTCAGACGCCACAGGATCTGTATGAGATGCTGAACAAAAGATTAGGCTCAAGTATCACTTACTATTGGGTAAGCAGAGAGAGCATCGAAAGCTGCGACGAGCTGATTCCTGGCAGCTTGCAGGCTGTGAAGGGCACCTTTAAGATATACCAGGTTGTGTCTTCACAGCCTGCACAGATCACTCACAGGGTGGTGTCATGCTTCTGCAAGCGCTTAGAGATGAGTCCATGCCCTTGTTACAAGCCAGTAACAGTAGACCTGAGAAACACCGTGCACCACACTGAGAATCAACCCCGGTCTCTTCCTGAGCCACCTAGGGAACAAGAAAGTGTTCTAGATCTGTGTGGCAAGTTTGTGATTGTACCCTACGATGAGCTTCCATATGTAGGCCAGGTCCTCAAGGTTGTGGGAGAGGAACTGCAGTTCAGCTGCATGCGGCAGTCTGGTGACAAGAACCTGTTCATGTGGCCACAAATTCCAGATGTCATTTTCTACTTTAGGAAAGATATTCACGCTGCCATCTCAGAGCCTGAGCCAGCAACCTCACGCTTCTCAAAGCTGACTTGCCAAAACTGGGTAAAGTTCAGAAATACCTGGGTTTAAATACTTACTTTGATTCAACTCTGTTTACTTTTTATTATTGAAATTGTTCATTCTTGACTACCAGGGTCCACACATTTGTGAAATGTTTGTTTCTGCAAAGTTCATGCAACGTTCCTGATGCATGTAATGTGCATTGCACTTTAACTTTTTTAATGTTTAATGTTTTTATGTTATGTTAATGTTTAATATTTGAATGTTCTTTTTTATTGTAAAACTTTGTTCCGTTTTCTTTCGTCTGAACTGTATTGTGTACATTTTAAATAGACACAAAATAGAATATCCATCAGTTTTGGCTCAAATATGAATCAACCTCATGTCATTTTGTAGGGGATGTGTGTGGATGGTGATAAGGGAAGACAGGAAACAATGCTTAGGGATGACTTGAAGTCTTTTGTGTGTGTGTGTGTGTGTGTGTGTGTGTGTGTGTGTGTGTGTGTGTGTGTGTGTGTGTGTGTGTGTGTGTGTGTGTGTGTGTGTGTGTGTGTGTGTGTGTGTGTGTGTGTGTGTGTGTGTGTGTGTGTGTGTGTGTGTGTGTGTGTGTGTGTGTGTGTGTGTGTGTGTGTTGGGGGGGTGGGGGTTGTCTTGGATAGCTTCTTGCCTCAGGCAGTCGGCGGTTCACAGAACCGGCTACTCTCCATGATCACACAATCTTTTGTAAAACAAATTTTGATCCCCAACAAATTACACACAATTCATTTGTGTGTCTCTCACTGATCTCTCTCTTTTTCTCCTGCAGTCTTCCTCTATACTGTTTAGAAAAAATGAGAGAGAGAGAAATTTGTGAAATGTTTGTTTCTGCAAAGTGCATGTAATGTGCATTGTACTTTAACTTTTTAAATGTTTAATGTTTTGAATTAAAATGTTATGTTAATGTTTAATATTTGAATGTTCTTTTTTATTGTAATAAAAACTTTGTTCAGTTTTCTTTCGTCTGAACTGTATTGTGTACATTTTAAATAGACTTAACTACCTGCGGTTTTCTCATCATTTGGGGCGACCATCTGTCATGCGGGGTAACCAATGATTGTCAATAACGGTACTAAATAAAAAATAGAATATCCATCCGTTTTGGATCAAATATTAATCAATGGTATACTATGCTTAAGTGGATACTATCTGTACACATTTTAAATCAGTTTTATGGGTTTTAGAGCAAAGATGGGTATTGTAACTGCATTACGAGGGAGACACTGCCATTATAGAATAAACTTGTGAAATCATGGTTTACAAAAAATTAAAGGGCACACAAGCCTGTCTTTCTTAAGATGTATATTTAATTACTGATACCTGTTAAAATATTAGTAATCTTAAGGAAATATATTAATTTTGGGATAAATTACGGTCGCCCCAAATGACTTTTATTAAGGCCATGTCCTAATTCAACTTTAAAAACACTAAAATCTCTTAATTTGGCGGTTTTGCATAAATGTATGTGTACACTACATTCCAAATGTTTGAACAATGGCCAAATATATCCTTATTTTTTGTATTTAAAAATTGGCCCTTTCAAAAGTCTTATCCGTCAATGACCCGGTGCTGAGGTGCTGGACTCCAGTGAACACTATTACGGGCACTATAGAGCACGCACAAAAGCACACGCAAACACACAGTACACCCGCGACTGTTACAATGAAGGCTCGATAATCAGCTCACGGCATATAGGCAGGGGTAAAGTGCTATTTTTTACAAGCAGTGGCGAGCCGTCAGGGCCCTCTAGGCCAGGGGTACTCAAATACAAATCTTAAAGGTCCAAAATAAATGTTTCAATAAGACAAAGGTCCGTTTATTACGGTCATTCAAACTTTTAAACAATTGCAACAAGATTCTTAACACGAGGTTGCAAAAACAAAAATAATCTGTATGCAGCAGTTTTCATTGTTATTGTGTCTGTGCTTGACCCCTCAGAGTCGCAGTGTAAGAGCTGCACAGTTATGAATAAAGGCAGCTGCACCCTCTTTCATTCAGCATTCCCATTATTGCTTTATAAATGTATTCCCCCCTTGTGTGTCCACTGAGGTTCGTCAGGCCCAACACATCTTCAACAAACTCCCCCTTTGCCTCATCATAACAACTCACAAACACCAGCAACTGAGCATTGTCAGTGGTGTCAGTGGACTCACCCACAGCTAAGGAAATGCACTGTGCATTTTTTATTCCATCACAAAACTGATGAATCAAATCACCAGCCAGTATTTATGTTCTTCTGGTTGCTGTGGAATCTGAGAGGGGGATTTGCTTGATTTGACCTGTTATTTCCTCTTTTTGTTTGCCTTCAACATGGTCTGCATCACTTCAGTCATGCATTCTTTTATACTGCAGTTATTATCCAGTGGAAAGTCCTTACCTACTGGCCTAGTTCAATCAAAGTGGTTACTTTTTTTTGGCTGGGCAGTGTAGTTTTACACCGTCTTATTTGACTTTCTCAGGACTTAAAACAGTTTTTTGGGGGCAGACCCCCTCAAAGAAAAAAATATATTTACACACATAAGGTCATCATCTTAATAGTTGTGTATGCTCATCCGTGAGCAGAGCATCAAGTTGACATGTCTATTACAGCTGAATGCGGCGATTACCATGTTGTTCAGCAAAACGCCTCACAAACGTATTAAGATCAACAGCTTTAGTGCGTTTTGATTCAATGCTGAGTACAGCCAAACTGACAGTCTCTTCTCTGTCAGTGTAGACCGCAAATACCTCATTCCTTCAGTGCTTGGGTCCGAATGCTTCTCGTTTTGCGCCGTCCCGTTCAAATGAAATCGCCGCCAATCATATGTCCACGCTCTCGCCAGGACCGGGGGAGGGGTTACATGACGTGCATCTTGTGCTGCATTCACTTGCACTCGGACATTAGAGACTTTCTCTCATAAATGTCCGATGATCCACAACTTTTCTTTCAAAACAAAGCTGCCAACTGGGGTGGCAGCTGGGGTGGCAAGGCCTATTTTTAGGGTGTCAGTTGCTACCCCGGTAGGTGAAACTAGGCTACTAGCTACAGTACAGATGGAACTAGATGAGCTGTTAGCTCTCGCTCTGAATTTTTTTTTTTTTTTAATTCTTGCTCTGACTTAGACAGGTTGAAAGAGACACACACATTTTTCCCACACGCATTCCGCGAAGACCCGCCCTACTGTGCCTCTGATTCGCAGATTGTTTGGGGGGAAAAAACGCTGACTGGATGCTGAATGTGATTGGACCAAAGCGTTGACACACACAGATGGAACACAGTGGAACAGTCAGACATGCAGAGCGCTGTTTGCAGTGGACATAGCGGAGAATTTTGACTCGTTGCGAATGCGTTGTGGCGATGTCTCACATATAATACAGAGAGATAATACATATGAAAAGTATAATTTGCTCAGAGTCCGGAGACAGTGGTGGTTCGGTCCGGATCCGGACCGGAGTCCGTAGTTTGAGGATGCCTGCTCTAGGCCCTCTGTGAGGGCCTAAGATATTCTAAAAAATAATATTTGAAAACATTAAAAAAACAACATTTTTTTTAAAATATTTTTTTAATATTTTTTGTTGTTACATTTTTCATTAGTTTTACCAAAATAACTTGATTTAATTGTATTTAAAATAACATTTCCAAAGAAATAAATCCTTCGAATCTGCATGTTCAGTTTCTGTTGGAATGTGAAGGGTTAAATGCCGTCTCTGCGAGTTACTGTGAAGACGGGAGGGCTTGTTGGTCCCTCTGTCGATTCACAGAGGGCCCACTATAGTAACTCAATGAGAGAGGAATGTCAAATGACTGTACAATTGACCAATCATATCTTCCCTCTAAATGGGCGGGCTTTATTTTCGCGGACTTTATGACAAGATCCGCCCGCTGTGAGGTCTATGCAAGTGGTGCAGTGATGCGTCCTAAAACACGGAAGTAAGCTGCGCTCGAGTTCCGCTACATCCATGGGGTTCCCTCGACACAAAAGCAATGGGATTTCTCCACAGGATTTTGGAAAATAGCTGGAAATAAGGTCTGTGGAAAACGAACCTGTTAGATAAATGCACGTTTTGTTCAGCCGGATAATATCCACATGTCTACCCTACTTTTATTATTTTCGAATCATAAATCTAATCGATAGATTTATGATTAGCATAAGTTCGTTCATGATGGCTCACTTCAGTGATAGTGATGACATTGTTGCGAAATTATTAACAGAGTATTTTTCAAGATTGAGTTACAATGATAAACTGGAGTGGCAAATGACCCGCCATCAAGTGCTTCAGGACAGGAGGATGGACTTTGTGTTTAGGTGATTTGATCATCAAAGGTAGGCCAAAGTGATTTTCAATGTGGGCCGCCGTGCTGACTTAATTCATTTGTAATTGTTACTTGGCTGTGGGTGCCCTGTCATGATAGGTGTTTATATAAATGGTGTTGTTTTGTGTGGTAGAGGGTCGCTGTCATTGATGCGTTTTGCAGCCCGGGCCGCTGTTTTGATATTCCGCTGAAGTCTACGCTGTGACGTAATTTCTCTTCTTTTTTTTCTTTTTTTCGAGGGAAGGGGGGTCAGAGGGCCTAGGTATAAAAGTCACGGCTCGCCACTGTTTACAAGTGTGGAGCGGACCTCACCTCCTCTAGGGAGGTCCGGGGGGATGCTCCCCCGGGAAGATTTTTTTTAAATATTGAAGTTAAAAGCATCAATCTGGTGCACTTTAAGAGCAACATTAAGAGATCTATGGATACATCTCTCAACACCCATATGAAACACAACTGTAAGCAGATGTTCTTTTTCTTTATGGATATTTTACAAATCACTCCCCTTTCAAACAGTATTCTTCTTTTACTGCCATATAGTATTTCATAACTGTTTTTCCTTTATTCTCTTGTTTTTTTATAATGATCATATGAAGGTGTGCCGCGGAAATAATCTTTTGAATAATTTGTGACCAAACCGTTTGAGACCCACTGAGATACCTTAGACTAAAGTTAACTATCTAAACACTCAGAGAGTCCTTTAGCTCACCTGAGTCTCTCAGTCTGAGAGGAGAGGACTCTCCTCCAGCTTGTGGAACAAACAGCTCCGTATATCCGTTAGTGCAGCTAGCTAACCAGATGCTAACAACACGGTCCCTGCTGCTGGCACCGGTCCCTCTCTCTCTCTCTCCCTCTCTCTCCCTCACACTAAATGTGCTATTTCCACACACACACACTCACACACACAGAGCCGAGCTTGAATGACACAAGCACACTTTTATTTCCATGCAACTCTCTGATTGGTCTGGTGTCTTGCCTCTGTTGCATTTAATGAACACGGGAAATTACAGTCCTGCCGTCCTCGCTAGTGTCATGATGAGGTTGACGTAAAGCACGGTTAATGTATTATATTATTGAGGTAGAATTGTCCGGGGCTACAGAAAAAACATTCGGGGCAGGCCAAAATATTATTTTACCAACAATATGTAATTTATTGGCTACATATTACACAGATTATGCACAGCGGGAGTAGCAATAACCGTCAAATAATAATTCAGACAGGGAAGCTCCGCACCCCCTGCCTGCCGCTAGGGGGTGCTGCAGCGCCCTCAGCACCCCCCTTCCCGCGCCCATGCTCCTGTGTTTTACAAGCGACTTATCAAGTAGGCTATTGGCGAACGGCATAAAACATGATTAAACATGATAGTATATAAAACCATGCTCGCATCTATACAACCTATAGAAATGCAAAACGGCGTCAGTTTAAAATAATTCTGTCCTTCTGTTTACCGCGTCAGTTATGAGAATACATTTCTTAACAAGATAACATTTCCGTATTTATTTATTTCTCCAAGTTATGTTTTTGTGTGCACTGAGGAGTCTCAAACAGGCGTTTGTTTAATCATTTTAAGATTGGCTTTAATCAATTTGTGAAAATGAATTCTTCATATGAATGAGAGGTAACATCATATCGTCTCTCCCGTTTTTGTGCTTTTGACGCATGGGTCAGAGTTTGCGTGGAGGACCGCACATTTTCCCATCAAGTTAGTTTTTTATAAATCGCAAACAGTGCGTAGAAACTGGCGTACGCCATCTTTTGTGCGTACGCACCGTTTATAAATGAGACCCCTGAGCTGTAGTTATCAGCCTCTCAGTCTGACAGGAGAGGACTCTCCCTCCAGCTTGTTGTAGAAACAGCTTATAATATCCGTTAGCTCTGAGCTAGCACCAGATGCTCTCTCTCGTGCTCTCCCCCTCTCTAAGAATAATCCATTTTATTTATAAGCGCACTTTTCATTTGCGTAAACAAAACTCAAAGTACTACAGAGTAAAAAGGGTGAAATAGAACAACAAAAACTATTAAAACTATTAAAACAACAGAATAAAAGCAGTGACATGTATGCCGGCATGGCAAAATGTGGGTTTTTTAAAAAACTAGTCAAAGGCAATTTTTTTAGGCGTTTTAGGCCTTTTTTAAAAGCATCCACAGTCTGTGGTGTCCTCAGCTGGTTTGGGAGGGCGTTCCACAGTCTCGGAGCAGCGGAGCAGAAGGCTCGGTCTCCCATGCATTTCAGGTTCGTCCTGAGAGGAAGGAGGAGGTTTGCCTTTTGTGATCGTAGGTTCCTCGTGGAGGTTTGTGGGGTGAGCAATTATTTGATATAGGAGGGAGCATTTCCATGTATGCACTGATAAGTGAACAGGGTGATTTTGTAGTCAATCCTGAGTGAGACAGGGAGCCAGTGCAGTAGTGTTGCACGGTGTACCGATACTTGAAAGGTACCGCGATACCCTGTCGTTAAAAACGTTACGATTCCTCCGTTTCATTAGTATCGGTAGGCTACTTTAAGAATAACGGGGAAAAGTACTCCGGTGAGAAAGCGCCGTTTTAATAAGAGCCATGGGCGTCGCCTGGGGTAGGCATCCGGGGCTAAAGCCCCGGATGTTTTTTCTTTAGCCCCGGACAAATTCTCCCTCAATAATATAATACATTAACCGTACTTTACCTAGAGGACGGCAGGATTGTAATTTCCCGTGTTCAGTGAATGCAACAGAGGCAAGACACCACCAGACCAATCAGAGAGTTGCATGGAAATAAACTTGTTTTATTGGCTGACAGTGACAGGTACGTACCTCTCCTCTGTGACAGTGTTTAAACTTTCAGCCGCGGACGCGGAGTTTCTGAAGATGGACATTAGACATTTTTTTAATAAAAAAGACGGCAATTCTCAAATGGTGGCTCACACAACAACCCCAGAGCCACCACCTGAGCCAGGTGAACAAGGTATGTACATGTCAGTAAACTTACAAGTTATGTCAACATGTAAGCAAAGCATAAATTATAGCTACGTTGACGTTACTTTGAATCGCGTGGGTAAGCTAAACCGTTAGCAAGTAGCTATAGCTAGCCAGATATATTAAATAAACACTTTGTCATACAATCTAAATGTTGTGTTTTTTAGCGTTACCTGGTGATTTCAAAGAAAGCTCTCTGGGAAATGTTGACTTACTGTCAGTGTTCGACATGAAGCTAGAAGCTACCTTACATTACACAGTTGATCCTGAGTCCTGTCAGTTAAAGTGTTTCATAGTTAGCTTAGCTAAGCATCAACCTAGCACTGAAATATATGGATATTATGTGACAGTATTTCTGAGAAAAAGTCAGCTGAAATGGTGGCATAGTTGCCACTGCTTTACGTGTCGACAGCATGTTTGAACGTATTTGCAGCAGTAAATGTGGCTGTTTGGCCACTGACGTTGCCATAACAATACCTGCATTTAAATGTGCAACCTCTTTTGTGACAGATTTTTGCAAGAAATTATAATTCTTCTGATTGATATTTCCTATTGACAGCTAGTTTCTATGTGAACATTATGAGATGGACAGCCAGCTAACAAGCTTTTTATACAAATATTTCAGATCAAAGCTAATCCAGTGGGGCTCCTGAAAGGGGGAAGGGACACTATGCTCCCAAATATTAAGCCTTGATCCCCATCTTAAAATTGATATGATCCAAAAAATATCTGCATTGTCGGAGGCCTTTTTTCCTCATTATCATGTCAAATTGTACAGCTTTCCTTAGTGTTGAATGCAGAAAGATGACTATATTAGAGTATTAAGTGAAAATGACTATATTAAAGTATTAAGTGAATTACTCAAACTGCATTTGTATAGGAATGATTCTGTCCTATTGGCAGATAACTACTCTTAACACTGATATCTAACAAGAGGTTTCCAATGTAAATTTAACTATTTTCAATTGGTTAGTATTACATTGTGTGAGAGTGTGGTGACACTCATTTTAATGAAGACACATTTGTGTATCTTGAAATTCGTTTATTTGACAGAGCTGGAAACTGATTGACTTACATAATTGTTTGTGTTTACCTACACAGTCATCACAGATGAGCCAAACAGAGTAGAGGATGAAGAAAGGAGAACAGGAGAAAGGGACACACAAGAAGGAGATACAACAGACAAGAACAACAATGGAGACAACAATGAACAGGAACACCAGAACAGACAAGAGTCAATGGGTAACATGACTGATTTAGGGACTGCAGATACAGGGCCAAGGCAAGTGAGACATCACTGCTTTCCATCCAGCATGTTTGGCCAGCAAAAGAGATCATTTCAACCGCAAACAGCAATTGATGAGGGATTATTATTTCCTCCTTCCATCCCTTTTTTCTGTTTAATCTGATTACTAACAACTTCTAATAATTTGACATAGTTTATGATTTAATTGGAAAATGAAGTGTTTTTAAATAATAAACCTGTTTCTGATTCTGATTCTTTGATTTCTTTTTGACATATGGATGTTGAGAGATGTATCCATATCTCTTAATGTTGCTCTCAAAGTGCACAAGATTGATGCTTTTAACTTCAATATTTTAAAAAAAGTCTTCCTGGGGGACCCCAGAGGAGGTGAGTTCCCCCCAAAATAGCACTTTATCTCTGCTTATGTAACTCCGGTGTAGTGTCCCCTCGGCAACAGATCACTCAGAGCTGATTACTTTCCTGCATTTCAATGGACATTATATAAAAAGGACACGTGAGCTGCATTGCTTAAGAGATCCTCTCATGCTATCTCTTTTACAAAATAAGTGTCCAGTCAACAACAAAACATCAGTGATCGTATAGTGGTAGTATATTTTTCACAAGCAATGTGAAACATTAAACTTGTTCGCTGGGCATGTCAAAAACCTCCCTGCTTTGATCAAGACTTTAGGGAGCCTTTAGCCCCTCTAGCAAAGGGACTGGAAAGCAAGCTTTGACAATTTGCCGGTGTGTCCTTGGGCAAGACACTTCACCTGAACTTGCTCCTGTGGGTATTGTCCACAGTATCTGACCATTGCATGTATAATATATGTGTAATGTGTGTATATGTAAAGCGCTTTGAGTCATTGAAAAAGCGCTATAATAAATGTAAGGAATTATTAATTATTATTAATTCAGTACCATCTACATGCTGTCATGTTCCAGACACTGCTCTCAACCACTCAGGGCCTGCACAAATACCTGCAGAAAGAAACAATTGACTTGGTGCAGGCTGTAGATTACAAAACAGCAGTTGAGAACACACTGAAAAGTTACCGAAGTAACGAGAAAGCACATGAGGTCTATGACAAGACCAGGGCCCTGTGCAATGATCTTGATATTCCCGAAACTGTGACACAGAGGAAGAAGCGTAGAAACATGGAAGACTTTGTAGTCGAGTCATCATGTGGAGCAATGTGAAACATTAAACATAAATAAACTGGTGTACAAAACTCACATACCTGCATTTCAATGGACAGCATAAAAGGACACGTGAGCTGGGTTCTGGTGCTCAGATTAGCTATTGATGATCACGTTGATAAATCATATAAAACAAATAGCCAATCACACAAAAAACATGTTGCTGTGACTGTGAGCATTAAACAATTAACATTAAACTAAACAAACACAACAGTACGTTATTGTCCTTATAAAATAAAAACATACATTTTGTCCACCGAGATAATACAGGCACCTTACCCTCAAGTGATCCTCAGGTGCTATGAGAATCTCCCACAATGCATTGCCGTAACAAAGCTAATGCAGGCACACGTTTGTGACACCAGATGGTGCAATTGTGTATGTGAAATTGTAGAAATGTAGAAAATTCGACTGTAGCGCCGCCACTGTGGGCTAAGCCCCGAATGTTTCCAGGTCCAGGCGACGCCCCTGTTCAGCGCTCTGCTTCCACTCCCTGCACTGCAGCCTTGCCTGCAGTCCCGCCCCTCTCAAGCACGTTCTAAGTCCCTCCCCTCTCTCGTGCACTCGGCCACGCGCTATCTGCCAGAGCATGTGAGAAAACGAGAAGCATGGCTGCAAGTGGGAGTGCAACTGCCGCTGCGCCTCGGCTTGTTGACAAAAAAGACGCCAGAAGCTAAATTTGGAGGTATTTGAGCTATATCTCTGACAGTGAGGGCAAGCCTATGGACACCACGAGGCCTGTCTGTAAGAAATGTTTTAGATCCCTGCAAACCAAGGGAGCCAACACATCAGACTTGGCTAAGCACCCGCCGACCGGAATCCAGAGCTGTTTAAAGAATTTAAAGACAGACAGGTTAGCGAATGTGATAGATAACATAATTACATCATGCTCAAGCCCATGCCCTCAAATCTAAGTCAAACAAGTGTAATTTATTTTGTGACAAACGAACGTTTTCGTAGTTTGACGAGGCAATTAACCAGTTAAGCCCTGAGCCTGTTTTTCAGGTTTCAGGCTCGAAAATGCCACTAACACAACAAATGATATATCTTCACTTCTAAAAGGGGTAAATTAATAATTATTTTTCTCAAAGCAAGGTTACATCTGTGAGTTGGATGTAGAAGTGTCAGAATCAATATAGATGTTTTTATTTTAAAGTAAATTCAGATGGAACATAGTAAAAACATGTAAATTCTAATGTCCACCTAAAAAAAAACCTTTACTTATAGTGAAAACCACCCTTGCATGATGGGTTAGTAGACTAAAAGCTTTAGGAATCCAAACTATAACATATAATAAGTACCCTGTATCAAGATTGATGCAAAACAAGTGAAATGTGACCTTTTTAGAGAGATTTAGAAAAATAAAGTCTAAGCGGACTCACCTCTGGGTAATTTGGGAACCATCGGTTCCATTTGAACTTTTTCACTGTAAAAATAATTGTATTACTTTGAATTATCACTATAGGTATTCATTCCATCCAAATACAACTGTTGTGAAAAAAAACATAGGCCTACTCTTACAGTGAGCCTCTGAATTAGCCCCGAGCGAAAAATGCTAACCTATTACAGCACCGAAAATCACTCCTCGCTCCCTTATTACTTATCCTAGCTGCACATCCAACACATTGTTTATGATCGCAAGGAGACACATAATCTAACGGTGCCCACCTGAACAGCCCAACACTGAAAGATACAAACTTGCGACGTTATCAACAAAAACGTACATCAAAACAAATGGCGCTAGCGCTAATGCGCTAGGCTAACAATGACTTACCTTCCTCGTTGTCTGGTCTAAACTGGTCTTCAATGGCATTAAAACGATAAAAACGATGATGTAGTTAATCCATAGATTAATATCCAATGGGGCTGTGTCCCCTTTGAAATGTTCTGATAATCTATAAGCAATAAAACTGCAATTCCGTTATCTGCTGTCCGCTCTGTGCTCCGTGCGCTCTGGGTCCTGCTGCATTTCCTGCTTCGTTACGTTGTAAACAATAAATGAAGTGGGCTGCGTAATGTTGGCACGCTGGCTGGCATTCTTTATAATTTGCGCAGGACCATATCTCTGGAACCCATTGGTCGATTCGTGTGATTTACACCTTTTTCTTAACCATCAGAACCAATAGAATCGATGGGCAGTTCCCAAATCTACGTAAACATTACCATAGCGGACGTAATAGAGAAGCAAACGAAGCATATCTGAAAGTGCAAGCCTGGACGGTAATACTTTATACCGAGTATATTGCCATAAATATGATGATTGATTAACAGTGACACAAAGACATTGGATTAACCTTGAGATGCGTTTTTATTCCGTTGAACACAACTTTTGATCACAAATCAAAAAAGGTAAGACGTAATTATTGTAATATTTTTGAAACCGGATGTTGTTTACTTTCTCTTTTCTGGCTGATAGCTCCAGGAATTCGAGGTCGGACAGTGATGACATTACATGTGTGGAATCTGTGGAGTGTCAGCTTTAAATCGTATATCTTGTTTGTGCAGTTAAGATAGTAATAAGGGCATTTCTACCGTGTGTTGTGTGTAAAAAAGCGTTAGCATTTTTTCGCTCAATGCTAATTCAAAGACTTGGTATTAGTCTTTTTTTTAGCTAACAATTGTTCTTATTGTCAGTTAGCAGAGTTTCTTACCTTTAAAAGGGTATGAAACATTAATAGTTTCATAAATGTTAAGAAGCCCTGAGACATGTGAGAAGAAAAAAAACTGTGGGAGGGGTCCACTGGGGGGACCTTCGGGCTTAACTGGTTAATAGCTATGTTTTAGTGACGTTCAAGATAATTAAACATGACTTAAATTGTTAGTATAACCTTAAGAAATGAATTGCACATAATAATTCCCACGGAGCTGTGAGCACTTATACATTTATGTGACGCTTTTGCTCTCGTGTATCCTCCCTTTCGTCTCCTCCTCCCTCACCCCTCCTCCCTCACCCCTCCTCGACTCCTCCGTGTGCATTTTAGCTATTGGGACGTCCTTCAAAATGGCGTGTCTTGATCGATTTCTGGGTCAAGTCCCGGAGGAGGGGAAGAGAGGAGTCGAGGAGGGGTATTGGGATGAGGCTAGGGAGAGACAAATAATTACACATGGCGCTCTCCAAGAAGAGGAAAGTGGACAGTGAGAACAGAGCTTTTAACCCTGAGTGGACTCATTCATGTTCATCCTGCCCAATGGGAGCACAGAACCAGTGTGTCTCATTTGTTCAGACACCGTGGCGCTCATTACAAGTGCCAAAACGCCACTATGAGACAAAATACAAAGTGTTTGATCAAACATTCCCTCTCAAGTCAGAACTGAGGTCACAGAAAATAAGCAGTCTCAGAGCCCAATATGATAAAACTAAATATCGTTCCAGGGCAGGCTAACCGAGGCTAACCAATGAGCACCTGCATGTGTGTATGAGAATGGCCCTGACACCATTTCAGCCCAGATTTAAACTCCAGGCAGGACAAGCTCCAGCTCAATTCTCGCACTGAACAGAACAAAGTGAGTGAGGGACTACAATATAAGAGGGAAAGAGAAACTTTAAAACTGTTCAATTGTTATGATGTGTAAAGACTGATATTGTTCTATAATCGTCTGAAACAGTTAAGTCATGATGTGAAACGGTTAACAAAGAAAAAGGGAAACTCAAGCTGCTGCTACACTTTATTTTATTTATCTAAAATTAAGCACTTTTAAGATGCACACATTTTCAAAAGCTATTTTATTTATTTTCTCTATTTTATTTTTAAATGCAGCCAGAGAGGAACATTACACATATCCAAAGTATTTACTGTATATCTGTATAGTTCAATGTTAATTTACAATAAATATTGTTGTTTTTGAATTGTACTTTCTTTATTTGATTGGCAGTCAGTTGTTGATTACATGCAGACGTTGATTAAAGCTACAGGCTACTTCAATATATCACACTAATTCATAAAGCAAGTTAGACATATTGATGTTCCGGACCTTTGCATGTGGAGATTTTCTCTAACTGGACCTCGTTGAATTTTAGTTGAATACCCCTGGTGTAGGGTGTGATCTACTTCCAGGGCTTTGAAGAATATCCCTCACCACCTTCATCATGCCAAAAGCCTTCTCTATAATTGATCGAGCTCTGGCATGGTGAAGATGAATAGCGCCTCCACTCCTCTCCTTTCTGTTTCTCATAGAACTAATAAGGTTATCTGGTGCACTCAGACATGGGTAATAATAATAATAATAAGGTAACACATTCACCATCAACTAGTTGTTAATTAACATGCTTATTAGCAGTATATAGGCTTTTTATTAGTCATTATAAAACACTTATGAATGTGTTATTCTACATAACCATATTCTACAAGTAATAAGCCATTAGTTGAGAGTTTTTCCTCAGTAGTACCACAAGAATGGTAATTCTCGCATAATAACACTTAACAAATATGATCTATTCTTATGTAACAACAAGACATGAAACTATAAGTGTCAATTGTGTCTAAATAACTCAAAAAGTGGTTTATTATCAAAATAAACAATAATAATACAAAAAGAATACAATAAAAATACTATGCAATACAAAAAAAAATTCTATTGCCACAACTGTCTGTAAAAAGAATTAGCCACATCTTTAAAAATGAGTGAACTTTATGTACAAAACGGGTCAGGGGTGAAAAAGGTGAGAAGGATATTATCCCTCTAGGGGGGTCCGGGGGCATGCTCCCCCGGAAGAACATTTTTGAATATTCAGTATTTTAACCTGTTAAACCCCGAGCCTGTTTTTCAGGTTTCAGGCTCGAAAATGACATTCCCAGAACAAATGACCATATCTTCCCTTCTAAAAGGGTTAAATTAATAATCTTTTTTCTCAAAGTAATGATAAACCTGTGAGTTGGATGTAGAAAAGTCAGATTCAATATAGATGTTTTTTATTTTAAAGAAAATTCAGATTGAACATGGTAAAAAACTGTAAATTATAGTGTCCGTCCACAAAATATTTTGTACTTATAGTGAAAACTAACCTTGGATGATGGGTTAGTAGACTAAAAGCTTTAGGAATCCAAAGTACAACATATAATAAATACCCTGTATCAAGATTGATGCAAAACAAGTGATATTTGACCTTTTTAGACAGATTTAGCAAAAAAAAACCTCTTCTGGGGCCATTTGGGTGGATTTTCCATATCTCTGGCCCCCCTTGCTCGATTTTGACATGTGACATCTCTTTCTGACAGTCAGAGCCAATGGAATTGAGGGGAACTCCCACATAGTCCTTATTTGGTCATGTGTATGTGTGAGACTGCTGCATCGCCGAGACCGGAAGCAGCAGCTAGCTGTGGTGGCTACCATTAGCAGCTAGCATTTACTCTCCGATTTTTACATAAAAATGGAATTATGGATTATAAATTCAATCAGTTTTTTATACATGGACGTTAAGAACCTATGGATTAACAGATTCAGCCACGTTTTTTCTCATTTTAATGCCATTGAACACGTACTTTGATCAGATTGACAGCTACTTGTGAGACGATCTCCCTAGAAGCTTCGTAAAGGTACGTGTTGTGATGACTGTATTTGCTTCCCCTGTCGCGAGTCCGGATCACTCAGTGATGATACTATATACCTACATAATCTATGGAGTCTCAGCTTTAATCGGATATATTGTATGTGCAGCTATGATAAGTAATAAGGGTACTTTTATCTTGAGTTCTGTGCCAATGTCCGTTAGCATTTTTCGCTCAGGGGTAATTTAGATGCTTCTTGTGAGACTTGTGTTTTGTTTTGGTAAACATGCTTTGTATCGGCAGTTAGCTGAGATTATTTCCGTTAATCTGGTATAACACATTAATAGGTTCTTAAATATTAAGATCCCCTGAGACACAGTATCGTGCTTAACAGGTTAAAGCATCAATCTGATGCATTTTGAGATGCTTTTTTTTTGCCAACCTGGGGAGAGCTGGAGAAACTTAACTTCAGCCATGAGTCAAAAATATTATGGCCTCCTTACTATGTGGTGATGTTTTTCAGGTTTCAGGCTCGAAAATGACATTCCCAGAACAAATGACTATAACTTCACTTCTAAAAGGTTTATATGAATAATTGTTGTTATCAAAGCAAGGTTACATCTGTGAGTTGGATGTAGAAGTGTCAGAATCAATATAGATGTTTCGGTGTCGTACACCTAGTACATTCAGATGGAACATAGCAAAAACATGTAAATTCCTGTCTCCGCCTAAAGAAAACCCATTACTTATAGTGAAGACCAACCTTGAATGATGGGTTAGTAGCCTAAAAGCTTTAGGAATTCAAAGTATAACATATACCCTGTACCCTGTATCAAGATTGAGGCAAAACAAGTGACATTTGATCTTTTTAGAGAGGTTTATGAAAATAAAGTCCAGGTGGAATAAGCTTTGGTCACATTTGGGCACATTTGGTTCCATCAATGCCATTTGACCTTTTTCAGGTACCAGACTATAAAAATCATTGTATTACATTGAATCATCACTATAGGTATTCATTCCACCGAAGAAAAAAAAAATTGTAGGTGTGTGTGTAGGTGTGTATGTGTAAGTGTAGCTGTGTGGGTATGTGTAGGTGTGTATGTTTAAGTGTAGGTAGCTGTGTGGGTATGTGTAGGTGTGTAAGTGTAGCTGTGTTGGTGTGTATGTGTAAGTGTAGCTGTGTGTGTATGTAACTGTACCAACGCACTATACAATAAAACTACACTGTAGGTCATTGTGTGTAAGTGTACTTGCACAATAAAAAAAATGGAAACATAGGTAACATTTGACTCCAGTAGGTGCAGGGCCTTCAGCAGGGCCTTCAGCAAACTCCAACAATTCTGCAGCAAGCTGCTCCCTGAAAGTCTTCTGGGTGTGTGGCTTTGTCCTGCTGGGGTCACTCCTCATCTAACAAATGTGGAAAAACAAAGAGATTAGATTAATTCACTGGCTTATATTTATAGGATAATATTAGACTATAAATGAATAATATTACACCAAATAAATAAGTAAACACATGTATATTCATTCACTGGCCATTCATTTAGAAAATGTAACTCCAAAAAGACAAGTAACACTATTTAGCATTTTGCCTAATCATTCCTGTAGCTTCTTGGCTAAGCTAACACTGTGATGCAGTTCCACCAAACACAAAAGTAATATATAAAAAGGATAATATTGGACTATAAATGAATAATATTACACCAAATAAATAAGTAAACACATGTATATTCATTCACTGGCCATTCATTTAGAAAATGTAACTCCAAAAAGACAAGTAACACTATTTAGCATTTTGCCTAATCATTCCTGTAGCTTCTTGGCTAAGCTAACACTGTGATGCAGTTCCACCAAACACAAAAGTAATATATAAAAAGGATAATATTGGACTATAAATGAATAATATTACACCAAATAAATAAGTAAACACATATATATATTCATTCACTGGCCATTCATTTAGAAAATGTAACTCCAAAAAGACAAGTAACACTATTTAGCATTTTGGCTAATCATTCCTGTTGGCTAAGCTAACACTGTGATGCAGTTCCACCAAACACAAAAGTAATATATAAAAAGGATAATATTGGACTATAAATGAATAATATTACACCAAATAAATAAGTAAACACATGTATATATTCATTCACTGGCCATTCATTTAGAAAATGTAACTCCAAAAAGACAAGTAACACTATTTAGTATTTTGCCTAATCATTCCTGTAGCTTCTTGGCTAAGCTAGCACTGTGACGCAGTTCCACCAAATACATAAGTAATATATAAAAACAGAGAGATTACATGCCTTTCCCGTGGTGGAAGTTCAACATCCGAGAACTCCGAGAACTCTGTTCTGGCTGCTAGCTCAGTGAGTTTGTGTCCTACAGTGATGATACTTATAACAAAATAATCTGTGGAGTATCAGCTTTCAGATGATATGTAGTTTGTGCAGAAAATATTAAGTTTTAAAGATCGTTTTTTCTAGTTAGCACCGGAAGTAGCATCTGCCCGTTTTAGCTAAGGGCTAATGCTAACGCTTCTTGTGAGACTTGTGTTTTGTTTCGGTAAAAATGGTTCGTATCGTCAGTTAGCTGAGATTCTTCTCGTTAATCTGATATAACACATTAATAGGTTTTTAAATATTAAGATGCCCTGAGACACAGTGTCGTGAAAAAAAAAACAGGGTCCCCGCCGGCGGGGACCTTCGGGCTTAACAGGTTTAATACCTGTTACTTTACAGATGTGGATGAATGATGTGAAATCTAATCAAGTGTTGAATCAGACTTTAGTTCCACCTGGAGTAAATCCACAAGCTACCCTGCAGTATCCAAAGTCATTCAAACTAGCTGCACCTTTACCAGCTTTGAGAACACTTTCATGATCAATCATTATAAAACATATCATATATATTATTCTGAAATGGACCAATCTGCACAACGACTACTTTTACTGTCGCTACTTTCACTATATTTTGATGAGAATACTTTTCTACTTTTACTTGAGGAACATTTTGAATGCAGTACTTTTACTAACAGAGTATTCCTACACTCTGGTACTTCTACTTTTACTCAAGTACAAGACCTGAGTACTTCTACTTTTACTCAAGTACAAGATCTGAGTATTTCTGCTTTTAATCAAGTACAAGATCTGAGTACTTCTACTTTTAATCAAGTACAAGATCTGAGTACTTTTACTCAAGTACAAGATCTGAGTATTTCTGCTTTTAATCAAGTACAAGATCTGAGTACTTCTACTTTTACTCTAGTACAAGATCTGAGTGCTTCTACTTTTACTCAAGTACAAGATCTATACTTATACCACCTCCGTTTATAGCCTATGAAAAAAAAACGATTAGAAAACGAAGGCTAAAGCTAACGTTAGCAGATAGTGACAATGTATGCTAGCTAGCTAGCTCAACGATAATATTGCGACAGAAAAACTTTTCAGTGCACATCACGCTCTGCGCTCCGACAGGGAGCTCTGCTCTGAACACCTGAACGGCCTGTTCTAACAGCTGTTCACCAGCGGTCCAGTCTGTACCACAGTGACTCCGGACCGCACAGTTAATATTAACGAACGCACCCGTAGGTAATGTGGCTGCTGAAGCTAGACCATCATCGCGGAGCAGCAGAGCCAACAGGCAGGAAGACTCGAGCACACAGCTCGCGCTGCATTATAATATATAAAAAAAGAACACCATGCGTGTCATGACGGCACATAACAGCTCGCGGCCGCAGATTACTCCGGGTCCCAGACCCCCCCATACCCCAAAAATATTTTTATTGCAGATCTACATGAATCACACAAACGACCTATTTTGGATTCAAAACCGCGAATTTCGCCGAAAGGTGAGTGATTTTCATGCCTGTAAGGGGGATAGTTAAGATAAATGCATTTAAATATCAGCTGAAGCCAATGCATGTGTCTTCTTACATTTAAAGAAGGCCATTTAAGTTGGTTATACATTGTGCAGTGATGTGTACGAAAAGGTCAACCAAGAACAAGCATAGTCTGTTGAAGGCTATGTTAAGTGGAGCAAGATCTGATTTATGTGCATTTTGGTAGACAACATCACAATAGTCCATAATCGGAAGAATAAGTTGAGAAGCAATTCTCTTTCGGACACTGAGCGTAAAACAATTGCGAGAGCGGTGTAAAACACTGATTCCGTAATTGACTTTTTGTATTACATGCTTTATATGTAGTTTAAATGAAAGTTCAGAGTCTAGCCATACACCAAGATATTTAAAGCTATCAACTTTATGCAGAGAAGTGCCATCCTTACATGTTATTACTACATTAGGTTTGGATTTGAGCTTCTGCCTGGTACCAAAAACCATGGTATAACATTTTGTTTTGTTAAGCAGTAGTTTATTGTGTGATAGTAAGATATTAAATTCCGATTGGAGAGAGATCTGAATTTGTGAAAAATCTTATTTGGATATATATATGACAGTGTCATCAGCATAAAGGTGAGTACAACAATTAATGAGACAAGAAGATAAATCATTTATGTAAATAGAGAACAGAAGTGGGCCCAGAGTTGATCCTTGGGGTACACCCTTTTGTTGGATCGACAGGTCAGACTGTTTTCCATTAACAACCACACATTGCTTTCTACTGTGAAGGTACGAGTTAAACCATAACACTGTATTATTAGAAAGGCCAATGCCGTGAAGTTTATCCAAGAGCAGATATCGATCAACGAAATCAAAGGCTTTTGTCAAGTCAATAAAAATGGCACCTGTGAGTTCACCATCATCTGCAGCAGAGTACAAGTCATTTGTAAATTTAAGTAGGGCAGTTGTTGTGGAGTGATTAGGCCTGAAACCATTTTGAACTGGAGATAAAATATTATAAGTATTGAGATAATGTGACAGTTGATTATAAATTATTTTCTCCAAAACTTTGGAAATAGAACAGATTATAGAAATGGGTCTATAATTATTTGTATCAAGTAAATCACCACCTTTTTGCAGTGGAATGATGCGTGCACATTTCCAAATAGTCGGCAACTCACAGGTGGACAAAGACAGGTTGAACAAATCAGCAAGTGGGTACATGAGAATATGGGACGCCAGTTTTATGAACCTGTTTTCTATACCATCGAGTCCTGCACTGCCATCCACTTTTAATTCTGTGATAGCATTATGAACCTCGTGTTGTAGAATCTTCTTAAAAGAAAAATAACTGTTGCAGTTTGAGTTACTATTAGAAATACCAGTCGTCAAATAGGAGTCAGATAGTTGTGTGGAACATACATTAGCGAAATGCTGATTAAATATTTGGGCAATGGATAATGGGTCATGAATTATTGTATCAGCAGTTCTTATTTTATTAATAGAATGTTTACCTGATTTATTTAAAATTGCTTGGGATTCTTAAAGTCCGATGTGAGAGATTCTTTATACTAGATCGATTTAGCATTTCGTGTTTTAGTTTTACTCAGATTTCGAAGATGCCTGTATACTTCCCAATCGGCTATAGTTCTTGAATGACGATCTATCGACCATGCTTTATCCCTTTCCCTAAAGAGACTGATGAGTTCAGAATTGATCCAAGGGAGATGTTGACCTTTGACCTTAACCGTTCTCACAGGTGCATGTTTGTTCATGACATCAGTGAGCTCTTTATGCAGAAAATCCCAAGCATCTTGTACAAAAGGTATTAGTTGAAATCTGTCCCAATTAAGGGCAACAACATCATTAATAAATAAATCAACATTCCATTTTTTATATTGTCTGATTTTGACTAGTTTTGGAGGTAGTTTAATTAATTTGATTTTCCATACGCAATAAACAATTGAATGATCGCTGAAGCAATCCGACATGACACCAGCTTTTAAGATTCTGCCAGGATGTGACACCAGTATCCAGTCAAGCAGAGATTGGGTTCTAAGAGTGATACGAGTTGGCTAATTAATTAGCTGTTTAACATTTAGACTACTGAAAAGTATTTTCTCTCTATCAGATGATTTATCCAACCAATTTTTGTTGAAATCACCAAGCAAGATTATTTCATTTCCGCAGGAAATGGAGTTGATAGTGTCAATTATGTGGTTAAAAGACTCTGCAGGTGAAGAAGGTGGCCTATAGATGCTACCAATAGTTAAGCATTTATTTTCATGAAAAATAATTTTAAGAAAAATGCATTCAAAATGTAGAGGCTCTATAGAAGTAGCAATTAGCTCAGTCATAAGGTCAGAGGAGACATAAATAGCCACACCTCCACCCCTGCTGCATCTATCAGATCTGTAAAGCAAATAATTTGTGATTTGTAGTTCACTATCGGAAATGTTACTACTAAGCCAAGTTTCAGAGAGTGTGATGATTTTAGGTTTATGTAGAACAACCCATATCCGAAGTAAATCAATTTTGGGCAATAGACTCCTGATATTCAAATGAATGATTTTTATACCCTTTAATTCATCCAGTCTGGAATGAATAGCAAATAATGTTCCTGTCACTTGTTACGCATACATGCGATTTATGATTGTAAAGATTGCTAGATTCAACCATTAATGTAAAACAGACATACAAAACATTCAAACACAAAAAGAAAAATACAGAAAAATACAAAACAACCTTTAACCTGTTAAGCCCGAAGGTCCCCGCCGGCGGGGACCCTGGGTCTTTTTTTCACGATACTGTGTCTCAGGGGATCTTAATATTTAAGAACCTATTAATGTGTTATACCAGATTAACGGAAATAATCTCAGCTAACTGCCGATACAAACCATGTTTACCAAAACAAAACACAAGTCTCACAAGAAGCATCTAAATTACCCCTGAGCGAAAAATGCTAACGGACATTGGCACAGAACTCAAGATAAAAGTACCCTTATTACTTATCATAGCTGCACATACAATATATCCGATTAAAGCTGAGACTCCATAGATTATGTAGGTATATAGTATCATCACTGAGTGATCCGGACTCGCGACAGGGGAAGCAAATACAGTCATCACAACACGTACCTTTACGAAGCTTCTAGGGAGATCGTCTCACAAGTAGCTGTTAATCTGATCAAAGTACGTGTTCAATGGCATTAAAATGAGAAAAAACGCGGCTGAATCTGTTAATCCATAGGTTTTTAACGTCCATGTATAAAAAACTGATTGAATTTATAATCCATAATTCCATTTTTATGTAAAAATCGGAGTGTAAATGCTAGCTGCTAATGGTAGCCACCACAGCTAGCTGCTGCTTCCGGTCTCGGCGATGCAGCAGTCTCACACATACACATGACCAAATAAGGACTATGTGGGAGTGCCCCTTGATTCCATTGGCTCTGACTGTCAGAAAGAGATGTCACATGTCAAAATCGAGCAAGGGGGGCCAGAGATATGGAAAATCCACCCAAATGGCCCCAGAAGAGGGTTTTTTTTGCTAAATCTGTCTAAAAAGGTCAAATATCACTTGTTTTGCATCAATCTTGATACAGGGTATTTATTATATGTTGTACTTTGGATTCCTAAAGCTTTTAGTCTACTAACCCATCATCCAAGGTTAGTTTTCACTATAAGTACAAAATATTTTTTGGACGGACACTATAATTTACAGTTTTTTACCATGTTCAATCTGAATTTTCTTTAAAATAAAAACATCTATATTGATTCTGACTTTTCTCCATCCAACTCACAGGTTTATCATTACTTTGAGAAAAAAGATTATTAATTTAACCCTTTTAGAAGGGAAGACATGGTCATTTGTTCTGGGAATGTCATTTTCGAGCCTGAAACCTGAAAAACAGGCTCGGGGTTTAACAGGTTAAGAAGGTCCAGCAGCCCTGGACACCAAATCCCAGAGCATTACCATGAGTAAACTTAAACATAAACATAATAAATAATTACACAGAGCTCAGTCTGCATTACGAAGAGGATAAAGAAGTCATAGCTCAAAGAAATTCATCCGAACGAACACAAACATTATTTAACAATAACAGCCACTCGGGGCAGTATTGCAATAGTAGTAGTGGGCTCTAACGTGCCAAAGAAGAAGAAGTGACGTCAACGTCACTGTAAAATGTAAACAAACAACACAACTGTCAAGTTCTTCAGGTTTTTGCCCTGTACCAGTGATTTAGCCTGACTTGATAGGCTAGAGGGCAACAGAGGACGCTTTGGACAACTCAAATTCGTTCTTTTTGTCTTTATTTATCAAGACAGCTCCAAGAATTGATCAGGTTGAAAACCTTCAAAACACAAAGGACAAACAAAAGTTAGCTCACATGCTACATAAATTACAAACATTTTGCAGGTCTCACTGCATTCTCAATAATAACAATAATAGCACCACAAACTATGTTTTAATTAAAATGAATAAATTGTTCCTTTAAACCCCATCATTAACTTAAAGGAATTAGAGTGTTTATCTCCACTTGGAAACAAGCACCAGAGAAAACCTCATCTGAACACCTGTGCTGTCTAAATTGCACAGAAAACAAACGGAGCACAGGCAGACCGCGCTGCGTTAAAAAAACAGTTGATTGCGCAACAGCACTCTCGCAAAGTGCGGCAACAGATCAAGTACATAAACACAATAAACATACCAACGGCGTCTCCGGAGCCTCACACACACTGTCGCCTGGTTCTCTCTCCGTGGCTTTGAGAACAAGAGACCGGCCATCACAAACTACACCCCTTTTGTAGCCGTGTTGCCGGAAGCGGCATTCATATTTGTTCTACAGCTCGCTTATGAAAAGTAGCCTAAGCTATCCAAAATAAAACAAATACCCTCTCCTGGTATTGAACAATACTATAATAATAATAATAATAATACTCTAAATGAAAACACATTATTTATTAGTCCGTTTTTCACAGATATTACTTTTTGACTTTCGTCTCGACAACAACTGAAACAGCCAGGCGGGTGCCCACCTGTTATATAAAGTTATAATAAACACAAAAGAGTGTCAACAACATCTCAGCAGTCATGACACGTCACGTAAACAGCTCTCTGTTTTTAGAGAAGATGAGAAAAATAAAGAACAAGAGAAGAGGAGAAAGGAAACCGAGGAGAAAGTCACTTAGCTGCACCATCGAAGTGGATCAACATGCTACCATTAGCAGCAGCCTCATCTCTAGGGATGTTCGTCACCCAGGAGAGTTTGAGGTAGACATGAAGACTGCCTCCGCGTCTTTGTGGGTAGAGAAGCGTTGTTGTGTGCCAACAACAACAACGCAGAGGGTGCACGTGTAGAGGACAAAGTACTTCATGTTGAGTTCACGGAGCTTGCGTTTGACTGGATTGAAACTCCGGCGTCTTCTGGTAAGCTCGGGACTGAAATCGGGATATATGCTGATGTGTTTCCTGTTGTAGTCCAGAGACTTTTTCTCCCTGGCAAGACGAACGATTTTCACTTTGTCCTGGAAGTTCAGCAGCTCGATCATGATGCGCGGGCTGGCACGGGAGTTTTGCCTGGCAGTCGGTGAGCGGTGTGCCCTCTCAATGATCGGCAGGGTAGGGAAGGCATCTGGCCCCAGGAGCTGCGGGATGAGCCGAGACATGAAGCCGATAATGTCACTGCCTTCAGCAGACTCCTGGATTCCTACGAAGCGAAGGTTAGAACGTCGGCTCCGGTTCTCCAAGTCATCAACTTTAGACATTAGGAAGGAGTTGTCTTTCTCAAGCTGCTTGACTCGAGCGACACACTCGTGTACATTGTCCTCATTAGCCCCGACACGCTGCTCTAACAAATTGACCTGGTCTCCCAAACTAGACAGGGAATTGTGTATCCTGCTCAAGCTACTTTGAATGGGATCCATTTTTGAGTCAATGTGAGTCAGCATGTCGTTCTTGATTTACTGAATCGCGTCCCACAAAGTTTGCCTCCATAGTTGCAAATGCAAAAAAATACAATAATCCAGAGACCGTAGTGAGCCGCTTTACTATGTTAATCAAATGTTCGTGGGTTCAGATCGTGTGGATCAATGATATGAGCTTTAAAGAGCTAATTTAACAGCGACAAACAGACGAGCTTGAGATGCGCTTACTCACGCTGCGACCATCTTGAAAAGTGACACATGACTTCACGTCGTTAGTATCTGGCACCTCAGGTCTGTTCCAAACAGCTCCTGGCTCTTCTGGGGTCAGAGATGTTTTTTTCCCTTTTCCTCTTCCTCTCCCTTTCACTCTCAGGGGGGCTGGCATTGGTTTGGCCTTTTTTCTGGATGCTGCACCCTCCTGGTGTTGGAGCAAACACAGTAGTGGTGGCTTAAAGCCCACCTCCGCTCCGCGCCGTCCGTTAGATGAGCCTGGTCAGATTTAATAAAATAAGTTCAAAACACCGGCATAAAAGTTATAACAATAATCTTATTTTAATGGTAAAAAACACAATACGAAATACAGAGTGCCCTGTAACAGAGCACTCCAGGCTCCCCGCTCTACTGCCGTGCGATACAGATATCGGAACCAGCCAGTCAGAAACAGGGGGCATTTTGCATGAATAAACAACAGTATATATAGACATATTTGGGGCGGAGATGTGTGTCGGCTCTTCCGTCCCATTTTACTCCTAAGCGAATCAGAGAGTCCGTGGGGAGGAGTTGGGTCGGTTGCTCACTCCCCTAGGTGTTCTTACTGGTTGGATTCACTTTGGGTCGGGCCCAATACAGCGATTCAGAGTTCTGGGAAAAAGTATTTTTCTTCTGAACAGGGCGTGAGAGCCTCGGAAGTAAACAAGGACAGAGTCACTTTTTATCTTACACCTGGGTTCACTCCTTTACTTTCCCAAGGAATATTTCACACAAACTCTATTCTTTCCCAGACAATCAAACATTGTACACAGATATATCGGTGCATTACTTCTGAACAGAGCGTGAGTAGACAAGGACAGAGTCAATCTTTATCTTCCACCTGACTTCACTCCTTTACTTTCCCAAGGAAGATTTCACACAAACTATTCCTTCCCAGACAATCAAACATTGTACACAGATATATTGGTGCTTGAGATTATATTGGCCCCAGAAAGAACCTTGAAAAGAATATGTGTGTGTGCTGGTGGGAGGAGGTGCATGTGTGTGTGCTGGTATCTGGGTCAGTGAGTGTAGGTGAGCAAAGAATATGTGTGTGTGCTGGTGGAAGGAGGTGTATGTGTGTGTAGCAGGGTATCTGGGTCATTGAGTGTAAGTGAGAAGGTTTATATATATAGGATTACTTTAAAACAGTCCCAAATAATACATGTTCACTTCAATACAGTTCAAGATAATACCTGTTTACTTTAATACAGTTTAGAACAATATCTGTTTACTTTACTGGCCACATTCTTTTCCCTCTCGGTTTGAAGGAGGCCTACTGATGGGGACAGTGGCTTGTGCATCCCCTCTCTCATCCTCTGGACTAAAATAAAAGTGAGGAAAATATACAGATATAAATGTCTGAATTTATTTTATTTCCTTTATTGCTTTTATTTCTCCAGTGTCATCCTATCTGTTTTCTAAACACAGTCTCAACTTTTGATTTGATTCACACTTTATCCATCTGCTAACATTACTAGTTGATGGAATCTGTAACTGAATTGTAATTTAATGAATATAATAACATTAGACCTTATAACAAACAACCAAAGAGGGCAAGCGGAATAAATGAAAGGTATTGCTTGACGTTTTTTTACTGAAATAAATAGTAGCCTCTATTGATAGTGAATCTTGAGCTCAGGACTTCACTTTATGACACAATTACGGCAAATGGCCATCCATTATAAAAACTCTTAGGACTAATTATTTTCGGCGTTATACAGAAATAGCAACCGATAAATGCAACACAAACAATAAGAAATAAGCAAAGTTACTCACTTTTTATCTTCGAAGGGATCAATCCCGTGATCATACTCCTCTTCATTGCCAGTTGTCAGCTTCAGAATCTGAGGAATGCACCGCTGCATCGCTAAGCGGTCCGCCAGACAAAATAAATTCTACGGCTTCTTCCGTAGTGTAACACCGTTTTGACATGTTGGTTTGAATTTGTCTTGGGATGTGTGTGTGTGTATTTGTGTGTGTGTGTGACTGTATCTAGATATCTCGTGTTGTATTTATTTCTCTTACGCTGGCAAAATTACTCTTCTTTAGTATTACTCTCTCGTCTCTCTGTTTCTCTTTGTTTATCTCCCGCCGCCAAAAACATACACAGCAACCTATGTTGATTGGTCGAGACGATGGTAGCATGGGCAGAGCTTTGCCTGGACCTTTACATTTTAAACCTATCCGGACACAGGGGCGTGGGACTTAGTCTAAAACCTTTGCTGTTTGGCTCAGACGGAGGGGCCGCGTGGGTCTCCTTGACGAATCAAGGCTGTACAATGTGATGACGTTGCCCCGATCACGTCGGAGCCTCTGAATCCCAGAAAAGGACATAGTGATACCAGCGAAAAGCCTAGAATAGCCGCTTTACCTCACTTGTTAAATCAGATGGATAGGATTAGCGGTTAAAAAGTTATTAAGCATTTTAGAACGCTACCTCTTTGAAGCCGCGGGCGGCTCGCTCGGTCTTTAAGGGTTAATGTATTGATTATAGGTCCGGGTCCGTATAGGTTGGCGCCTGGGTCCGGATCCGGACCGCGGTCCGCCTGTTGCCGACCCCTGCCCTAACCCCTCGATTCCACCGGGTCCGTCTGCGTCGTGTTACGGCTGCTCCGCAGCGTTCCCCACGATCTATTCCACCAGACACGCCGGGTTACGGCTCAGAAGCGTCTCGGCGCTGGGCTCCGCTAAAAATAGGATGCATGTCTATTTTCGACGCGAGGCGTTGCATAGCACCGGGCAGGAAGTGGACCGGTCAGAGCATCCATTCAATCCCCAAAATAAACTAATTTTGCAGACCCTATCCCTCCGTAGTCTTTCAAGTAGGAGGAGAAATGCCAGCGTTCTCCTACGGTTAACAGGCACTGTGTCAATTATATATATAGAATAATTATGATGAATGCATTTTTTTACCACTAAAATACAGCAACACATCTTTGATTCATGTCATTTATAACTGGACTATTACAATTAGTATTAACTATGTCTGTAGTCTACAACACAACAAAATAGGAAATAACAACAATAAACACGATTTAAACAGACACAAAAATAAACCATTTAACTCCTACGTAGCCTACTTACTTTCTTGTAGAAGTACAAATGTCCTGGAAATATGCCAACATTGTGACTGATCTTGTACTCTCTGATCATTTATGTTTTCTTTCAGAGCACTATCTCAGTGCACATAATGTATTTTCAAACAAATGTGGAAGGACAATGGTATATCTCTGAGAAACCAATAAAATATGTATTCAGAATGTTACTTTTCCACTCTCTCTTGGATATCAATCACTGAGTTTGAAGATCATTTAACTTCTTAAACTACAAATCATTCACTCACTAAGGTTAATGCTGTCTCTGGTGAAAGTGAGATCTCCATGGAGAAATGCCACAGTGGTAAGAATAGAAAAAAAGAAAGCTTGCAAAAGCTGAATGCAGGTGGCGAATAAACAAATCTCCAGGTTCCTTATGACAACCGTAAACACCCTACAAGACATTATACAACATCTAAAAGCCTTTTCCTGCTGCCTTGATATTCTACCAACCAGCTTGTAAAAAGATCAGATTGTAAAAGATAACTAACTAACTACTTAATGAAGAGGAACTACTTATTTTTCTATATGTAATTACACATCTGCCAGAACAGGTTCAGCAACAACTTCCTGGGCGCAACTGTCCATGATATAGCCCACTATATGGGCTCAGAACAGTCTCATAATACACACATGTACACAGAAGGATTCACACTTGTATTTCCGGATCCACACTTGTGTTTTTCAATGCACACACACATGGGTTCCGTTTCATATACATGTAAATAAAATCCAAATACAGAAAAAAGTTTTACATATGTATTTTTTATCCACACATATTAGTTTTCCGTTTAAAACCTCTGAACCTGCAAACACAAACCGCTTTCTGTGCACGGATCGCTGTGCATTCGTGTGTGGGTTTTTTGAGACTCCCCTGACGGTCACCCGATTCGTACTTGTAATTTGTTCTATCTATCTCAGATGTATCCTTCATTCTAAGCCAGGGGTCGGCAACCTTTTTGATATGAAGTGCCATTTGAAAAAAACATTTTTATCAGCGTGCCAACGATCGAGAATTATCAAGGGGGGGGGGGGGGTTGAGGAGCTTGATGCTCGACAACTATCAGCAGGAGGGCGGGGGAGCCTCGCTGCGGGGAAGCAGTGTGTGGACCTGTCAGCAACTTACATGATGCCGAATTTAACAAACACATTTAAATAATTGGTTTAAACGGCATAATAATAAGGACGATCGTCCGTTCTGTGATTCTCCAGAACACACATGTTATGATATTAGGGTCATGCAGAGTGAGATGAGATCGCTGTCCCTTTAAGAGAGAGAGAGAGGGGTGTGGCTTGTACATGTGTGACATATATAAATTACACTATAGGCCTATATCAGTGTTTCTCAAACTTTTTCATACCAAGGACCACTTAACCAATAAAAAAACACTCACGGACCACCTAACTCCACAAATATCCAAAAACACATCGTTTTTTACAAATCGCCTGGAAATTGTACAAACAAGTGGCAACATGTGTGATGAAGGTGCTTATCTGGGCTATATCATGCAATCAAAAGTTAAACTTAAGCTCGTTCCATTGCGGAGAAATTCCTGCGAGAGTGCGAAAAACTTAAATAAATGTATTTATTTCAAATGTGACATTTTACCAATATACTCACAGACCACTAGGGGGCGCTCACGGACCACCAGTGGTCCGCGGACCACACTTTGAGAAGCACTGGCCTATATAAATGTGTTGTTCATGTCTAAAATGAAAATGTGTAAATTAGAATTTGGAGTAAAATAATTCTATCACTCTACTTTCACCACAGAAAAGTTACATCAGGACTGATTAATGACTTCATATTCCATACTGAGGTTCATGTGATGTGTACAAATACAAATTGAGCATTACAACTTTTTTTTCAACCAACTATTTATGTTAACATAAGAAACTGTAAAATCTCAATATTTACAATACAGGGTTCATACACTTTTTCACCAATGATTTTAAATGACTTTTCCATGACCAAAAAAATGACTCTTTCATGTGGCTAGCATGCACTGCCTCGCCCATATTCGAAATATAGAATATGTTACAACACAGTTTGCATTTAGCACGTCTTGGGTCAATGTCTTTTGATAACCACAATTGGTACTTATTCTTTAGAAGCCATACATTGTTGAAACTGCACTTCCCTGGCATCTTTATATCAAATAGTAGCTCCTGTAGAGTAGAGGGCGTGATTGTAAACATCTCTCACCAGCGAAATACTGCCACAGTTGCCATTTTACGTTTCATTATACGATACAGTATTTATTATCATTATAGTATTACTATTTTGGCGATTAGATAACATATACATTATATTTGATGCAACTTTAGTTATATTTCCATGACTTTTCCAAAACGTGGGGAAAAAATATTGCATTCCATGACTTTTCCAGGTTTTTAATGATTGTACGAACCCTGACAATATCAGAACTTTCTCAACCAACTATTCATTATAAATGTGAAGACAGGGGGAGCAGTGCCATGGTCTTTGTCTGTCTTCCAAGACAGTGGGTCTGGCTGCTGTGTAGGTGGGGGTGATGGTGGCTGTGTCGGAGGGAGGGAGGTGTGCTAGGCGAGACTTCTTTGCTGGCTGGGTTGATCGTGATGGCTGTGGTGGAGGCCTTTGTACCGAGGTGTATCTTAATCTTGTGGCAGGCACAGATGGAGGTGGAGGCTGCTGTAGTGATGCTGGTCCTCTGGTCCTTGGTGGTGATGGCTCTGGTGAAGGCCCTTGAGCCACGGTAGATCTTGACCTGGGTGCAGGCACAGATGGAGGTTCTTGCTGCTAGGCGCAGGCAGCTGTGAAATCGGAAATAAATATAGGACAATAATTACTACTAAGTTCATTAAAATATAAAGTTCAAGTGGAATGTTTCTCAAGCACAAATAACAATGCACAACTCAAAATAAAATGGGGAGGTGGGACAGGAGTCTCTCTCTTACAACCTATTTAACTATGTTACACCCACACAATGAAAGTACACTATTACTGTAATATTTATATTTACTTATCTTCAAATGGATCCTTGTTGTTGTTGCTGTATTCTCCAGGTTCTGATGCTCCATCTCCACTGCTGCTAGTGTTACAAGTCCGCTGTGCAGAGCTGGTAATCAGATAATAAGCCTGTTGAACAGGAGAAAAGAATGAAGCCGAGGGAAAGTTGCTGCCGTTTGTGTGGTTGTCCTAGCCAGAATTTATTAAACACGTTAATAAATTCACTTACAAATTATATCCATTCTCTATTTATCTAATCATTCTCTGGTTTGACGCCACATGTATCTCTGCGTTGTGTTGTGTGGTCGAATGAATATGGCTTCCTTCTTGCCAACCAGGTTTATTATCTGTGCAAACAGAATATAAGGAAATGGCTTCACCAGCTTTCTACTTCAATACTTCTCCTCAGTGAGGCCTGAAGCTAACTGAGAATGTAAAAATACATTTAGCCAATCAAAATAACTGTATGTCTAACATATTTCGTTTTCTAATCAAAAATGGACATAAATCTACATGCCATATTATGACTTTCATGAAGGATTAAAGCCTTTTTCATTTACAGTATAATACAGTGATAACAGATAACACACACAACCCGACTATAGCGGGATAAACTATTGTTTTCAGCCAGCGCTCAATACAGCAACTCCAAATGAAGCAGGGCGTCAATGACCAAATGTAAACTGGCACATATGTGCTCCTGTACTTTCCAAATTACACCGGTTGCCTGTCACGTACCATATTGATATTACTGCTCACCATCAGAGCATTAATGGCTTTTTTTCAAATCATATCACGGATTAATTGACCCTCAGTGTTAATCTTTGATTTGTGGATGCATCTGATTGTTGTTCCTGATGTTGTTGTTCCTGATTTATGACTAAAGCTGACTGAGCCTTTTCTTTAAGAGCCTTCTAACAGTCTCCATCATTTAGAACCTCTTTGTGTACATTTTATTTTAAGGGAAGCAATAATAAATAATAAATATGTTGCCGGGTTTCGTCGTGCCTCTCCCAATTTCCCATATATATTTTTCTATACATTTTCTTCGCCTGTGTTTTTATTAAATGTTATTGTTGTTTTGGGCTTTATCTGTGTTTTTTTCTGTAACTTGGTAACCTTGTCAAGAAGTGCTATACAAACGGTTTTAATAAATGTATATGTATGACATGCTGTGCATTTTTAGTGTTTGTTTGGAATCAAAAAATATCCGTGCTGAAATGTCCAGTAAACAACGACTCCATCTCTTCTTTCCATAAAATCCATCAGCCGGGTAATGAATGGAGTCGTCGCTGAGACTGTGAGAGCCCTTTGAGCCTCTGTTCAGTGCCCTTCTGTTCTCTTATCATCTAAACTGTGTTATAATACAGCCAAACAAATTTAGTCTGACAGCAGGTCATAAATGATCTCTGCCAACCAGCAGCCCTTTTCACACATAGGATTTTCAAGCACTGCAAACACACCGATTGCAAAATGTGCCAATGTGTTAAAACGGGCACCAGGCCAATTCTGCAAAGAGGAGTCAGTGATAGCAGAATTTCAGTAATGCATTGCACGTTGTAGAACCATAACGTCATATTCTCTGTTTACCTTGTTAATGATTATTTCCTAACCTTACCAATTACGTGTAAAATATGGCAAGCCGATTTAGCTTTTATTCATTTCTGGAGGATATCAGCAAATTAATTGTTACTAGTAAGAATGTGAATTCTTGATATCAAAAATGCAATTCTTACTAGTAATAATGTTTATTTCTGATATCAAACATTTCATTTTAACTAGTTAGAATGCAAATTCTTGATATCAGAAATGAACTTGTAACTAGGTGTAATGTGTATTTCTGATATCAGAAATGCGATTGTGACGATGGTAACTTCACTGTGGACTGATGGCTTCGGGCCTTGCCTATGTGCACATTTTTATACAATTTATACTATTTATAGATGTAGTGTTTATTGTATTTTATTTTGAAATGTGTTCCCCTTTCCCCATGTCTGTCGCCGTTGATTGTGTGCACCTGGTGCCCTGTGTTGTCTCCTCCCCCCTCACCTGTGTCCTGTTGGGTTGATTGGGTTGTGCATTTAGGCTCTGGGGTTTTTCTGTTCGGGGGAGTGTGTGTGAGATCCTGGTGGCTGCAGGCTGTGCTCAGGAAAACAACAGCAGGATTGAGACTGTGTGTGTCATTGTGTTGATCATTTAATAATTGCCCACACCGGGTTATATTTGGGACATTCTGCCTCTGCCTCCTTACTTGGTCGGGCCGCTCAATTGTCGGCTTCACAGCGATTTTAACTAGTGAGATTTGCATCATTTTTTTTTTTTTATTAATTTCAATGGGAGTTGGAATTTGAACTAGTTCAAATGCCAATTTCTGATACCAGTAATACAATTTGAACTAGTTGAAAATTCTTTTTTGATATCAGGAATACAATTTCAACTAGTCGAAATGCCAATTGTTGATATCAGAAATACAATTTCAACTAGTTCAAGATCCTTTTTTGATATCAGGAATTCAATTGTTACTAGTTATAATTCCATTTTTATTTGTAACTAGTTACAATTGAATTCCTGTAAAGTAATTAACTACACTGAACAAAAATATAAACGCAACACTTTTGTTTTTGCTCCCATTTTTCATGAGATGAACTCAAAGATCTAAAACATTTTCTATATACACAAAATAACTATTTCTCTCAAATATTGTTCAAAAATCTGAAATAACCTGTGATAGTGAGCACTTCTCCTTTGCCGAGATAATCCATCCCACCTCACAGGTGTGGCATATCAATATGCTGATTAGACAGCATGATTATTGCACAGGTGTGCCTTAGGCTGGCCACAATAAAAGGCCACTCTGAAACGTGCAGTTTTGCTTTATTGGGGGGGTCCGAAAACTAGTCAGTTTCTGGTGTGAGGGGTAGGGTGAGGTTGGGGAAGTGCGTGGTGCACAGTGCGTGGTGCACTGGCTCTCGGTAGATAGATGTTTAAAAACATTTTAAAGACCTCCGTAAACATAAACCTTATAAGAACCCTTTTAAAAGCATCATAAAAGCTCAGCGAGGACAAGATCATTTCGAACGAATGGTTAAAAAGTGCAGAGCGGAGCCGGACCAAGGAACGGCGGCAGAGTGTATTAAAAAGCAGATCTCCCCGTCCCAGGAGTGTGTGTGTGTGTGTGTGTGTGTGTGTGTGTGTGTGTGTGTGTGTGTGTGTGTGTGTGTGTGTGTGTGTGTGTGTGTGTGTGTGTGTGTGTGTGTGTGTGTGTGTGTGTGTGTGTGTGTGTGTGTGTGTGTGGTGTGTGTGTGTGTGTGTGTGTGTGTGTGTGTGTGTGTGTGTGTGTGTGTGTGTGTGTGTGTGTGTGTGTGTGTGTGTGTGTGTGTGTGTGTGTGTGTGTGTGTGTGTGTGTGTGTGTGTGTGTGTGTGTGTGTGTGTGTGTGTGTGTGTGTGTGTGTGTGTGTCCCAATGGACTCTATAAAATACCCTAAATGAGAGGGGGATCTAAAATGGCCAATTTAAAAGTGATTCCAGTTCTATTAGTAAAAGCCATGCATAGAAGTGTAAGTGCAGTTAAAAGACAAGTGCAATGGTAAAGATACAAATAATTAAAACAATCTCCCCAGTAATGTTTATTTAAAAAGTAAAGAGAGTGTTCAAATTAACTATAAATAAATAAATAAATAAATAAAAGCACACCGGGTTAGCAAAATCGTATAAAATGAACTGGATGTCACTGAAAAACAAAAACCACTAAAATCAAGGTCGGGTAAGTCTAAAAGATTCCAAAGGGCAGGTGTTTTTTGGCTCTGTTTATTTAAAAAGGGTAGCAGGTAGGTGAAGAGTTCCCCCCTGCGGGTGGTTTGCTGGCCTCCAGGTAATATAATAATTTAAAATAAATATAAATAAACAAATAAAAGCATCCCTCCTCATGTGGCTTTGATCATTATCAGATAAAAACATATACATATATACATTTTAAAATTATAAAACATGTAAGAAGTGATAAAGACATACATATGAACACCATTAAAATAGATAAGATAGTGCTAAAAACAGCCTATGTGCTTCCAATATATAATTGTCCCTATCTTGTATGACTATTTGGCCCCCCTTATCTGCAGGTTTGATGACTATGTGTTGGCTGTTACCTAATGTTTTAATAATTTGTAATTGTTCCTGGCTAATGTTGTGTGTGCTATGTGGAAGGGGGCGCCAATGTGTGAGTGCTAGTAGATTTTTATTAATTAGTTGTGTTATTTCAGGTGTTGATGTTGCCGTGTGTGGTTCCCAGGTGGACGGTCCGATGAACAGAACAGGCTCCCGCCCCCGGCTCCCCAGGAAGTGATCCATGATCTTAATCCGCCTGTGGAAGGCGTGGAGGTCCGCCCTGATCTCCGGTCGGGTGGGGAGTTTGGGTGTTGGAATGAATGATAAACCTTTTTCCAATAGTTCCAGCTGTGCGGCCGTGGGGGAGAAAACGGCAGAGAGGTTGGTTATATTTGAGCGGTGGGGAGTTGTAATGCAATTATGGTCCCCATTCAGTAGTTTAAATGTTGCTTCCAGCACCTGAGTAACATCTCGGCCGTCTGCGGGGTCCAGTGTATGTTGTCACGTGAAGTGACATGGAAGAGTAGTGGGTTTATTTCCGGTATGAAGTTGTATTTGGAGGCTATGGTGTTGTTGAGTGTGGTGAGTGCAGTCTTCTGGTGAAAGGTCAGACTGTTGGAAAAGTTTATGATGGGGATGTAAATGGTGGCGTTTGGAAAGCAGAGAGTACTCTGTTTCCACATGGTGTGCAGTTGTTTAATAGAAGATGAGAGTGCAGTGTCTGAGAGTCCATTATTGAGTCCTACTGATATTATAACTTGTGAGGTGTTGTGCCATGGGGGAAGTTTATTGAGTATCGAAGTTATGTGATGGAATTTAGCACCCGGAAAGCTATCTATCTGAAGGTGGGGGTCTGTAAAGGGGGGGATGCGGGAGAGATTGGAGTCCCCGAAAATAAGGGTCCTCTTCAGCAACTCCAACGACCATACCTGTAGTTTTTTGAAAGTTCTGGGATGTGTGTGAGGTTACGGGCGTGTGGGGGAGCCAGGTGCCGCTGCAGAGACCCCTGTGGAATGGGAGGTGGATGTCTCAGATGTTAGGCTTGAAGTAATGTTGTGAATCGAGTGGCCTGTGTTCGTCATCCATAACATACGCCTGCCCATACCATAACCCCACCACCACCATGGGCCACTCAATTCACAACATTACCCTAACCCTAAACCTACCCCTAACCCTAATCCTACCCCTCACCAGATACTGACTGGATTTCGGACCCCCCCGGACCCCCCCAATAAAGCAAAACTGCACGTTTCAGAGTGGCCTTTTATTGTGGCCAGCCTAAGGCACACCTGTGCAATAATCATGCTGTCTAATAAGCATCTTGATATGCCACACCTGTGAGGTGGGATGGATTATCTCGGCAAAGGAGAAGTGCTCACTATCACTGATTTTTTCAGATTTTTGAACAATATTTGAGAGAAATGGTTATTTTGTGTATATAGAAAATGTTTTAGATCTTTGAGTTCATCTCATGAAAAATGGGAGTGTTGCGTTTATATTTTTGTTCAGTGTAGTAACAATTTAATTACTGATATCAGAAATTGGCATTTGAACTAGTCCAACTCCCATTGAAATGAATGAGAAAAACGATGCAAATCTCACTATTATAATAATACATGAGACTTGTATAGCACTTTTGAAAAACAAAGAAATACAAAAAGAGATTAACAAAACTGAAAATAGGGGGGGGGGGGGTCAGTGGTTGAATGCAGTGTTGAACAGGTGGGTTTTAAATGCTGTGAGGGAGGAAGAATCTCTGATGGATTGGGGTAGTGAGTTCCAGAGGGTGGGTGCAGCAACGGAGAAGACTCTGCCACCCCAGGACTTGAGGTCGGTCCGGGTGGGGGGGGGAACAGGAGGTTGGCGGCAGCAGCAGAGCGGAGGGAGCGAGTGGGAGTGTGTCTGTGGAGGAGGTCAGTCAGGTAGGATGGGGCCAGGTTATGGAGGGCTTTGTATGTCATCAGGAGGATTTTGTACTGAATTCTCTGGGGGATGGGGAGCCGGTGGAGCTTGATGAGGATGGGTGTAATATGTTCACGGATTCGGGTGTGGGTGAGTAGACAGGCGGGGGAGTTCTGGATGTATTGGAGTTTGTTGAGGATTTTTGCAGGTGAACCATAGAGGAGGCTGTTGCAATAGTCCAGACGGGAGGTGATGAAGGTGTGGATGAGGGTTTCTGCAGCAGTGGGGGAGAGGGATGGACGTAGACGGGCGAAGTTTTTGAGGTGGAAGAGGGCTGTCTTGGTGATCTGGTTGATGTATTTTTTGTAGGAGAGGGTTTGGTCAAATATGATGCCTAGGTTCCGGATGTGAGGGAGACTAGTTATCAGAAATACACATTACAACTAGTTACAATTGAATTTCTGATATCAAGAATTTGCGTTCTAACTAGTTAAAATAAAAAATTTGATATCAGAAATAAACATTATTACTAGTAAGAATTGCATTTTTGATAAATAATTCACATTCTTACTAGTAAGAATAAATTGTTTGATATCCTCCAGAAATTAATAAAAGCTAAATCGGCTTGCCATAGTAATAACCCTGACCACGTATTTTGTCCCCAAACCTAACTTAAGTTAGCAGACCCTGTAAGGCAGTGAACGATGAGAGAAAGGCTGTACAAGTAATAACTATCCCAGCTATTCAACCATCTAACAAGCAGTTCAGAAAAAGCTTCTCAGAGTACAGATGCAAGCAAGAGCAGAATATATTGACAAGAAATATATGTGTCGCTAAAACTTTATTTGTTGCTTAATGCAATTGTCAAGGTTTGATAACAGCCTGTCCTCCTACAAAAACGACCATATTGGCCGATTGTTCATGTCCTTATTACGACCCAGAGACACGTTTTTAAAGTGTATGTTGTTGAAACAACATGCTCCCGGCCCGTTCATTGCAAACGCTGCGGAGGGACGTTTATTCACAAATAACCCTATTTGGAAAATAGGTGTATGCAGCTTCCATGTAAAGTTAGCGTGGGTGAAAACAGTTTTTCCGGTCTTGAAGTTTTCATAATAAAACCTAATATATTCCCCTCACTGTCAAATGATTACACAGTGATATCTACATTACTCGTCCACTAAAAAACATCAGTTTATCCTTGTTAATTACACAATATTGATTGGTTTAAATTGTGTACAATGCTTTTGTGTTTTTAAAAATAAGAGTAATCTGCGGCCGCGAGCTGTTATGTGCCATCATGGTGTTATTTTTTTATATATTATAATGAAGCGCGAGCTATGTGCTCGAGTCTTGCTGTCTGTCGGCTCTGCTGCTCCGGCATGAGGGTCTAACTTCAGCAGCTACATTACCTACGGTGTGTTCGTTAACAGTAACTGTGCGGTCCGGAGTCACTGTGGCACAGACTGGATGGCTGGTGAACAGCTGTTAGAACGGGCCGTTCGGGTGTTCAGAGCAGAGCTCCCTGTCAGAGCGGCAGAGCGTGATGTGCACTGAAAAGTGTTTCTGTCGCAATATTATTTAAGGAATCGTTGAGCTAGCTAACTAGCATACATTGTCACTATCTGCTAGCGTTAGCTTTAGCCTTCGTTTTCTATTAGTTTTTTTCATAGGCTATACAGAGGTTGTATAAGTATAGATCTTGTACTAGAGTAAAAGTAGAAGTACTCAGATATTGTACTTGAGTAAAACAGAAGTAGGCCTACTCAGACATTGTAGTGAAAGTAGAAGTACTCAGATCTTGTACTTGAGTAAAAGTAGAAGTACCAGAGTGTAGGAATACTCTGTTTCAGTAAAAGTCCTGCATTCAAAATGTTACTCAAGTGAAAGTATAAAGTATGATCATCAAAATATAGTGAAAGTAGCGACAGTAAAAGTAGTCATTGTGCAGATTGGTCCATTTCAGAATAATATATATGATATGTTTTATAATGATTGATCATTAAAGTGTTCTCAAAGCTGGTAAAGGTGCAGCTAGTTGGAATTACTTTGTATACTGCAGGGTAGCTGGTGGATTTACTCCAGGTGGAACTCAAGTCTGATTTAACACTTGATTATATTTCACATCATTCATCCACATCTGTAAAGTAACTAAAGGGATTAAATACATGTAGTGGAGGAAATGTACACCTTTTACCTCTGAACTGTAGTGTAGTAGAAGAACAAAGTAGGAAAACATTGAAATACTTAAATAAAGTACAACTATCTCAAAATTGTACCCAAGTATAGTACTTGAGTTTATGAACTTAGTTACTTTACACCAATGGCTAAACAGATAGAAAGACTAAGCCTTGAACAGAGGCATGAAGGTCCAGCAAGCCCCGAAGTACCTTGGATCGGACACTGTCCTTCAAACAACGCCTTGAAGAAGTCAAGGCCAACCTAACATCAAGGGTCGTGCTGATCCGCCGCCTCGCAGGAACAACCTGGGGAGCCTGCGCTAAGACGCTGCGAATATCGACCCAAGCCCTGGTCTTCTCTGCCGCGGAATACTGCGCCCCAGCCTGGAGCAGAAGCCCTCACGCAAGTAAGGTTGATGTGGTCATCAACAACGCCCTCAGGATTATAACTGGATGCTTGAAGCCTACCCCTGTGTCCCTCTTGCCAGTCCTTGCGGGAATAGCTCCGGCCGGCCTCCGACGGGAGGCTGCCACCCTCGCCCTAGCCAGGAAAGCCCATAAGCATGACTGGCACATCATGCATAACACGACAACGAGAGCAGCGCCTCTAAGTAGGCTCAAGTCCCGCCTCCCCTTCAACAAGGCAGCACAAGAGATTTTCAATTCCACCTCTGAGGACCTCTTCAGAGATGCATGGTTGGCGGCTGCTTGGAGGCAGGAGTGGGAGCTAGCCGGGCCCTCCCGCATCCATCGCTACATCTGTGACCCAGGAGATGGCGCCATAGGAGGAGTCAACCTACCACGCCGGCAATGGACCACACTAAACCGTCTACGAACTGGGGTCAGTCGCTTCAAAACATCAATGAAGAAGTGGGGCCTGGCAGACAGTTCTGCATGTGAGTGCGGTGACCCTGAACAGACTGCCGAACATATAATAACCACCTGCCCTTTATATAGACCACCCTCGGAAGCCAACCTCTTCGACTTAGGACCAGAGATGCGGGCATGGCTACACGACACCGAGTTGGACCTCTGACGTTACACGAAAGAAGAGGCATGAAAATAAATTTTCAAAATGTTACAGTGCTGCCAAAATTATAAACTGACTGCTACACAATTTAAATATATGCTTTTATATATTTCTATTAGATGTGACTCTTTAGCGTTTCTGTTATTAACACTGCTGCTTTAGTTGTTCTGACTGCTAAAATCCTGTTATTCCTCATTTTAAAGCCGATATTCCGTGGGGTCGGGGTTCGGATCCTTGTCACCTTTTTCATACCTGATGAATTTGCATCCCCGATTAATATACCCACATGACAGCTAAGGTCAGAAGAGCTTTATTTAACAGCTGGTCTTATGTCTGTGACCCCTCCTGTTGTTCATTGATGAGCCTGAAACATGCACTTGTCAAGGTTCAGAGGCACATTTTGCAAATATGGCAGTAGCCATCGATCATCTTAAGATAAGATAATATATACTTTATTGATCCCAAGTTGGGAAATGTTTTTGTTACAGCTGCATACTACTTTGTTCTACTCCACTACAATTCAGAGGTAAACCTGGTATTTTTACTCCACTACACTTATTTGAGTTACTTTGCAGATTCTGATTAATGATGTGAAATATAAACAACCCTTAAATCAGACTTTAGTTACACCTGAGTCAAATTCAGGGAAGGTGATTGTCAAGTGCCAAAATAAACTATGCAATATATTGGACCTTAAGTACTTTGTCAGACTTCATATTTATCTGTGGATAACCCCAATGTTTTTTTCTTATTCAAAAGAAGACCTTAACTTAAAGTAATCTTTAATGTTTAAATAAAGCCTTATTAGTTTGTCTGTTTTGCACATCCTCCTGTTAATATCTTTGGACGTCCTGCACTAAACTGTTTTATTGTAGAGATCACTACAGTATCTTTTTTCTATTCTATATTTCTATCATGCCTTCTACTTTCCCCCAATTTTGTATGGAGGCTACTCTCAATATTTAAATGTATTCATCAAATAAAACGTATTCAACAATTCAATAACGTGCTTTAACCACTAGGCGGTGCGGGTTAAAAAACCAGTGGTGTAGTTAATAAAACACAATATCAAACATAATATGACTATTAACTTTATTGTGAAATTAAAACAGAACTGTAAAGGAAAATACAGTTTCGGTCTCTCGATTTGAAGCTTATGCATTGTACCATGAACCTGTATAGACCTGTAACAGTCAACTGCATGAGGAGTTGGAAAGGTAGTTCAGTAAATAATATCTTTAAAAACTACAAAAAAATCCCTTTATATCAGCTGTGCACCGTTATGGTGTAAATGTAAATCTACCAATTGGATCAAATATAAAAGCCGAATTAGTGTTGATACTGCAAGGACACGTATTGTGTGAAAATAAATGGAAGATGTTGAATTGCTAATATATTTATGATCCACGTCACGTATTCAGTTTTGGCGGTATTTCTTACAGTTTGTCAAAAAGGTCTTCTGATCAGGGCTCTATCAATAAATATCTATGGCAGATATGTAATATTTAATGCAGCCGAACCGTGTATTACAATGCCGTTATGTGATGACTTCCAAAGAGAAAAGCAAGAACACTCGGAATAAAGTATTTTATTTAAAAAAAAAGTTTTTCCGATTTCATATCGCATAAACACCATATCCCAACATGCATTGCGGCTACAACAATCGATGTTTTAGCCTATCAAAACCTCTGAAAAAAGAAAGGTGTCTCTCAGAATCTAAAGAGAAAAACCTATGGGAAAAACAAAAAAGCATTGTACACAATTTAAAGCAATACATGTCGTATAATTAACAAGGATAAACTGATGTTTTTTAGTGGATAAGTACTGCAGATATCACTGTTAAATCATTTGATCATTGGTTTTATTATGAAAATGTCGAGACCGGAAATACTGTTTTCAACCCGTAACTTTACATGGAGGCTGCCGCATACCTCAAATCATCTTCGTAATATCTATCAAACTATAGATCCTACATATCGACTGGACGTGGATTCTAAAAGTACAATATACACTTCTCGCTAGAAATCTAATCAAAAAGTGTTTTAATGGCCAAACTATCCTACAATTTAGGATTTTACAGAGAGGGTTATTTGTTATTTTATTCTGTAACGTTAGCATTCAATGGGAGCACTAGAGGGCGATAACTTTAAAACATAATTATAGGATGTATTAAGCGCTTGAACAAACGACATATTTGGTCGTAATAAGGGCATGAACAATCAGCCCATTTGGTCGTATGAGTTGGAGGACTTGTTGTTTGATAAACCTAACCCTTGAAGTATTATTCTTTAATTTCTGCATGAATTTGGTAAATAAATCTCCTTGTAAAAAATGTTTTACTAGTATAACCTGTGCACTGAAAGTACTGTATATTGTGGTGACCACCTATTTAACAATATAACAATTAAAGATCAGAGACGGGTGGTGTCCTGCATGATGGGGCATACAATCATAATTGACCCATATGGATGGTTTTGGGACGCAATACTAAAATACATATGTTGTCTTTTTTCTTTCAAACAAACCACAGCACAATAGGAGGAAGCTGGGAGAACAGTGAACACACCTTGGAAAACAGAATACTGCTATGATAATGATGAGAGCAGAGGCGGTGAGTTTGTGGTGAGCAGGGAGAATCAGGGGGATCAAGCTAATAAAATCAGTGAACAGGAAGAAATAAGAGGATCAATAGGTGTTGTTTAGGGAAGACGGAGGAGAGTGAGGCAAACAGCACAGAGGTACTGCATGTCTCTACTCTTTGATTCTTTATAATGAGAAGCTTACAGAGATAGGCTAGCAGGTAGGATTAAGCCTTCTCAAGTTTATGACTTACAGTATCAGCACTCAGTCCTGCATCGTGGCTTGAATGTTAAAAACATAATCCTGGAAAGGAAAGTAATCTCATTAAAATACAGTCCAGCACACATTTCAGTCTCATCAGTGGCAGTAGTAAACCCTAGTTGTAAAGGATTACGTTGAAACATACAGCAGTTTGTCAAGTTGTGAAGGCCACCTGTGAGTCTTATCCTCACTGGATCTGTCATATGGTTGTACATTTTAGCTTAAAGCCCTCTCATATATATATATATCTATAAAGCCATATTGCTTTTCCAAAGAATGCTTCCTCTCTCTATCTGCCATCAGAACTCTGTTGTTCCTTCCACAGTTTGATGTCAATCTTCAAATCAATAGTCATGTTTCTTGTGACAAAGATGAGTCCTCTTTTGTTTGCTACGGTAATCTAAGCTGTATGTCATGTGGAGACAAAAAAGGGTGGACCCAAGTGCATGACATAAAATCACTTTAACCAGTTAAGCCCTGAGTCTGTTTTTCAGGCCTCAGGCTCGAAAATTACATTCCCAGAACAATTGACCATATCTTCCCTTCTAAAAGAGGTAAATGAATAATCTTGTTTCTCAAAGTAATGATAAACCTGTGAGTTGGATGTAGAAAAGTCAGACTCAATATAATTTTTTTTATTTTAAAGTAAATTCAGATTGCACATAGTAAAAAAAATTATAGTGTCCGTCCAAAAAAAAACATTACTTATAGTGAAAACCACCCTTGAATGATGGGATAGTAGACTAAAAGCGTTAGGAATCCAAACTATAACATATAAGTACCTTGTATCAAGATTGATGCAAAACAAGTGACATTTCACCTTTTCAGAGAGGTTTAGCAAAAAAAAAACACTTCTGGGGTGATTTGGGTGCATTTTCCATATCTCTGGCCCCCCTCGTTCGATATTGACGATTGACATCTCTTTTTAACCGTTAGAGCCAATAGAATCGAGGGGAAGTTCCTAAAATCCATCTAAACATTACCCATTGGTGAATGAGTGATGCGTAGCCAGAATGCCCAAAACCGAAAGCTGTCATACACTCTGGTAGCTATCATAGCAGCTATATATGAAGACTCCATTATTGACATAAATATGAAGATGGATTATCAGTAATAATTTCAGACACATTGGATTAACCTATGGATTAACCTTCAGCAGCGTTTTTATCGTTGTAATGCCATTGAACACAACTTTTGATCAGAAACAGCAAAAGGTAAGACATTTCTCCCGTGTTTGCTCCGTAAAGCTGTTGTGTGATGTCTGGGTTTGCTTCTCCTGTCGCGAGTTTTGATCGCTCAGTTATGATACTTATATTTCTGGAATCTGTGGAATTTCAGCTTGCTGCGAAAAAATGCTACCGCACTTAGCACAGAACTCAAGGTAAAAATACCCTTATTACTTATCGTAACTGCACATACAAGATATCCGATTAAAGCTGATTATATAGGTAGTAGTATCATCACTGAGCGATCAGAACTTGCGACTGGGGAAGCAAACACAGACATCACAACACGTAGCATTACGGAGCAAACACCGGAGATCGTCTCACCTTAGCTGTTATTCTGATCAAAAGTCATGTTCAATGGGATTAAAACGATAAAATCGCTGCTGAAGGTTAATCCATAGGTGAATCCAATGTGTCTGTCACTTTGAAAAAATTATTGATAATCCATAATTCCATTTTTATGTAAACATTTGAGATTTAATATTAGCTGCAAATTAGGGCTGCAACAAACGACTAATTTGATAATCGACTAATCGATTATTCAGACTATTACTTGCGCAATTTCTCAAATGCTCTTATTTAGCCATCAACTTTTACATTTAGGTTTGAGGTTGTTTTAGGCATGTGGAAACTAACAATGAAGACAAAATAGACAAATACTTGATTCAAAAATACATATTTATTAAACTTTCTGCTGAAATATATAAAAGATAAATAAAAAATCTGTCCATCAACATTTTTAAACCAAGGACAGCAGCAATATAAAATAAAAACTACAGCAGTTTCCCTTAATCAAATAAAAAAACTATTTCAATTTAAAAGGGATAAACACTCTTGCATCTAGGCTAGATTATTCTGGGTTGAAATGGAGGAAAGTCAGCATCTCCACATGATCTCGGGAGAGGCTTGCTCTCTTCTGAGAGCAGATATTCCCCGCCACAGAAGATTCGCTCAGACGGGGTTGATGTTGCAGGAATGCAAAGGAAAGATCTTGCAAGCTTTGACAATACAGGGAAACGCCCCTTATTTTCCCTCCACCATCTCAGAGGGTCATCTTTTTTGTGAATGGCTGGCTCTGCGAAGTACGTCTGAACTTCGCTCCTTGCCATTTGGAGCTTTTGGTCCTCGTGAGATTCATCCTTTGTCTTTGTCTTTATTAGGATCCCCATTAGCACTAGCATGAGCATTGGCTATTCTTCCTGGGGTCCTCACACACTCAAAACATACATACAACAAAATTAAAACAAAAAAAAACAGCTCATAATTTCATGCAATTTACAGTGAAATGAAGTGAAAACTAAAATGGTCATCCAATTATCGCCATCCCAAGGCCAAACAAAAGTAAATACAAATAAGTGTACATAATAATATATGCATACATAGCCACAGGCACAGTTCAAATTTACTTTGTAATACTTACATAATTTTTTAGCAACCTTTTGAAATGTACTTGAGAATTTTCCTGAATGATGTGAACCGGTAAAGAGTTCCAGCTGATCATGGCTCTGTACATGACTGTTTTCTGTCCCATATTTGATTTAGATTTGGGTAATACAAACCTTCCTTCTATTGTATGTCGTGTTTGATAGTTATGTTGTGCATATTGCGCTATAAACCTTTGTGATAATATATCTGGTGAGTGAGTCACTGTAATATTTCTGACAAAATGTAATAAAATATAAGTTGACCTCTGTCTGACAGTTAACCATTTCAGTGTCTCCAGCATTTCAGTGACTCTGGTTCTGTAGGAGCACTGCAGTGCACATCGTGCTGCCTTATTTTGTGCTACTTGTAGTTTGTTTAAATATTTTTCAGCAGCACTAGACCATATAACCAAACAATAATCAAGCTGTGACAGAACCAAAGCATCCAAAACTTGTCTACTGACATCCATAGGCAAATATTTTACAATTATTTTTACAAGTGACACACTCCTTCCCATTTTACATACAACATTATCAATTTGTTTAGACCAAGATAATTTATGATCCAGGGTTATACCGAGCAATTTTGTCTCATTGACCTGTTCAATTTCAATATGGTTTAAATGTAGTTGCAATTTTGGTTCACCTTTTAACATATGATTTGATCCTATTAATAACGATTTTGTTTTTCCCGCATTAAGTACCAACTTATTATTTATGACCCACTCTGATATCAGTAGTAGATCCTTGTTCATAACATTTGTCAACTCTCTTGTAGTTGATGCTGCATAATATATTGTTGAGTCATCTGCATACATCACAATTTTTGCTTTTTCTAACACTAATGGTAGGTCATTAGTAAAAATAGAAAATAAAAGTGGTCCCAAACAACTACCCTGAGGTACTCCACAAGTGACTGTTTTCATCTTTGAGAGACTTCCATTAAAAAAAACAGTTTGACTTTGATTCGTCAGGTAACTTTCTAACCACTTCAGCGTATCAAAATGAAAACCATATTGTTCCAGCTTGTGTAACAACAAAGAATGGTCAATGACATCAAAAGCAGAACTAAAATCGAGTAGTACTACACCCACTAACTTCCTATTATCTAGTTCGCCCTTCCAGTCATCTGTCATTTGTGTTAAAGCGGTGCATGTGGAATGGCCAGGTATGTAAGCATGTTGATACACAGTATTAAGTTTGTTACCTTCAAAGTATTTTTGTATTTGATTGTAAATGATTCTCTCCATTATCTTTGCTAATGCTGGTAATAAACTTATTGGACGGCTATTTGTACCAGAAAATGGTCCAGCTGGATTTTTTGCAAGTGGAATAATTTTTGCTATTTTCCATGCCTGTGGGCAAATACATTTATCAATACTCAAATTTATAATATGACAGATAGGCTCTGCAACAACATTAGCAACATATCTAAGAAATGTACCAACTAAATTATCCACTCCTGGTGGTTTATCACTCAGACTGTCTGTGTCAGACTGAAGGAGGTTATCCAGTGCTGATTTGTCCCCTCTGCCTGGAACACTGACCCTCTGCTGTTGAACTTGCTCACAGCCTTGTATCTCAGACCCCCTTACCTCTTTGATTGCAAGGACTTCAATTGACCCTTGCACCCGTGTGCCATCTTCAGCTCCCATAAACTTCAGCTTTCTGAATCTTGGGTCAAGGGAAGCTGAAAGAACAATCAGGTTTTCTTTCTCTGCTGAGATGGTATTCAGACACCCCCATCTTTCGTTTATCCCTTTTTCTGCACTTGCCAAAAATGCTTTTCCTGCGCTCGTCTCAAAACGGGTTTGCTGTGTGGACCGTTGCAGCCCTTTGACCAGCTGTGGAAGACATGAAGCGGTTGCATACTCCTGTCCACTTAGGTAAACAGTAGCACATTGAAAAGGCTGCAACCCTTGTGTCAGCTCTTCAAGCAGCACCCATTGATCTGGCTTCAAGTCAAAGTACTGTTTGCCCATTGGAGTTACCTCAGGATCGGATAGAGTTGCAGTAACTGGCCAGCGCTGTTCCAGGAGTCTCTCTACCATGTAGTATGTACTGTTCCATCTTGTACTTACATCCTGGATCAGTTTATGCTGTGGTGTGTTCATTTGCTGCTGTTTCACCTTCAGTTTTGTATTTGCCAGCTCGCTTCTCCTGAAGTGTTCAACCAAGTGTCTTGCAGCTCTGCTGATGCTGGGCTCTTTGAGGGCATTGTTAACTATGCAGAGGAGGAGAGTTCGCACCATTGCTGTGCCAGAGGTGGTATGGATGGATGCCTTCCACGCATCTCTTTTGCAAAAGACTCCTGACCCCTTCACAATTTCAATCTGAAAAATACATCACATATAAATGTATTAGTAGGCCTACAACATTCACAAATATATTTTATGGAATATCACAATTGATTATTAATTAACATTATACAAACTAACATAGTTTGTATAGATCAGTAGTAAATAGTTGTCTACTGCACAAGAATGATAAAGGCACTAAAGTAACAAATCACTGTCCTAAACTTGATCTAACATGGGCACGCACGGTAATGCATCAGTTTTGCAGTTACCCATCAAAAACATAACCACTGTCCAGATAACATTTTCATGTAACCTATACCTTAAGAATATGCATCTACTTACTGTCTCTGGGGCTTCGGTTTTCTCTGGATCTTCGGTTCTCTCTCCATGGATCTGTAAATTAAACAGTGACATGACAAAATGTACACGGTTAACTTTTACAGTGGTAATAACTGGTAAATATGGACACAAATAACCCTATACGTTGTTTTATGTCAAATAGTAAAAATATCCAATCCATATGTTTTCCCGCCTCCCGCCTTGAGAGCTTATAGATACATTTTTGACTTGTTACTTACTTTGTTGTTATTTCCACCATCACCACCACCATCATCATCGTCATCACCAGGCTGCTTCTTCTGAGGCTCTGCAGCTGCCACAGTATTTTGAGGCTTTTTACAAGAGAAGCAAGATGAATTAAAGGGGGATGAAACTTATTTTGTAGTTAGCTTTCTATATGACTAATTTGTCCAAGGTTTTTGTCCATTGATTTGATTTCCATTATGATATAATACACATGTGAAAGCGGAGGTTCTTGGCCTGTTGGCAATGAACAATGTGGCACTGATGAGATTAGCCCTGGACAAACACACATTTGTAGACTATTGCCTCCTACAGAGTCGCACCATAAAATATGCATCCTTAGAACAAGAAAAATGTTACTCACCTGCAATTGTTTTGCAGATGTCTCCACTAAGACCTCCACAGAGGTTGCTGCACACTTGTTAGAGAAGGAAGACAGTATGTTATAATTTTTGAACAATTAAAAATACAAACAGCAGGTGAATTGCCCTAATCAGCCCAACATCATAAAAATCTCCTCCTCTGATTAAGTAACAAGTAAAATAAAGTGATACAAATAAGAGGAACTTACTCTTCCAGCAAGCGAGGCAATGTCCTCCTTCATTTGAGGAAAATCTAGTGTGGGGTTGTACAGAAGGGAAAAAATAAAATCACACCAATTACAATCATCAGATCACCATAGCTGCAAGCAACTTGGATGCTATTTGCATCCAAGTTGTAACACGGTCCATTGACAGCACATTTACAAAACAAGTCCTATCCGATTGTATTAAACCAATATTGCAATACAATAATACTTACGCATTATTATGAGGTCTTTCAAATGATCATTTTCATTTTTCAGGGACAAGTTTGCATCCCTCAACTCCTGAATTGTTGTCTGGAATTGCTGCATTTTTTTCTTCTGCCACATTGAAGTGTCTTGCTCCCTCTGCATCTCACTTGCAGCGCACACACACACACACACACACACACACACACACACACACACACACACACACACACACACACACACACACACACACACACACACACACAAGTTGATTGTTTACCTTAAATAGTTACTGTTATGCAGCTCAATCTAAACTTACCTTTACAACACGCAATGGATGCAGTCAGTTACCTTTTTCTTGGAAATAGGTCTCTCCTCTTCTTAGCAGGACCCTTCTCCTTCTCCTCCTCCTCTTCATCACTGTCGACGTATCGCCAATTGGGCTTGGTAACCCGTTTAGTAGTGTCAGCCTCGTCATTGGTCTCCATCTCACAGAGTATTCTTTTCAGACTCTTCTCCCATTCTGGTGCAGATAAATCAACATTAACATGACACAGTAGCAAAAACTGTACTGCTATTTTCTTTTATGGTTGCTCGTGCCGAAAAGCGTAGCTGGCTCAACATATAGTCTACAGCAGGGGACCCTAGGGGGTCCCCAGAGTTACTACAGATCTGCTATTTTTGGCAGAGGTTTGGTGTAGAGGGGGGGAAAAATACTAAATATTGATGGCTCAAGTGGTTAAATGTCTGAAAATACACATTAATGGAACATACACTGATGATAGTGCTGTCAAAGTCTATGAAGCTGTCCAAGAAATCTATGAAAATGTTTAATTTACAACACAATTTTATACAATATGTAGTGGGTGTCCCTGCTTCTTCTCTCTCTCAGCCAAGGGGTCCTTGGTCTGAAAACGTTGCCTGGTTTACAGGCTTTTGTTCATTTAATTAGTTACTAAAGCTAAATAAATATGGATAGCGTGTACATACTTGCAACCTTGATGATCCTGGCTTGATACATCGGCCACTGTCTATTAGCTCCCTTGCGTCCATGGCGCCATTCCACCAAAAACTCCTCAGGAGTTTTTTCGTCGCCATTCAAGTAATTCTCTTCATGAAAATCTCGAACACAGTCAATCGGCAGAATGCTCCTAAGTCCCTTGTCACTACCTTCTGTCCACTCCACCAAGGCAAACGTGCACATGGTGACATTAATGTGATTTAATTTGTATGTTTGTTCTGTCTGTTGTGTTTTCCTGTATCCGCGAGCGGTTGGAATTTGAAAGAGCGGGCACTCTGGCAGCGCGTGCACATAAACAGGGGGATGACATCATGAATGCGCGCTCGTTGTGAATGTCTCTATTATTCTCTAATAATATAAAAAAACGTAAACAATTAAAGGTAACATTTAGTGAAAACTTGTGGTTCAGATTATGTGTGTTAACAATAATGTACAATTATCAAATATTTTATAATTTACTAATCTTAAACTGATCAGTTGACGTGGAGCGGATATAAACATCCGGTTCCGGTCCTGGGTGAAATAACTCAACTAAAAATGTTGCTTCATACAATAAAACATACCTTAATCAAACAATATTGTCTTTATACATTGAATTGTCTTGGGCAATCCGCAAACCTCAATCTGCATTGAATGGAAATAAGTACAATGATTAATTCATGTAGTTATATAGAACTTTGGAATAATATGCACATTACCACATTACCTTGCAAAGACCTATATATATGTAGGCATTCTGTATGACATATATGCAAAAAGACAGATATATGAGCTACAGATGTAGCACTCCAGATCAGACTCAGATGGGTGTGTCCCAGTCAAAAGCCCAGCGGATCCCAGTGGCTGGGGGTGTTGCCCAATTTCCCCATTTGTTTAATTACAGGATTTAACCATGAGATGGCGCTTCATTCACAAAATACACAAAGACAACTGGGTGTTGTAGAACTTAGTCTGTTTGCAATGTTTGCAGCTCTGCAGTTGTGTTTGCTGAATACTGTAGCATTTAATCACTTATTTGTTACTGTATGGTTTTCACAAGCTACTATAATGAAAAAACATCAATATTTTAGATCAAATAAAGTATAGTTTGATTTATACAGTATATTTCTTGTAATATTGTTGGGGTGTTTTTACACAGTACAGTAGATTGAAGTAAATCAATTTATACATTAAGATAAGATAAAATGGACCTTTATTAATCCCGTGGGGAAATTCAGTAGTTCAAACAGCAAAAGGGTGAGAGTGAAAAACAGGACAGCACAGATTCACACAGATGAATAAAATCAAAAATAAGATGAGCGATAAAAATAATAATAATGAGAAACTATGAAATAAGAAATAAATAAAACTAAAATGTAATTATCATATATTATAATGTATTGTATTATTAAGTAATATCATACATTAACCTGTTAAGCCCGAAGGTCCCTGCCGGCGGGGACCCTGGGTCTTTTTTTCACGATACTGTGTCTCAGGGGATCTTAATATTTAAGAACCTATTAATGTGTTATACCAGATTAACGGAAATAATCTCAGCTAACTGCCGATACAAACCATGTTTACCAAAACAAAACACAAGTCTCACAAGAAGCATCTAAATTACCCCTGAGCGAAAAATGCTAACGGACATTGGCACAGAACTCAAGATAAAAGTACCCTTATTACTTATCATAGCTGCACATACAATATATCCGATTAAAGCTGAGACTCCATAGATTATGTAGGTATATAGTATCATCACTGAGTGATCCGGACTCGCGACAGGGGAAGCAAATACAGTCATCACAACACGTACCTTTACGAAGCTTCTAGGGAGATCGTCTCACAAGTAGCTGTCAATCTGATCAAAGTACGTGTTCAATGGCATTAAAATGAGAAAAAACGCGGCTGAATCTGTTAATCCATAGGTTCTTAACGTCCATGTATAAAAAACTGATTGAATTTATAATCCATAATTCCATTTGTATGTAAAAATCGGAGAGTAAATGCTAGCTGCTAATGGTAGCCACCACAGCTAGCTGCTGCTTCCGGTCTCGGCGATGCAGCAGTCTCACACATACACATGACCAAATAAGGACTATGTGGGAGTTCCCCTCGATTCCATTGGCTCTGACTGTCAGAAAGAGATGTCACATGTCAAAATCGAGCAAGGGGGGACAGAGATATGGAAAATCCACCCAAATGGCCCCAGAAGAGGGTTTTTTTTTGCTAAATCTGTCTAAAAAGGTCAAATATCACTTGTTTTGCATCAATCTTGATACAGGGTACTTATTATATGTTGTACTTTGGATTCCTAAAGCTTTTAGTCTACTAACCCATCATCCAAGGTTAGTTGTCACTATAAGTACAACATATTTTTTGGACGGACACTATCATTTACAGTTTTTTACCATGTTCAATCTGAATTTTCTTTAAAATAAAAAACATCTATATTGAATCTGACTTTTCTACATCCAACTCACAGGTTTATCATTACTTTGAGAAAAAAGATTATTAATTTAACCCTTTTAGAAGGGAAGATATGGTCATTTGTTCTGGGAATGTCATTTTCGAGCCTGAAACCTGAAAAACAGGCTCGGGGTTTAACAGGTTAACCCCATTATAGCAGATGCCACATTGAATGGATGAACACAGTTATGCACATTTAAGCCGGTGCCGAATAAAAACAACAGTCCGGACAACATTGCCGTGTGTTTCTGTCGAAAGTACTGGCTTGAAACTATATCACAGTCTTTGTTTCATGCAAAAATACCCAGTAAACACGGAGATACGATGATATAAACGTAATACATTTCAAAAGTATGAAAAATGGAAGCACATATTTGAATATCTTCGCCGAATTTGATCATTTTACGAAACGGAAAATACTGAAACTGTAGATCCTGCTCAACAGGATGTATATGTGTATTTCTGTCGAAAGTACTGGCTTGAAACTATATGCCAGTCTTTGTTTCATGCAAAAAGACCCAATAAACACGGACATACGATGATATAAAGTTAATACAGATATATTTCAGAAGTATGAATAATGGAAGCACATATTTTAATATCTTCGCCGTATTTTATCATTTTACGAAACGGAAAATACTGGAAACTGTAGATTCTGCTCAACAGGATGTATTTACCAGGGAGGGGGTGAGGTAATCAGGTAAACGGAGTGATACGAAATGAGACGAAAAGAGACGGCGGGAAATGGAGAGAGACGAAGATATACGAAGACAGGCGGCGGGAGACGAAGAGAGACGAAGGGAGACTGCGATTCAAGTAAAGTGACAGACAAACATTGAGAATTTAGATATAGTTAGATAGTGTAGAGGAAACTTCTGTGTAGCTATGCAGTGGGAGTCACCGACTCAGGAAGGAGACACGGGAAGAGCAGTAGCTTTGATGTCAAACACATGATGGTTTATTTGGAGTTAACGGCCGGAGGATTCACATCACAAGTCCAAGAGTCAGAGGTTCTGACTTCACGGTAGAGTTGCCACGTCAATTCTGGAGAGCCTCTCTCTTGCCAGCCCATCTAACTGGTTTCGCAGAGAGTAAACAACATATTTGAGGAGATAGCCTAAACAGTGTGGGAACACTGAGCTACTTGCCTCGGACACCTATGACCTCGAAGATTTCACCTTGGAGTCCACAAATACAGAGAAGGAAGTGTCCCAGTGTACCCACAACACAGACCATCTGTGACCCAGTATTGACCGGTCACAGAATGGGAATAATAACATTATTGGCTAAGCAGCCTGTGTCCTTAAAGGAGGTAAACAGACATCAAGGTTTGTCCTGTATGTTACATCTTGGCGTCTATGACAATTATTTCCATAACAGATAGATTTAGAGTTTTAAAGATTCAACTATGATGAAGAGAACTCTGAACGTGAGTCAAGCTTTAAGCTTGTTTTTTGACATGGAGGAGGAGGAACCTGTGATGTTGCCCTCTGTGTCGTAGTTGACAGAAACCGCTTTGAAGCGTGGCACAGATAAAGACAGAAAAAACTGATTTTTGTACATAATGTGTATATATATATATTTGTATTATATTTATAATAACACTTTTGCCTTATCAGAATGAAATCCCATGCTACCTTAATCAAACTTTCACATTATCATAGTGACATCCCATGTATATATTTCCAGCTTTTAAATGGTTTCGTTGTGTATGTTTGTGTTACCTATATGAAAAATAATATCATTTTCAAAATCTGTTTTTACGTTTTTTTTGTGATTTTGGGTCCAAAATGTTCATATAGTAGAAGATCACTGCTCTAAACAAAGTCAAAAATCCTACATCCAAACGAAATAAATATAATTAATTATGATGAATACGTTAAGTCTTGTTCATTGTTTTTCACTTTTATTAAATGTTTGATATTTCCGGTGGAAATGGTGGACTATCGGACATTCAAAATGCAGCATATTTTCACTCTTACACACATATATTCTCCTTTTACATACATCTTCACTCTACACACATATATTCTCCTTTTACATACATACATTTTCACTCTTACACACATATATTCTCCTTTTACATACACACATTTTCACTCTCACACACGTATATATTTACACTCACACATTCATACATTTTGCTCTCATATTATCATATTTCAATGCACACATTCATATATTGTCACTCACACATTCATGCATTTTGTTCTCATATTCATATAATTTACTGCTCATATTTATACATTTTGGTCTCATGCGAAATCTACTAAAACAAAGTATGTCATAGTGGTCAGCTGTTAAACACAAAAGTGTATCTTAAGGGCTGTAAATATAATAAGCCTGTTGTCAATTTTAGACACAGGCTTATTATATTTACAGCCCTTAATAACATTCATTTTCTGGACTCAATGTGTGTCTTGGCCGTTTTCTTTGTTCCAAGCAAACGATTGCTTTTTGTTTTGAAATCACTTCCGCGAGTTTCGCGGGCCTCCCCCCTCGCTCCACTGACCATTAGACCATTTAGTAAGGTAAAAAGCAAAAGGGCAAAAACGCCTCTCAGACGCTCTTCCGTTTACTTTTTTAATAAAGAAAAACAAATGGTCCGTAGATACACGGACTCATATAGCCTATGTATGTATACTGTAAGGAGAATGTATGTGTGTGAGAGGACCAGTATGAATTACGGGATAGAAATATGCAAACACAAACCTACAGACTGGGGGATGGGAGATCACAGGAGTGGGGGGGGGGGGGGGGGGGGAGAGCTGTGGAATGTGACCCTTGGGAGAATTCCTCCACACATTCCGATGGCCAATTCGTTTTAAACAAAGAGTTCGCAAGACAGGACAGCATAGGCAACATGGGGGGTGGGGGCTGGTGAACGGTCTGGTCAATGTTTGTAAACACAATCCCCAGGATGTGTCCTAATCAAACCAAAAGAGAAAATGCAGATATCATTCTCTCTCTCGACTCGCTGGTATCTCGAGCTGAGCGCTCATTGGTGTTCATACTGCTCACAGGCTGGGCTGCTGTGTATATCTAGTGTATTCATACTGTACCCCTCCTCACTGTTTATTCATCATTCAACCATTTACACCTTCCTTTTTTCCCATCAAGAGGTTGAAAAAGATTGAGTCCTATGTTTCCAATTGGTTCCCAAATTTGAACATTGACCAGTGGCATAAGATCAGGAGCCGGGTAAATGAGAGACTGAGGAGCCCCCGAAAAACAGATCCCGAAATAGCTCGTCCTGGTTTCCGCAGCAGATAGGCCTACAGTATGGTGTCTGTTGTCAGTTATTTTAAATAAAACGTTGAAAACTGAACTTGAAAATTGTTTCCTCTTTTTATTTTATGTATCATTTTTGGGACGGGGAGACGTGGGGAGACGTGTGTGATTAAAAATTCATTTGCAGAAATGTAAAGTGATCTAACTAAGTTCTATTCATATTCTTGACGGGAAGAGCAGTGTAAATGGGTGGCCATATGCATTTGAAAAGCAATATAAATCACACAGTTATTATACAATAGGCTATAAAAGCACCATCGATAACCATTACCTTTATCCAATTCAAACTTTGGACGGGAAAAAGGGAAGGTGTACATGGTTGGGCTATACTGTAGGCCTACTGTATACATACAAAGGCCATTCAAGCTAGAGTTCTTCTGGAAATGTTCACATCAGGCACCTTCAAGTTAAACAATTAACACAGTAGGCCTAAATTATGTGGATTAAACCACATTTATTTCGTTAAAAATAAACGAAATATGATTTTGTTTGAATGATTAAATGTCATCAGGCACCTTCAAGTTAAACAATCAGGTGCACACTTTGATGTGCCGCCACCTCCGGACTCGGCTTGACTCGGTTTAAAGAATGCACAAATGTGTTTAATCGTTTATGTCAGATATGTACTAAGTAGCCTAAATACATTTGTTCCTGCTCAAGATTAGATTCAACTTTATTGTTATTGTACATATTGCAGGTACTGAGACAACGAAATGCAGTTTAGCTTCTAACCAGGGGTGCAACAAGCAGTGAAAAGTAATGTGCACAATACTACAGTAAACAATTAACACAGTAAATTATGATTAAACCACATTTATTTCGTTAAAAATAAACGAAATATGATTTTGTATGAATGATTAAATGTAGGGTGAATTGCCCTAATGTGGGACATTTTTGCATTTCAGACTTCGGGAATATATTGCGATATGAAGCCGATACAATAAATCAAAATCCAGTACCATTCTGAAATCCCCAGTAATATTAGACACTAATAATACAGTAAACTATTAACACTGTACATATTATTGTTTGCCCGTGGGATTAGGATGATCGGTAGTGAGACCCGTGCTGCATTTTCCTCCGGTCGGATGTGATATAAAAACAAAGCGATTATTTTTGTTGTTGTAAACTCACGTGGATTAAATTTAGTGCATTCATTTCAACTCGCGAACATATGTACATTAAATGATCGTGAGGATGATGATTGAAAATCGTTTGTTTGAGCCTGGATGCATTTCCTGATCTAAAAACATAGCGATGGTTTTGTACTTACGCCAACGTGAATTAAACATTATTTTGTTAAATAAAAACATGGTGATGTTTAGTAAATGATTACATGTCTCTTATTTAGCACAGAATATGATTCTATCCGTGACATATGGATCTTAACAAATATCCGCTATATCAGATACCTGTAGATCAGCTGTTTATTTCACATGAGTTCCAGTGTGGCAGCTTTTTAATCACGGCTCCCCCTGGTGGATCCATGATCCATTGCAGCTGGTTTCATTATAATTAAATGTATTTATCAAGTTTCAAGTCCTGCGGGGGGTTTTCCTTGTCAGCAGGGGCCCACCCCGTGCCGATCACGGACCCGCACGGGTAGGCGTTTGAAATGAAGCGCTACATCTGTATATATGAGGCATTATGTAGGAGATATATGCAAATATATGAACCTGACTTTGGCATATATGTGGAAATATATGAGCTATATATGACACATATATCTCCTATTAATCCACATATATGCACCTGAATATGGCATATATTTGCCATATATTGGCATATATGTTCGTATACTTTCTTTCCGTGTGGGTTAGACAGACCGGGGAGTGTTACGATTCGTAGACACAGCGTACCTCCCATCAATTTCCAACTAAGGCTCCAGTGGGGACCTTGTTCTCTGAGTGTGCCTCTCCACCTATGTTTCTTACTCTCTTACTTGCTACCCTTTGCCCTCAACCTATTCTAAGGGAGTGCTTGTTCTTCCGTCTGTCTGTCTGTCTGTCTGTCTGTCTGTGTCTGTGTATTCTCTTGTTCCGATTAGCCCAGCCACATTTTTTCTTGTTTTGTTTTTTCCCTTTAAACTGTGGGTTTTCTCCGGAAGTTTTTCCTTGTACGATGTGAGGGTCTAAGAACAGAGGGTGTCGTTTTTCTCATACTGATATTCTGAACAATCTGTGCTGTTGTATTAGCTGTAAAGTGTCTCTACTGTAGGCTATTTTTATTATATGTACAGCACTTTGGCTCGACGAAAAATCGTTTATAAATGTGCTATATAAATAAAACTTGATTTGATTTGAAATGTAGTTTAAAAAGGGAAGCGGGTTTCAAAACAAAAGAGAGCTTTATTAAACCAAAGCTGTTGACATGAAAAAACCATAAATCCAAAAATAGGTAGCACGAGGTAAGTGACAAACATGGAGGCAAGGCTAGTTTATTTATATAGCACCTTTCAACACAAGGCAATTCAAGGTGCTTTACAAAAATGAAAGACATTCAGACAAAGGCACAGCCCCACCTAGTGTCAGCAGAAAGTATTAAAATAATGATTACAACAAAATGCAAAAATAAATTAAAATACTTACGGACCACTAGGGGGCGCTCACGGACCACCAGTGGTCCGCGGACCACACTTTGAGAAGCACTGCAGAATGATGTCCTTCCCCGGCCTTTGTACTCCTCCCCCGGATGATGTGCCGGAAGCGGAGGACGTCAATCCAATCATCTCTTCGGATGTTGCGAGGGCGGGACGGCCAATGGCATCAGAGGAACTGCACAGCTCATTTACATACACACACACAAACAGAGTTAACTGCACCAGGAAAGCAACGGCTGTAACACCCCCTCCCTTAAAGAGCCTGTGACAGCCTCCCAACAACTGTTGTGCAATGAAATATTGGGCTACTAGTCATCTCGAACCGTCAGTTTAAAAAAGAAGGTGCGATACCGTTCCGATAAATATCAATAATTTCGAACATCGCGGGGAAATGCCTTCGACTCATTTTGTAGTTTTGGGGGAAGCCGGAAGTAACGTCAATGCGGGAACGCTTCACTGTGCGGCGAGAGAGCCAAACACGGACAAAGTGTGTTGTCATGCGTAGAAATGGTGAATTACTGAGTTTAGGCACGTTAATAACGTTTTAATGAAGTTGACTACAGTATATTCATATTTGTCAGTGCTTTCATGTCAATTCGGCGAACATAAACATACATGATCGTGGTGAAGATGATGATTAAATTAGGATTAAAAATCGGTAGTGAGAGCTGCTGAATTTCCTCCCGTCGGATGTGATATAAAAACAAATCGATTATTTTTGTAGTTGTAAACTCAAGTGGATGAAACTACATTTATTAGTGCTTTCATGTAAATTCAGCGAACATATGATACATTAAATGATCGTGAGGATGATGATTTAAAAATCGTTTGAGCCGGTCTGCATTTCCTGATGAGAAAACAAACCGATGCTTTTTGTAGTTGTAGTACACCAACATGGATTAAACGTGTGTTTTTTTTACCACAATGTTGGGGAAATTAATGGATAAAATGCACGGATTATGATTATTATTATTATTCCCACTCCAGGATCGGGACACTAGGTCCACCGTTTCCCCGCAGCGAGGCTCCCCCGTTGACAGTTTACGTGGGCTGGGCTGGGTGCAGTGGCGGACTGGCCATCGGGACGAATCCCGATGGGCCGGTACCGAAGTGGGCCGGTCGGATAAGTCACTAGCACATCCCCCACTCCCCCCGGTGACAATTTACTAGCGGTACCGAAGTGGGCCGGTCGAGAGTCCCGGGATGATGTTTAGTCCCAGTCCACCACTGGCTACATGACCGTATGATTGCCCATATTGACGCACCTAATTCCTAAACTTCTAACAGATACAACATAAACCGATCCTTCAGCCTCATATGAGCTCTCAGACATGTTCAAAATGAAACTGTCATCGCTGTCTGAGCTTGCTGCTGTGTGCGCCATCGTGCGTTTGCATGCAGATGCTGGGATCCTGAACGGTGCAGCTGGAGCGCTGTGCCCGCATTTACGTCACACATAATTTGGCAGGATTTAAAGAATCCCCGAGAAGATCCAGAAAATGGTCAACATTGAAGGGCAGATTAATGGTTATCAAAGTACAAATATCCAAAATCAGTTCAGTAACGGTTTTCAAGAGGACAATATTTACTCAAATTGATGGGTTTGGATGATGGGGGAAACTCGTGTCACAGGCTCTTTAAGACAAAACCCCACAGGGTTTTTGGTAAACCATAACACACCAGTGGTGGGCCGTCAGGGCCAGCAAGGCCTTCTCTGCTGGCCTAAACATCATCAGAATATAAATTTAATTTTGATATATTTTTTCCACAAATATGTATTAAATTATTCCCCATAGTCTATTCTTTTCATTTCATAGCTTTCCTCTTGGTTGCGCTGCTTCCAGCCTCAGAACAAGATTTGGAGGGCTGGCCTTTATGTTAGAGCTTTTATCCAATCATATTTCAGCCATAATGTGTTGCCAGGGTCCAATAAATCTGCCCTTAGGCCTTCAGAATCAACAGTGCGGGCGCCTGTAGCTTAAAGTGAACGGAAACAAAACTGTGGCGTTAACCAATCAGATTTTGAGTTGGCGACAACGGGCCAGCTAGCAGGCGTACGATGACGTCAGCACGTGCACGTCTTTTGATTGGATACGCACTATTGAGAGGCAGAGCTATGTAGAGCTAGCAAACTGAACTTGAATTTGAACGAGCTAATTTGTGTAGATTTCTACAAGCTGTTTTTTTTCAACCCACAATGGCTGAAGGAGAAGAGATCGATTTGGTCGCAGATATAATTACAACGCCATTTTCAAGACGAACTTTTCAAGAACAGCTAGACATTGTGAGAAGAGAACGGCCAACCCCGACGCTAGCGAGCCTATCACAGCGGGGAAAAGGGTTTGTCCGCCACTTTCAAATCACTAACTACGAGCGGTACCCCTGGCTCACAGCCTCCGAGAGGCACTGCAAATTGTACTGCTGGGAATGCCTGCTATTTGCAAATGATCGATTTGGTGTTTGGAGCCACACTGGATTTGCAAACTTGAGTTGTCTAACCAAGGCAGCAACGAGACACCAAAGCACGGCTGGGCACTTACAAGCAATGGTGCTTTTGAAAACCTTTGGGGACACCCGAGTGGATCTACAGCTCAACGAACAAGTGCGACGGGAAACGGAGCTCCACAACGAAAGGGTGAACAAGAATAGGGAAATATTGAAAAGACTGATTGATTGTGTCCTGTTTTTGGGTAAACAGGAACTTTCATTTAGGGGACATGATGAAAGCGCCGAGTCCAGAAACAGAGGAAACTACGTGGAGCTTCTTTCTTTGCTTGCTGAGAACAACACAGACTTGCATTACCACCTGTCCACAAACAATAATTCAGGTAGGACTATGTCGGACATCACTGAAGGCCTAGGTGTGAAATGCACGGCCCGCCACTGTAACACACTACAACACAACGAACACAGAACACATCACTACAGTCTGGACAAAGCATCTGCAAACACGTTCTCTGAACCCTTTTTATGTCGGATTTGGAGGTTGTAGTCTTGGACGATCAGAGCCCACCGCATGAGACGCTGGTTGTGATTGTACATGCGGGACAAGAAGACGATGGGGTTATGATCAGTAAACACTGCAACTGGCAAAGAACTGGATCCGACTTAAACCTCAAAGTGCTGGAGAGCTAACAACAAAGCAAGGGTCTCCTTTTCAATGGTAGAATACCGGACCTGGTGTTTATTGAACTTACGGGAGAAATAACAGACAGGATGATCAACTCCATCCGCATCCTCCTGCAGTAGAACAGCACCGGCCCCCACTGCACTGGCATCCACTTCAAGTGTAAAGGGCTTAGAAAGATCGGGAGCAGCGAGCACAGGAGCGTGACTTAAGAGTGTTTTTACACACTCAAATGCATGTTGGCACTCAGGGGTCCAAACGTAGTCCACCTTGGGACTTATCAAATTAGTCAGGGGTTGGGCTACAGTGGAAAAGTTGCGGCAGAAACTGCGGTAGTAGCCTGCCATACCGAGAAAACGGCGGAGATCACTCCTGGTGACGGGCATAGCACATTCAGCCACCGCAGCAACCTTAGCTTCCACTGGTTGGACATGGCCTTGCCCAACCGGCTTCCCTAAATAGGTGAGAGTAGCTTTACCAAACTCACATTTGGCCAGATTTAACGTAAGTGACGCCTGTGCGAGGCGGGTGAATACCTGCCCCAATATCTGCATGTGCATCTCCCAGGTGGGTGTGTACACGATGAGATCATCCAAGTACGCGTTACAGTTACTTATCCCTGATAGGACGGTATTCACCAATCTCTGGAACGTAGCAGGAGCATTACACATACCGAAAGCCATGACTGTACTGTAGAAAACAGTCAGGCGTAGCGAAGGCGGAGATATTTGAGGCACGGTCTGTTAACGGTACCTGCCAGTAACCTTTAAGCAGATCCAACTTACTAACGTATTTAGCGGAACCTAAGTTGTCGATGCAATCCTCCATTCTCTGCAAGGGATAACAATCTGACACCGTAACAGCGTTTACTTTACGGTAGTCAGTGATAAAGCGCGGAGAACCATCAGATTTAGCCTCTACAAGGCACGGAGAGCACCCTGGGCTAGAGCTCTGTGTAGCTAAGCCATTAGATACAAGATACTCAGCCTCCTAATTGGTCGGATTTGCGCGGTACGGATGTTGTTTAATTGGCCTCGCGCCTTTTACATCGATGTCATGCGTTATCACAGTGGTTTGAGTCGGGACATCATGGAAAAGGCACGGGAAACGAGCCACTAACTGGGTTATGCTGCTGCCTCTCCTGCAGATGACTTAACGTAGTTGGCAACGTCTTTATCATCTCCGAGTTACATAACCGGGCACCCGGCTGATGATGTGAACGCATCACCAACCCGTCGTCAGATGGACCGGAACTATCTGTAACGATCAACGCGGAAACAGCTACTCTTTGATTAGCCAAGCCGGCAGGCTGGCTATCCACGGCCGTGCGTGAATGATAGCGCTTTAACATGTTGACCTGACAGACGCGCGTTTTACGTCGTCTCTCTGGAGTACCAATAACATAATCACGGATTTCATACGGACCGAGGAATTTGGCGGAGAGAGCAGCGCCGGGGATAGGCAATAATGCGAGGACCTTGTCACCTATCTCGAAGTGCCTAGGAACAGCGGCATGGTCATAATTACGCTTCATGGCAGCTTGAGAAGCGGAGAGCGACTCTCTGGCGAGTGAATTTGCCCGGTGCAAATGCTCACGAAACTGACTAACGTAATCTAATACGTTCTTATCTGGAGGAGTACCAGCCGAGAGAAACTCATCATGTAGGATTTTAAGTGGACCGCGGGCCGAAAACGAGCTCCGCGGGACTGAATCCTAACGATTCCTGAACAGCTTCACGGGCTGCGAACAAAACAAAGGGGATTCCCTCATCCCAGTTTTTTTCCGTTTCCATGCAATATTTTCGCGGCATGCTTTTTAGGGGTCTGATGCCACCGTTCTAACGCACCCTGCGACTCTGGGTGGTACGCACTAGATAGGACGTGTTTCACCTGCAGTGTTTGGAGGACCTGTTTGAACAATTTAGATTTAAAATGTGTCCCCTGGTCACTCTGAATTACACGCGGGATTCCAAAGGTGGAAAATAACTTTGTCAACGCCTTAACTACAGCAGCGGAAGTAATGCTACGCAGCGGAATAGCTTTCGGGAAACGAGTGGACGTACACATAATGGTGAGCAAATACTGTTGACCCGTTTTTGTACGCGATAAAGGGCCAACACAATCTATTAACACCCTATCGAATGGCTCACCTATAGCAGGTATAGGATGTAATGGAGCCTGAGGAATTTTCTAATTAGGCATACCGACAACCTGGCACACATGACAGCAGCGGCAAAAGTTAGAGACATCCTTCTTCAAACCTGGCCAAAATAAATGTTTGAGAATGATCTGATAAGTTTTAGTCACGCCCAAGTGTCCTGACCATCGGCTTTCATGCGCTACGGATCGTACATGTTGACGGTATGGTGCCGGCACGACTACCTGATGCACTACACTCCAGTCAGCTTCAGCAGTAGCAGTGATTGACGCACTGATATCTCCTTATCCAGCACATAAGCTACCTTCTCACCCCTTGCTTTGTTATTACTCACCACCTGCTCAAAACACTTGGCAAGCGTCGGATCCGCCCTCTGCGCAGCGAGTAAACGCTCTCGGGTTACCGGGAGTGTCGAACCGTCAACAGCTAGGCCGGCAGGTTGCGCTGGCGCAGCAGCCACGGCAGGGAAAGCGGAAACCACAACTTCTGGCTTTTCCTCTGGCATCTTGTCATCTGTAAGCAATGTCCCAAATATAGTATCATTTAACGACACATCTGAGTCACGCTTACGCGCCTGCGCGCGAGTGACAGCGCAAATAGGGAAAATGTGGGCATGTATTACTTCAGGCAATACAGGCTGAGGAGAATCCAATATTTCAAGTGCAGGAGTTATCTTACCTCCTGCGATGTCATTCTCCATTAGGAAAACTATACCCCATTTGGGTAATGCTGGGCCAAATCAGTCCTAACTCCCAATAATGTTCTGGAAGTTGCCAGGGTGACAATGTGTGAGGTGGTGTCAATTTGCTCCTTTGTCTTTACCTTTAAACCGGAGCGCGTGTGAAGTTCATTACAACTTCTCACTGTTCCGTCCACCGGGATCAGCTCACTGTCTTTTGTGAACTTTCACCCTCACCCAATCACCTGGCCGAACAGGAATCTCTTCTGGTGTCTCGTCTGGTATCTTTGTAGCTTTCTTAGCCTGTGTAGACAAAACTTGGATAATATTACTCAGAGTTCTGACATATTCATTACTTTTATTCGGCCAATATCTAAAACTGGACCACTCCCTCCTTGGAGGAGGCCCAAGCGTCGGCATACCTTTTGTCGTTATGAGACCTATTGTTAACAACATGTTATTATTTATTAACTACAACGTCACTGAAATCAATATATCTGTATAATCATGACACTCCCTCCTTTGGGCAGAACATGCTCAATTAATATTATAATGATTACCCTATTCTGAACAGGACATGTAAAACCCATAACGTTGCACAAAATAAATATAACTTCTCCGTGTACCCATAAGGTGTACAAAATATCGTATGATGTGTGGCTTTCTGATGGTATAAAAACATATTCACTAAAATCTGCCATTAGCACAAAAAATGGTTTACTTGTTGCAATAATGGCTTTTGTCCTGGTATTATGCATCATTGTTGCTGCGAAAAACAATACCCCTGGTGTCGCTAATGCGTCTCAATAATTCTAGGATTAGAGGATTGTTTGATACTGCTTAACAAAGATATGATAAAAATAATATTTCTCTAAACTAGAGGGAAAATACGAACTATTCTCACCTATGGTGACATGCATGAAGGGCTGGTGCCCCTCTCAAAATTAGATATTGACTTACGCACTACATTATAAATCAGTAAAATTACTCAAATGAATAAAAACTGATGCTTGAAACTGTTGTAAAAACCCTACATCTTCTTCATCCAAGCTCTCAATCAGTGTTATGTTATTTAATCTGCAGCTCATTGCCTTAAAACAGATACTTCAGACTGATTATAAAATTGTGTTTATGAGAAAAAATATAATCTGACTCCATAAATCACATAATTGTTTGACTAAAAAAACTACACTTCCACTAACAATAAATGAAGTTCCCCTTTAAACACAGCCCCGGTCTTCTGACGGGGTCTATCTATGTACTGGCTGGAAAATGTTGTGCCAGTCTCTGTCGCTCTGTCACTGTTCTCCCGCTAACAGTCACTCTCTAGTTCTGCTGGGTTCTTGTTGACTTCTTCACTGGTTTGAGACAAGCGACCCTATCGGACACCTCCCTTTGTAGCCAGACTTCACCACAGCAGAATCGAGTTTCTGTTTTCAGGTCTCAACAGCCTCACGTCAGGTGTATCGCCGCCCCTTGAACTGCAGTCGGTGTAAACAGGAGGACTTGGTATGGATCCTCCGTCTTGGGCGAGTACTAGGTTTCCGTCTTCATATTTTTTGGTGGAAACCTGTCGTCTTGACCTCACTAGCTGTGTGGACACAATAATTTTCTGTGTAGGGGAACAACATCACTCGTAATCTCTTTCCTTCTCATAATTACAAAAATAGTCTGCTAAATGTTCTATTCTGTGGATGCTTTATGTGTAAATGCAAATGCTACTCTCGATTTTGTTTTACATTAAACATTAAACCTCTCCCTTCTGTGGTGACAGATATGGCTCAATATAGCTGGATTTCAAAATACCCTTGTGCTGAAGATGCATCACCTGGTGGTCTGGCCCTCTGAGCTTCCTCATTGTTGTGGTTGATACCAGGCTGTCAGTGGCATTTCGGTCATGTTTGGCAATGCTGTTCGTCTTTGACATCCTTGGGACCCCCTGCTTCTGTCGTCATCATTGAAACCTCCCTTGGGTTAATGCATGGAGGGCCGTTGTTTGGTGCATGTGGTGGGTATTTCATTTGTTGTTGTGGATAATCTCTAGCCCAATGGCCCATTTGGCTACAATGGTAACATCCCTCAAACCGTAAACGTCTTCTGCCTGTGCCTCCTTGGAAACCTCCTGGTTGTTGGTTCTGCTTCTGATTCTCTGGCACTATCTGAGATTTAACTGTTTGAGGTGTCTGCCCTGCATTCTCTGGTTCTTCCTGAGCTTGAATTGTTGGAGGTGTCTGCCCTGCCTTCTCTGGAAGTGTCCCCTCCCTTCTCCTTGTCTTGTTCCTACAAGCTACGGTGTCTTTTGTTTTTTCTGCTATGTCTTCCCTCACTGGCAGATCTGCTACTCGGACCACATTTATGCTGTGTGCCAATAGGCTGGAATATTCCAGATGGAGTATCAGACTTGTAACTCTTATAAATCTTTCTTCAGCTTCCCTCCATATAGTTAGCTGTTGTAGGCATTGTTCGTGCTCATAGTCGAGTACTGCTCTTCTATGGGCTTTTGTTGGTCCAGGTTGATCATCTGCTGGAATCAGTCCTCTTGTTTGCCACTGTTCCAACAGTTTCTCTATTTGGTTCCATGTCTTCTGTCTTTTAATTGGAAAGGTTAAAGCATCTGATCTGATTGTTACCCTTTCCTTGATATCTGCAGTTGAGCCTGGCTCTGCGTCTGGTCTCAACTTAGTTTATTTCGGTGACATGCTCTCTTCCTATTCGAATGAATATTATTAAGTTATCAAAGATTGAAACACTAATCCTCCGACTAGCACCTTCGTTCCTGATGAATAATATCCTATGTCATCCGAACTTAACTTTAAATCTGGGTAGGGGTTTTATTTTTTTTATTTTAAAGTTTATTTTTTTTTATGATTTAAGTTTTTTGTAAAATATTAATAAATTAAATTAAAAGATAAAAAAGTATGCACATTTTAAAATCTGAAATGTTAAAATAAAAATTGTACAGTGTATCGTTTTGACTTTGAGATATCGAAATCTACTGTGTACAGTGCATACCGAAATGTATGGAACTATGTAAATTTCATAATTTGTGTTAGCTTTAATCAATTGGTGTTTGAATATTCTACAGTCTAGTTTGAAAGTTTCTCATCTTTTAATTAGAAACCACTTTGTAATTATGTCCTGGCGATTTGCGCATGTGTTCATTCATAACACTCAAAATCAAGCTTCAAAATGTTATAGTATCTTTGTAATAATTCTGTATTACCAGCAGAGTGCGCTGTTGTAATTTCCAGCTCAATCCACTAGGGATAGCTGTTGCAAAACTGACCTCTTTTTAACAAGAAGTTTATTTCCTTAAAAATGGGAAGAAAATTAGAATATGGTTAAACAACACAGCACATAACCGCCAAAACACATTTGCAAACAAGAATATTCAAAAAACCGCCAATACGCACTTGCAAACAAGAATATTTCAAATCAACCGCCAATACGCACTTGCAAACAAGAATATCTCAAATAAACCGCCAATACACACTTGCAAACAAGAATATTTTCAAAACCAGACTCCTACAAATACCAAACTTCCCACGGTAAGATAACCTGTCTATTTTATACAGATGGAGCGCTCCATTTCAGACGCCTACCCGTGCAGGTCCGTGATCGGCACGGGGTGGGCCCCTGCTGAAAAGGAAAACCCCCCCGCAGGACTTGAAACGCCCCCTTGATAAATACATTTAATTATAATGAAACCAGCTGCAATGGATAATGGATCCACCAGGGGGAGCCGTGATTAAAAAGCTGCCACACTGGAACTCATGTGAAATAAACAGCTGATCTACAGGTATCTGATATAGCGGATATTTGTTAAGATCCATATGTCACGGATAGGATCATATTCTGTGCTAAATAAGAGACATGTAATCATTTACTAAACATCCCCATGTTTTTATTTAACAAAATAATGTTTAATTCACGTTGGCGTAAGTACAAAACCATCGCTATGTTTTTAGATCAGGAAATGCATCCAGGCTCAAACAAACGATTTTCAATCATCATCCTCACGATCATTTAATGTATCATATGTTCGCGAGTTGAAATTAATGCACTAATACCAAGCGGCAAACTGTGGGGTAGAGCCGGGAAGCCAATACGGAAGTGCCACACACTGCAGTTCATATATTGGCCGATAGGCGATGGCTGCAGAAAGGAGCAATTTCCATAGACCCCCATGTTAAAATGCCCAACTTTACAGCAGAAAAAAACATGTTTCTACCCCTGGCTCAATACATTTTATTATCGATATAGTTAGATTCCACCTTCATGATTATGGATCTGTGAGTGAATTGTTTTCTAACGCGACCCTTTTATTTATATTAGGTCTTAAAGTTTGTGCATAAATTAGGGCGTGGTCACATTGAGTAAATATTATTTTGATAATAACATATATTTCAATGTTGATGAACTTCATACTGTTCATTCATAATCTGATTGTCTTTGTAGCTCATTGTTGAAATAAAAAAAAAACATTACAATTATATCTACAGCCCCTAAACACACAAACACACCGCTTTCATAAATAACACACTTGTTCTGCAATAATCTGTTTTATGTTTCCTGTCATTTTTGTTAGGAAAGGACATGCCTGAAAGACAGGACATTTTCTCCTTCTCTGAGGGTCAAGAAGAACATCCAAGAGGAACATTAAAAGCTGATGTTATGAGATTTTAAGACCAGTACAGGACATTCACTAAGAAACTACTTTTATTGTAAAAACAGTCAGCTGATCGAATGCAGCTATTTCCACATCTACACTCCATCAGCTGATTATTTCTATTTGCCTCACTTTATGAGCTTCACAACATGTACCTTGTTTTGCAACGTCACAAATAAATGGGGCCAATCTTGTGTCAGATGTGAATGTGTAATCTAACATTTTCAGTAAGAATAATGGACAAAAGGAGTGCAAATACAAATACAATTTATTGAAATGTGAACCAAAAGTTAATCAAATGTTTTAAATAAAAAGCACATATGGACAGAAGGTGTAAACCTATTAAATGTATTAAACACATTTAGTCAAATAAAGTGACCGACTAGGCCTGTGCAGTTGGTATCAGCTTTGCCCCGCATGGGCTCCTTCATCAGCCCTGGTCCTCCTCGCAGAGGAAAGACCCTCAGTCCTCTCCAAACCAACAGACAGGATGTCCATCACACGGAGGTTTCTCCCTGAAGTCTCTGCAGCTCTCTGGACACCACGCTGTCTCAATCCGTCCACACTGAATATGAGAAGAGAAAAATGAAAATAATAAATGCTTTGGACAATAAGAAATATAAAGTTGACTGTTGAGTTGCTCAGTTTTTTTAGATTGTCAATACTATTACTGTATAACTAATATCTCAGGTTAAGAGGCACATTCAAATAAAGATTGGTCTTTAAATACATTTTGTCTTTTGAATTGTTTGTCTAAAGTCAAGGATCTATAACTGGTACTTAGTTTGAATGATACAGTCTGGTTATTATGCTGTTTGGAGGAGGCCTCACAGGTAAGAGCGCTAACTAGCTACCATCACATGTACCTTAGCTTGACTTAAATGTATTAAACGTATAGTTTAATCTTTGCCCTTATTTGGAGCAGGCTGGAGAAGGCGGGAGTTGAACTCTGGCGTCAATGTCGAGCCGTTAGTGGCCGCCTACTAAGGGCTTCACGGCAACTCTGCAGAATCCTATGGGTGACGTCACGGACCCTACGTCCATTTATATATACAGTCTATGACTAATACATGTAGTTTAATCCACGTGAGTTTACAACAACAAAAATAATGGCTTTGTTTTTATATCACATTCGACCGGAGGAAAATGCAGCACGGGTCTCACTACCGATCATCCTAATCCCACGGGCAAACAATAATATGTACAGTGTTAATAGTTTACTGTATTATTAGTGTCTAATATTACTGGGGATTTCGGAATGGTACTGGATTTTGATTTATTGTATCGGCTTCATATCGCAATATATTCCCGAAGTCTGAAATGCAAAAATGTCCCACATTAGGGCAATTCACCCTACATTTAATCATTCATACAAAATCATATTTCGTTTATTTTTTAACGAAATAAATGTGGTTTAATCCACATAATTTACTGTGTTAATTGTTTTCTGTAGTATTGTGCACATTACTTTTCGCTGCTTGTTGCACCCCTGGTTAGAAGCTAAATTGCATTTCGTTGTCTCAGTACCTGCAATATGTGCTATAACAATAAAGTTGAATCTAATCTTGAGCAGGAACAAATGTATTTAGGCTACTGTTAGAAATTAAAATCAATGTTGGTATGGCGTAATTTGAATTAAATACACTATTTAATTTAAATCAGTTTTATTCTGAAAACCCGGAAGTTCACTAACTATTAACTTAATACTTTTATTCTGACAATTATTCATTTCCGGTTAGCATTAGCATGTGGCGAAATGCTGCATTTTCAAACCGTGAATCAAAGGTGAAATGACATGTGATGTTGTACACTGAGCACACTGAGTTTAGCAATCATTTATTACCGCTGAATAACGTTTATTAGGGAATGTTTAAATAACCACAGACACCAGAATGATATAATTTAACAACAGAAAAAGGCAGAAATTGCATTGGACCCGCCCCCGACGACGCCGGCCAATAGGAGAAGACCTCCGATGACAACAGGGCTGCTTCTCAGGTCGACTATTTTCATTTCCTCGCTCCTCGGTCCTCGGTCTCACCGGAAGTTGATTTGCCTGCGCCATCTTGAGTACCGTCCCATGGCTCTTATTTCTGCCGGAGGACCGAGGATCGAGGAGCGAGGAGCGATCATGGAGGAGCGATAACCGAGGAACCACCAGACCATCCTCCGATGAAATCCTCAGATACTCACCCCGCCCCCTTACTGTGTATCGCTCACTGATTGGACGAGGCAGTGCATGCACTGATCTGATGCTTCTTGACATGAGAGCAGAGTGAAGAAAATACATGAAACTCACGGGAGTCACTCCTCAGTTTATACCGTGTTTTGTTTCAATTCATGTTTCATTTAGTTACAAATATGTGATATATCTGAACAACAAAGTGGTCAAAAATCATTTAATTCATTTTTTGGAAAAATGTTCATGATCGCTTTTTTCGTTTTACATTTTCATTTATTGTCATTTCCATTCAGTCAGTCATTAAGTGCTATTGAAATGTTAATTTACTACATATCGAAACAAACAAACAAAGTGTGCAATCCAATGAATGTTAATCTAACTGGGTTTTGATAGATAACATATCTCTTTTTCTTCTCTCAATTATTTTATTTCTATTGTGCACTCTAATCAATATTAATCAAACTATTGTTCGTTTATACATTTTAAGAATGGCGTTTATCTTTTTTGAGAATTAGTTGTTATTTTATTTTATTTATTGGGGTCTACAACAGATGATACAAATGTTTGTGTCAGTAAATGTGTACTAACAGAGGCGGGGGTGTGTGTGGAAATAACGGGGACAGAGCTGCTGTCAGACGATCAGCTGTGCAGCGTCATCACAAACGGACGTCGCTTCACGTGACGCTCCGGAGGAAAGGACGTCCCATTGCTCTTAAAACTCATTTCCCTGCTTCTCGTGGTTTCCTTGCGTCCCTCCATGCTTCCCTGGTGGGAGGGACTAAACGCAGGGAAACGACGCAAGTGAGGGAAGCAAGGATTTCATTTAATCGACCTGAGAAGCAGCCCAGGAAGAGCAAGCCAAGGATTGACCTCTTTCTACCGGCTTACCTGGACTGACCGGGCGGATGAGGAGAGCGCCTCCACTCGCACATTTTCATTTTGTACACCACCGCATCTTTTGTGTAATTAAATGCTGTTAACTTTTATAAGCTTCCCTTGACTCTTTTCAGTCTCTCCTGCGTTCGGGGTTCTAGAATACACTAACATGGCGTCTCTGGGTGGGCTCTGAAGCGGGATAGAGCTGGAAAAGAGGGGAAGGCTGCAAGCTAACTAGCATCACACTAGCCTGCAGAAAATGAGTTTTTGGCTGGGCCTAAACGAAAGGTGAGACAGTTACCTGTTTAATTCCGTGGTGATTGCGAGTGGTGTGGAGATTGTATATAGTGTTTCTATTCGTCTCTGTTGTATCTTCGGCGCCGCCCGATTAATGTGAATATTGTATTAAGACCTTCTGGGGAGGCACTAGATTTTATCTGGGATTGGACTGGGTCCACATTGTGTTAAATACCTCTGGGTAGGTACCAGACCTGATCTGTTTTACACTGGACTGGGTCCATTCATGTTAGTCTATATGTTTGATGTGTTAAACCTGCGTAGTCTGGTTTAATAACGTATATTGTGTGGAGTTTTTAAGCCAAAAAGTATATTTTTGTGTGATGTTCTAAGGCAGGGGAGGCCAACCAGTCAGAGGTTAAGAGCCACATTTTTTCTATGTTACTGCAAAGAGCCACATCAAACAGTTTTTTGTTTTCTGGAGACAAGATTTCAACCACGTCACTGATGCATTTTTGTGGCATTGGGATATATTTTTTTTTAAATCCTCTGGAGCAGCTGTGGATTATTGTTATTGATTAATGCATCAGTGTTTCTTAGGGTCAAAAACACTAAACTCACAACTTAAAATGAAAGCGTTTAGTTTATGTAATAAAAGAGCACATGTTCAATGTGAAAAGTGACAGTAGTTATAGATTATTTGCAATTTGGTGCTATATAAAAAAAAAAAATTATATATATGTTTTAAACACCTTAAATTCCAGGGGCAAGACAATGGTAGGGGAAACACTGGATAGTGTTTAATCAACGATAGGTTTTCCCCCCCTCAAAGGTGATTGGGTCACTGCATCGCAGGTATTATTGTGATTGGCTCTTGGGCCACATCAAAATTAGACGCGCTGTCATCCTCTCATACTGACACCACACATACACACGTAGGGAGAGCCGGGACTAAAGTAACACGGGACTAAAGTAACACGGGACTAAAGTAACACGGGACTAAAGTAACACGGGACTAAAGTAACACGGGACGAAAGTAACACGGGACGAAAGTAACGGAGCGATTTTATCCGAGCCCAAACAACTTTGACCGGCCAAATTACGTCAGAATTATTAGCATTCAATACTTAACAGACCTACTCAATATCAGGTTTAACTGTCAGGAGTAGCTAGTGTTGTCACGATACCAACATTTTGGTTTCGATACCAAGTCAAGAATTGCGATTCCGATTCTTTTTCGATACTTTTCTTAAAAAAAGGGAAACAGTCTTAATTGTAATTATTGTGCTTTATTTCACACCAGAACCATAACCATAACACAAACTTTTAAACAATGAGAACAATAAATAAAATAAATGACAAGAATTCGTATGAAATAAAATCAATACATTTCTTACAGACGGGCCTCGTTGTGTCCGTAGGCTTGCCCTCACTGTCAGAGATATAGCTAAAATGCTTCCAAATGCAGTAGCATGGCGTGGGGAAAAAATTAGGGGAAGCCAATAATACGTCCTTTCTTTTGGGTCATAATTGCACTTGTTTGTTTTTTTGTTTGTTTGTAGCCTTTATTTAACCAGGTGAAAGCCCCTTGAGATCAAAAGATCTCTTTTTCAAGGGTGACCTTGCTTCAGTTGCTTGCTACTTTCTAACGGCGGTGAGAGTGGTGCAGTGGCGCTATCTATCTTCTATTGATTAGATTTATGATTCGAAAATTATAAAAGTAGGGTAGACATGTGGATATTATCCGACTGAACAAAATCCTATGGAGAAATCCCATTGATTTTTTGTCGAGGGAAACCGAGCGCAGCTTACTTCCGGATTTTAGGACGCGTCACTGCAACACTAAGTTGATGCGATTTGATTGGATTGTGAGGCAAGGGAAGCCAGCCGCCTCCAGCTTCCCTTGGCATGGCCCTGACTAATCACAGGTTGGAAGGGGCATCACGTGAGCCTCATCTGATTGGTCAATCCCTCAATTTTTTTTCACCAAGGGAAGCCAGATTCGGCTGGCCTCCTCTCGCAACAGAGAGTGCAATCTACTGTTTCACCATAACATCTAGAGGGGCGCTGTTTCACTCTTTGTATAATACTCAATGAGAATGGGGGAGAGACGGGCCGGCAGCAACACACAGCACAGAAAAATTACCGAAACCAAACAAAGTGTTTTTATTTATTTATTAAAATTATAACTACAATCCGAAAAAACAGGGGAAGGCTTCCCTTGGCCTCCAGGAGAAAACGCCACTGTCCAAATGTCGCTTCTGGCGTCTTTTTTGTCAACAAGCCGAGGCGCAGCGGCAGTTGCACTCCCACTTGCAGCCATGCTTCTCGTTTTCTCACATGCTCTGGCAGCTAGCGCGTGCACGAGAGAGGGGAGGGACTAAGTGCGTGCTTGAGAGGGGCGGGACTGCAGGCACGGCTGCAGTGCAGGGAGTGGAAGCAGAGCGCTGAACACACACGGCTCTTATTAAAACGGCGCTTTCTCACCGGAGGACTTTCCCCCCGTCAAGTACCGATACTAATGAAACGGAGGAATCGTAAGTTTTTAACGGCAGGGTATCGCGGTACCTTTCAAGTATCGGTACACCGTGCAACACTAGTCAGGAGTCAGTGTCTCTCCCCCAAACTCACACATAGGCTATACAATTCGATATGAACTGAAGAGCCGCATGAAACTAGGCAAAGAGCCGCATGCGGCTCGAGAGCCGCGGGTTGGCCACCCCTGTTCTAAGGTATGAGATCGGCTTTTAAGGTCAGCATCTATATAATTTAGAGCTAAGATAAATGAAGATTGTGTTGTTTTGTATTGTCAAGCAGTGTGGTTATTTATATGCAGATGTTGAGTGTTTCCATTGTTCCCCTTCCCCCAGTCACATGTGGTTAATGCTATACTACTAAGCTAGCCAGTTAGCATTACTAGATGGTGAAATACTTCGAGTAAAGATACAACCGGTAACTACTGATTAAATACACAGGGATGGTGTAGATCAGGGGTCTTCAACTAAAATTCAACGAGGTCCAGTTAGAGAAAATCTCCCCATGCAAAGGTCCGGAACATCAAAATGTCTAACTTGCTTCATGAATTAGTGTGATATATATTGAAGTGACCTGTAGCTTTATCAACGTCTGCATGTAATCAACAACTGACTGCCAATCAAATAAAGAAAGTACAATTCAAAAACAACAACATTTATTGTCAATTAACATTACTTAAATACTGTGGATATGTGTAATGTTCCTCTTGGGAAGCATGACTTAACAGTTTCAGCCGATTATAGAACAATATCAGTCTTTACACATCATAACAATTTAACAGTTTTAAAGTTTCTCTTTCTTTCCCTCTTATATTGCAGTCCCTCATTCACTTTTTTTTAAATTCAGTGAAAGAGTTGAGCTGGAGCTTGTCCTGCCAGGAGTTTGTAAATCTGGGCTGAAATGGTGTCAGGGCTATTCTCATACACATGCAGGTGCTCATTGGTTACAGTGATGCAAACACAGGTATGGTGAAAAAAGAGAGAACTATTCGAAGCAGAAAAAAAAACAGCGTAATATACCATCTGACAAAGGCCTGTGCTATAATGCTTCAATTAACTGGCTATTCTTTATAATATACTCAGATCAATAGGAGACAGAGATGTTAAGTTAAAAATCAAGGGTTTTTATTATTATTTACAGCAGGGGTGGGGAACCTTTTTCCTTTCAATTTTTACAACATCCTCCGAGGGTCGTACAAATTATTGAACTCAACCTCTGCTTAAAAAAACTAAAATCACAGCCCATTCATTTCGCCTTTCTTTCATGCTGTGCAAAGAAAAAGCAACCTCTTAATCCAGATATCTCACCATGACTCACGCATGCATGCATGTGCACGGTGTGGCATGACCACCAAAACAGAAAGATATGGACACAAGATGTGTGCAAATGTATTTAGTATCTTATCCATGTGAACATGATTTAAGTGGGGGGGTCCGGGAAGATTTTTTTTTAAATATTGAAGTTAAAAGCATCAATCTGGTACACTTTGAGAGCAACATTAAGAGATCTATGGATACATCTCTCAACACCCATATGAAACGGAACTGTAAGCATATTTTTCTTTTTGGATATTTTACAAATCACTCCCCTTTTAAACTCTATTGTTATTTTTAACAACTTTTTTGTTACTGTCATATAGTATTTTATACCTGTTTTTCATTTAGTCTCATTAATAACTATAATGATCATATCAAGTTGTGCCTTAACCTCACTGAGCTGAGGTTATTTGAGCCTCTCAGGAGAGAGCTCTCTTCCACCTGGTGGTAGAAAAGCTCTTTAAATTCGTTAGCATAGCTAGCTAACCAGATGCCACTGTGCTTACAACTAAAGACACAGCCACGCAAACACTGCGGCATGTGTACGGCTCCTTATGGTTATTGCAATATTTTAAGGGCTGGAGCGGCGTTCCGGTGCTCAGCACTCCTTTCAGAGGAGACATATACCACGTGAAGACACGTTACGCTCGTGTTGTGTTCAAGGAACCTGTCCTTGGCCAGGAAAAACAGGTACTCGCTTGTTTAATTATTTTTGCGGTCTAGATTTCCTCTTCTTTTTTGAAGTGAGAAGTTGTCCGTCAGTCGGACTGACGGACGGACTCCCTCCCCCCCACCCCCAAAACGAAAACTCTTCGGTTCTCCACGAATTACACAAGTCACCAAAATCAGAGTTAAAAAAGCGGGAGGCGCCGAAAAATCCCCTTGTATTGATTATAGCTCCGGGTCCATATAGGTCGGCGTCTGGGTCCGGATCCGGACCGCGGTCCGCCTGTTGCCGACCCCTGGTGTAGATGAACGTTGAGAGTAGATTGAGTTGTTTTGTTTTTCATGCTTTTCAAAGAAAGTAATTTGAACTTTATATTTTGAGGAAAATAAACAGGAAGTAGGTTTATGAACCGGAAGTACTAGTTGATACATTTGAGAGGAGTTACAAATAAAACAGCTCCCCTAGCGGACATAATAAGTATTACAGTTAATACATTTTTCACCACACAGATAAAGATTACATGTGGTTTCTTTGAATTGAAGTATTGTGGTTGACACATTTTATACATTTGCATAATTTCATAAACTTGAGTATACACTGTACACGGTTTATTTGGATTTGCACCATATTCCTATTTTCATATTACAAAGTCAAAACCATATACTGTGCATTTTTATTTATTTGTTAAGACTTTAAAAATGTGCATAATTTCAAAATTTAAATTTAATTTGTCTAATTTTGATTTTCCAATCTCAGTTTTACAACATTTACATTTATTTTTCCAAAAAAAAATGTGATTTTAAAGTTAAGTTCAGATGACATAGGATATCTTTATAAAGAATACAAGGGTACTATTCAGAGGATTAGTAATTCATTTTTGATAACTTAATAATATTATCCGTGTACTTAAGAAACATGTCGCCAGAGTTAAGAGCACTCACAGTGCCTGGCACAACTGCAGATATTAAGGCGAGAGTAAACACCTGGTCAGATGCTGGGACAGTTCCCAGTAAAAGACAGAAGACATGGAACCAAATAGAGGAACTGTTCAAGCAGTGGCAAACGAGAGGATTGATTCCAGCAGATGATCAACCTGGACCAACGGAAGCCCATAGAAAAGCTGTAGTTGAACATGAGAATGCTGAATACCTACAACAGGAAAAAGCATGGATCAAAGCCGGACAACCCTCTCGGTATGGACCTGCTAAAAACGCTATGAAAAAAGCTGAAAAAAGAAAAGTTATGGTTGCAAATCTGATTCTCCATCTAAAATATACCAGCCAGGGATTGACAAACAGCTTACATGTGGTAGCAGCAGAAGAACTGCCAGTAATGGAAGAACTCAGCAGAAGAATGGAAGCAGAACTCGGCAGAAGACATGAAGAACTCGACAGAAGAATGGAGGAACTCGACAGAAGAATGGAAGAACTCGACAGAAGAATGGAAGAGGAGCTCAACAGAAGAATTCAAGCAGAACTCATCAGAGGAATGGAAGAGAGACGAAAGGCAGATGAAGCCCATAATGACATTATTGAAGAAAGACGGAAGGCAGTTGAAGCCCATAATGACATTATTGCAGAAAGACAAAGGGAGGAAGATAAATACCAACAACTTCTGGCGGAGAGACGACAAGAAGATGTAAGATTCCAGGACATGATGGCAGATAGACAAAGGGGAGAACAAGAAGAACGAAGAACTCAAAGAAAACGCCGAACAAACTACTCTCCTGACTATTCCAATGGACGGAGAGATGAAGATGACTACAGCGGTACACAGTCTGAAACCAGTAGACACTCCCCATACCATGAACAGTCACAGCAACAACGCAGTTTTGCATCTCCTCCTGAGAATAATAGTAGCGACGAAAACGAGCAACATTACCCTGGGACATGCCCCAAAACCAGAAGAACCAAGACCGGTGCACATACCTCCATGCCATTGATAGCGGCTGGAAGAAGAGGATTTCAATACCAACCATGGACTCACAGGGACATGGAAGCATTAGTGTCAAAGCTACCTCCATTCACCAAAGGAGGTCAAAAGTGGGTGAATGATCTGGAGAGATACACAGCCCAAGACCACCTGTGCTTGGGAGACATGAGGGCCCTGCTCGGACGGATTGAAGGACGACTTGAAGCGAGAGCAATAGATTCCGAGGCCAATTGCACAAATGACCCAGATGACACTCCATTCAACTACATCAGGTCGAATTATTGGGCTGCTATTCGTCACATCTACCCAACAACACGCAGTTTACATGCTCTCAGCAGCTTGAAGAAGAAGCCGGGGGAAGACATGCATGCATTCTTGAAGAAATGTGAAGAAGTGTGGGAGGCTTGCACGGGTGAAAGACATGATCTTTCTCCAGCTATTGAAATGGTGTGGAAGAACTCGGTCATTAAAGCCCTTCCCCTAGCAGTGCAGGCACGTCTGGAAGAAGTGGTGGGATTGGACAATAAACCCGCTGAACAATGGAGACAACATCTCATTCACCACGATATCAGACACCAGGCAGAAAAAACGGGACTTGATGAGGACGATAAAATCCAAGCAAGGAGACTCGTGAAGCTACAAATTGCTGAGAGAGATACCGAAGCTAATAAAAACAAGAAATCGACAAATCAGATGGCCATACTAGCAGAGAAGGCAGGGCGGACACCTCCAACAGTTCAACAAAGCGGAGGAGGAAGTGTATGTCCACAAAACCAGGTTCAGCAGACACCTGTGTATCTTCCTACGCAAGTACAGCCACAAGCACCACAGTATCTTCAACAGCAAACACCTGTGTATCTTCCTACCCAAGTACAGCCGCAAGCACAGGTATACACTCCCATACAGCATCAACAAAAGGGACAATGGAGAGGAAAGCAACGATCAAGAGGAAGAAGGGATGATGGCTGCTTCATATGTGGAGATTGTAGACATCTGGCCAGAGATTGCCCCACCCAGCAATATCCACCACAAGGTAGCACCTCACAATACAGAGGAGAACCAGTGTTAGATATCAGAAATATTGAGGCGGAAGCATATGCCAGGGCCATGACGAATATTTCTGTTGGATCAGGTGATTGGATAAATGTAAAAATCCACAAGATGAACTTGTTGCAACCTGTATGGAGTGGACCATGGGAAGTTGTAGAACGCACTGCAGATGCGCTCCGGATCAAAGTTAAAAAAGGAACATGTTGGCACCTTCTTACACATTGTGTAGCCGTACCGCCACCTTTCCAGAAACGGCACGGCAGTTAGAACTGATTTTGGAAAACTGGTACAAAACAATAAGGAATTGAACATTTTTTACAACGACAGCACCAGGAGATGAGTAAACTCAAGAATCTGTAGAGTGTAAATACATTGAGAAAAACACATTTTACACTCAAACTGTTTGCACATCATAGACAAGGAATTTAGACAATATAAATAAATGTTCAGCACAAGTAATAAGTATAATGGAAAGTAGACATAAGCCTACACTTGAGTCAGATTTCATTACTGTGATCTGATTAGTGTGCTCTGCAGGTTTACTATTGTTCTAAGTAACAGTGGGATTTAAAATATGGAGATGTTCTTTCGTAGTGTGTGGAATATGTGATGCTGGAAACATGTACGTTTTTCAATTTATAGGAGAAAATGGTTTCCTGAAAGAGTTGTGTTGGGTAAATATATAGAAATGGATGAAACTATTTTTAGAGTGAGTTTTTGTAATATCATTAGTAGACATTCATTATGTTGTTTAGATGGCATTTAACAACTAAGACAGATAGTATGATTAGAAAGAGACAGAGTGGAAAGGGTTGGATTTATTTAACCTCAGTGTGCTAGACTTCTTATAGGTAATGCGTCCCGAGACCTGGACTCCCCCTCTGAATTAGAAAGGCTACGATCCCGACCCTCCAAGCAGACAAAAGACCTAACCCTTCAGGAGACTCCTCGTTCTCCATCGAACAGACAGAGAACCAGAGCTGAAACCACAACAACAAGACTGCAGCCAGAACTATCTCCACCTGTGGCATCCAGAACCAAACAGCATGCTGACATACAGAGAGATACTCTCATCAGCCCCTCAGACAGGGCATGAAGTTCCAAGCTGAGCCACGAGATTTGGCACAAGAGCAGAGTGTGGGACATGAGAGCAGAATCCGCCCTCCATAAAAACAGCAGAGAGACTGTAAAGGAGGAGATGAAATGCAAAGCAGTGCAACAACAGTGGCATGATGGGGGCTGCAGATGTAACTGGGCCAATGGCTGCCTAAAAGAGTTACAGCGGATGGATTCAACAGCTGGTGGACTGAAGAGAAGACAGAATCAGAGGAGTTGGCATGGTCGATTAGAAGTGAGGAGGCCGGGGTCACGGCTTGAGAAAACCAGGGGAGGAGAAAAGGAGAACGGGAATGTGTGAGTTTACACATAAACACACTTATTCACAAAACACACATTTAAATAACTTGAATTAACTTCATAAATACGTAAAGACAGAAAGATTTATTAACCATGAATTAATCAATTGGTAAATTAAAAATAGCAGTAAAGAGGAAACTATTAAAGTGAAATGAGAATCATCCTAAAACACACTGAGGGATAAAGGGGGAGACATGACAGAGTATAACCATATTCTTCAATCTTTTCATCATGTTAACAAATCATTCTTTAAGAGATTTGTATTCACGTGTGAATAAAGTAGTGATCTCATTTGTTACAATATTGATCACCATTAAAAGGATAGTTTTAGGAACCACTCTATAGGACAAATCTTTATTTGTATGGATAAGGTTAAAGGGAGAGCTGGTGCCAAGCTACATATAAAATTCTAATCTAAAGTATTGATTTCACCATTGTAGCATAGTTATTACCATAGGAGGGCTTTAAGATGGAAATATAAAATGACTTCTGTTTTAAATCCTTGATAAAGGAGGGATTCATTGTTGCATGTTCGGACACCCAAGGTTCCACACACTGCTAAAGAGTTTAACATTGTTTTTTAAGTAGACCAGAATTAAAGATAAATGAGTATAATGAGCTATGAAATGCAGAGCTGCACAGATCCTAGTAATGTTTTGACTCAAGATAATAGTTATGTACACAAGTTTCTGAAATAGATCATTAGACATTTTAATACTAATTAGGTGTAAATGAATTGTAGTAGTAGTAGTACTCTAAAGAAGTGAGTTTTGTACCAAGTTTCAGGAAAGGTGGGAGGCAGAAGTCCCAATGAAAAGTTAGAATCATCTTGAAAATCATAGTTGAAATCGTGAATGAATAAGGAATGGCGCTCCACATGACATATTTTTGTAGATAAAGGATACCCGCCTATGCTGAATTACCTCCGAAAAGACTCTGCAGAGCACGACATGGCCAAAAGACCGAGACCAAATGACCTTTGACCCTGACTGACAGTGTGACAAAAGCACTGTCCATGACTGACTCTGGGGTGTACCTGACCAAACCTGACATGACAACCAGACAGTGTGAGTGTGAATGAATGCCGGCATGTGATCAGTGTAACTGCATGATTCTAAAACAATAACTAACCAAGCATGTTTTTGGACTAACATATTATTTTGGAGCTCCAAGGGAAACGAGAGGTTTCCTAAAAATTCCACAAAAAGGGGAAACCGCACATGTGACCCGTTTCTAATCTACTTGATGATATTTTACTCCCACATGAGTTGGCGGTTTGCAAATGTAAAACTAAAATCTGAAGATTCTGTTTCTTTTAGGCCTGAAGGACGGAGAGGAACACTTCTTTTCACTGAAGTGTGGAAATAATGATAATGGATGTAAAATTGTAAATAATGTTCGTTATGTCCCTAACCAATATTTACCTGACAGTTTGTTTTCCCCTCCCCATTACAGGGTATTGTTACACATGAGTTCATGTGTAAAAGGGGGAAGTGTGTATAATGTATAAATGTCAACATGGCTGTAAAATTCACAATTTAAATTTTTCTTTTAAGGATTGACAGAAACCTTCCGCCCCAACCCAGATGTTCAAACTGAGCATTGAATGATAGTTTTATAATTAACCTGCTCCATATCTGGGGATAAGATACTGTTTGATGAATGTTGAGATGTTTCTAAATATTGATTTGAATTATAACAGGTAACACAGAATCAATGGCCAAGGGGCTACTGTGAGAGATGTAATTCCAGAATAGAATACCGAAGAAGTTGACCTGTGATAATTAGACAATGTTGTAATATTTTAACAGACATTAGAGTAACTGAGGTTTGAAATGTAGAAAGAACATATTACAGTTAAATTAAGCTAAAACATAGTAATGTAATGAAACCGAATTTAATTTAGACAACATATTGTAACTAGCCTGGTAAAGAATTAGAAGTAAAAGCCATAGACTTTATTGTTTAGTTCATTATGGGGATATACATTTAATTTAAATTCATAATGGAAAGACATTTGATGACAGTATGTTGGAATTCTGTATTCATTTTTCAGCTTAATAATAGACGGGTAGAAGCCGTATTGCCAGGTGCAATCGATGGGATTTCTGCACACGATCCAAGCAGAGAATGACGTACCTTACAGGACAGATACACTCAGGAAATCATTCACTCTGACAGCATCATGACTTTAGTTGTTTTTGAATCCATAATGAAATTGTATTACATAACGTTAGTGTGTGTCTTTACCACAAACAGGAATAGTTCATTGTTATATTTAGATTTGAGAAAGAGTACAAGGATTTTATTTAGTTCACCATGAAGATGTTTTTTGTTTGTAACATATGCCCAGTAGTAAGATTCAAATATCAGCAGGTTCTGAATTATTATTCCTCTGTCCCACAACCAACAAGAATGTGGATGGGGAGAACTATATCTACTAGAACCAGCAGAGATTCATAAATTACACCAGAGACACAGTAAAAGTAAATAAAGAGTAATATTTAGCTATTTTCAGATAGTTTAAGCCTTCTTATACTTTGTAAAAGAACAAGTGCCTTTACACCAGATACAGTAAGAAGATTATTTATGATGTGAAAGGAGGGAGTTAGACGTTTTCCATACTAAGCTAATTGCTGCTATTTTACAAAGTGACATTAAAGGTTTAAGCTAGAAGTTATGCACAAATGAAAAACTTCATATTTATGATGAATATGTATTCTTATTTGTATTTTTTTACTTTTATGAGTTATGTACCATGCAATGTTCGGATGAAGAACTAATTGATTTCAATATTATTTACATACCTTAAAGGGTATGTAAGGAGGGATTGTTAGAAATTAAAATCAATGTTGGTATGGCGTAATTTGAATTAAATACACTATTTAATTAAAATCAGTTTTATTCTGAAAAACCGGAAGTTCACTAACTATTAACTTAATACTTTTATTCTGACAATTATTCATTTCCGGTTAGCATTAGCATGTGGCGAAATGCTGCATTTTCAAACCGTGAATCAAAGGTGAAATGACATGTGATGTTGTACACTGAGCACACTGGGTTTAGCACTCATTTATTACCGCTGAATAACGTTTATTAGGGAATGTTTAAATAACCACAGACACCAGAATGATATAATTTAATAACAGAAAAAGGCAGAAATTGCATTGGACCCGCCCCCGACGACGCCGGCCAATAGGAGAAGACCTCCGATGACAACAGGAAGAGCAAGCCAAGGATTGACCTCTTTCTACCGGCTGACCTGGACTGACCGGGCGGATGAGGAGAGCGCCTCCACTCGCACATTTTCATTTTGTACACCACCGCATCTTTTGTGTAATTAAATGCTGTTAACTTTTATAAGCTTCCCTTGACTCTTTTCAGTCTCTCCTGCCTTCGGGGTTCTAGAATACACTAACACTACTTAGTACATATCTGACATAAACGATTAAACACATTTGTGCATTCTTTAAACCGAGTCAAGCCGAGTCCGGAGGTGGCGGCACATTAAAGTGTGCACCTGATTGTTTAACTTGATCTTAATCTTTCAAACAAAATCATATTTCGTTTATTTTTAACGAAATAAATGTGGTTTAATCCACATAATTTAGGCCTACTGTGTTAATTGTTTAGTATTATTTAACTTGAAGGTGCCTGATGTGAACATTTCCAGAAGAACTCTAGCTTGAATGGCCTTTGTATGTATACAGTAGGCCTACACATAGGCGGCGCGTGAGGCTCAGGTTTGGGAAGGCTAAATAACTTTTTTTTTCATCTTACGCTGCCCGCCTCCGGCGTCTATAGAAAACAGATCAACTCAGTGAAAGCCCCGCCTGCTGACCGATCAGAGCTCAGTGTGCGGAGTTTAAATCTATCAAGTCATATTACAGGAAAAAGGAAATGCAGTTTAAACTGCCGTATGCAGAGAAGACGCCGACGTGTCGCACTTATCATTCATATCACACTGACATCACATCATCAATCAGATCATCGATCTCACATCGATATCACAATATTTCCTTATCTGAGTCAGCTTCTCTAGCCGTATCTGGCCGTGCAACACTTAGTTACATTGTCACATATACTGTATGCAGACGTATTATTTTAAGCAACACATTAAGTTGACGAAACACTCAACTCAAATGTAATAAAGTCAGATCCCCTCGTGTTTTAGATGGGGCAGTATCATAAAACTGTTGTACGCTTTCAAACACTCGGTAGTTTATTTTTTAACGAGTTGTTCTGTATTCTCCTTGCAGGTGCAACTATGTGGCTTGTATCCTGGATTATATGTTTAAATCATCATGGATGTTTAAAGTTCATATTTGTCTAATATTAGTTTACTTTTCATTAATGAAGTATGATGTTGCGCTGTCAGTACACTTGTCCCTGTTTGTGATTGGTCAAATGTAGCTAACCCCGCCCCTTTCACGTGAACGCGTTCTCAGCTGGAGAGAGAAACCCTGGCTTGATTTACCGACTTGATAACCAGCGCCGTAGGACCGTTTAGCGAGATCTCGTTTGTTAGGGTTAGTTAAGATAACTCAAGCATATCCAGCAGCGCTAATGTCAAAGACATTATATTTTTATTTTACCAGGATGCAGTTACACAAATATTTGGGAAGGCTTAGCCTTCCCTAGCCTCCAGCACCCGCTGCCCCTGGGCCTACAGTAGGCCTATAGCCCAACCATGTACACCTTCCTTTTTTCCCGTCCAAAGTTTGAATTGGATAAAGGTAATGGTTATCGATGGTGCTTTTATAGCCTATTGTATAATAACTGTGTGATTTATATTGCTTTTCAAATGCATATGGCCACCCATTTACACTGCTCTTCCCGTCAAGAATATGAATAGAACTTAGTTAGATCACTTTACATTTCTGCAAATTAATTTTTAATCACACACGTCTCCCCGTCCCGAAAATGATACATAAAATAAAAAGAGGAAACCATTTTCAAGTTCAGTTTTCAACCTTTTATTTAAAATAACTGACATAACAGACACCATACTGTAGGTATTTTCCGTTTCGTAAAATGATCAAATACGGTGAAGATATTAAAATATGTGCTTCCATTATTCATACTTCTGAAATATATCTGTATTAACTTTATATCATCGTATGTCCGTGTTTATTGGGTCTTTTTGCATAAAACAAAGACTGGCATATAGTTTCAAGCCAGTACTTTCGACAGAAATACACATATACATCCTGTTGAGCAGGATCTACAGTTTCCAGTATTTTCCGTTTCGTAAAATGATAAAATACGGCGAAGATATTCAAATATATGCTTCCATTTTTCATACTTTTGAAATGTATTAACTTTATATCATCGTATATCCGTGTTTACTTGGTTTTTTTGCATGAAACAAAGACTGGGATATAGTTTCAAGCCAGTACTTTCGACAGAAACACACGGCAATGTTGTCTGGACTGTTGTTTTTATGCGGCAAAGGTCATGTGATCTGATCACGCCGGCGTGGCGGTCGACTCCAAAGGGTTAATATTAAATACATATAAGTATTTTTACAACTTGTATTTAGAAATACTCTGTTGTAATTATTGATGCATAAATGTGTTCATCCATTCAATGTGGCATCTGCTATAATGGGGTTAATGTATGATATTACTTAATAATACAATACATTATAATATATGATAATTATATTTTAGTTTTATTCATTTCTTATTTCATCGTTTCTCATTATTATTATTTGTATCACTCATCTTATTTTTGATTTTATTAGGCGTCAAAAAATGCTTTCAACGCTTCGCCCATTCATTTGAACGGGTTGACGTAGGATATTTTCAAACTTCGCCGAACTGCATTGTGGGTAGCATGGCAAGGCGTTGCAAGCATCGCGAGCGTCTATCGGCGTCAAAAGTTGAACAATGTTCAACTTTTGAGGCTCGATGCTTGCTCGAAGCTGGCGTCAGCCAATGAAATCCCGTTTATGCAAATCTGCCAGTACAAGCGAGCCAATCAAACCGCGTGTATGCTGGGAGAGACTACGCAGGTCATTTCCTCATATTCAAAAAAATGGAGGGAAAATTCATTATAGCGGTAGTGAATCACCCGGTGCTGTATGATCAGTCTCTGTTAATCTACCGGGATACAAACCGGAGAAGCGAGGCATGGAGGGAGGTGGCAGAGACAGTGGATGAAACTGGTAGGTTTTCGCCTGTTTGGGGATTTTATATCCAGTTTACTTCGTTTTAACATTGCTATTGCTTTGTATGTCGGGGGCGGGAGATTCATATGATTGGTTGTTGGTCGCGTTGCTCGCAAAAAATCGCCAAGCCTCAGACACGCCCAGCTTCAAGCTTTTTCGACGCCTGTAGTGTAGACGGGCCGTAACTCTTACGGCCCGTTTACACTACAGGCGTCAACAAATGCTTTCAACGATTCGCCCATTCATTTGAATGGGGTGACTTAGGATATTTTCAAACTTCGCCGAACTGCATTGTGGGTAGCATGGCAAGGCGTTGCAAGCCTCGCGAGCGTCTATCGGCGTCAAAAGTTGAACAATGTTCAACTTTTGAGGCTCGATGCTTGCTCGAAGCTGGCGTCAGCCAATCAAAAAAAAGGCAAATGAAAAAAGGCAAATCAGATCCTCTGTCTATGTATCCTCTGTTTTCCACAGTCAACTATGTAGAACTGCATTAAAAGATTATTTTATGACTTTTTTTGCAGTCAGTCATACCAAGGATTGTGTGGCTGATCATGGAGGAGGATGAGGACGAATGCTGCTTGGAGGACAAATGCAGAGTCGCAGGATACCTGCACATCTTCATTGAAAAGGGTATGACAGTAATTAACTATTTATCTGAAATACATAAAACAAATTTCACAAACTGGGCTGTAAAACTACGTACACATTGTCTTGTAAATGTATATAAATTGTGACATGCCCATTGCAATCCATAACCATGAATAGTCCTGTCCAAACTTTAATGATGTATTATTTTGAGGCACAAAACGCTGTATTAGCTGAGGTAGACAGTGCCCTGGGCAGGGGAGCTTAGTGAACAAAGTAATTGACTGGAATGAAACATTGTGTTATTAGCACTTAAAGGAGTACTTGATAGTCGTTCTAACATCATCCTAGCCCACGGATAACACATTTTTGAATGCCTGTCTTTTTAAAGTGATCTTTGAATGCAAAAAGAATAGGTTAAGAACTAGGTTAACACGTTTCACTTCTCCTTTCATAGCATCCTGTGCACAGCTCAAAGCACTCCTCCAATTCTGGACCGGATGGGAACTTCTACCCAGTGAACTGACGCTGAAAGTTGTCAGCAGCGACTTTCCCAAATCTGCAACGTGTTTTCAAACGCTCCGTCTTCCTGCACTATCATGATTATGAAGCTTTCGTTACTGACATTCAGGCCTCAACTCCACTGACACAGGCTTTGGTCTTGTTTAGGTTGGACTCAATGTCACATGTATCCCTCATTACCAGGGATATCAGGTTGTCAGGATGATGTCTGTTGTAGTTGGTTTTGTTGACATATGCCGGATTGTAATTTGATAGCTAATATGTGCTAACGTCAGTTGTCACTTGTTGGTTTCCACACTATCTGGCAACTTTGATCGCTGACAACACAGAGATACCACGTGATACCAACGTCGTTATACTTTTGGCTCACAAGCCTTGTTAGAAGCAGCAACCAAACGTCAGATATCTTCCACAGAGGTAAACAAAACATTCATTTTGAACCCATCAACATTTAAAAAATGATTTATTCACAGGGTTCTATTTCTTGGTAGTTCAGTTACATAGATATCTGACATGGTTGTATGTTTGAGTCAGTGTATTTAGCTCGAGATGGAATCAAATAAATAAGTGATGTACAACTTTGAAAGTATTTCAGTTTATTTTGAATGACTACTGTTCTTAAAGGGCTGCATGTATTTAATTCCAGAGCTGTTTAAATAGTTGTTATTGCTTCATTACAAAACATACTTGCAGAAAATAATTCTAAAATACTGTTACTGCTGGAGAGGTAGATTTGGGGACAATTTAGGCTGCAGTGTCTACCCAAATAGCCTCCCTGTAACATTTCGTTTAAAAATGTTCAGCATGCACATAGGGCATCATTTGTACTGAGTTTCAAAGGAAATATCCCAAAATGGTATTGAGCGGTATGGCCTTGCAGCCCAAATACAGCACACTCTTGCCTACAAATGTCCCCCTCATTCTCCAGCAGGTCATAAGTGCACTGTGTTAAAATTATTAAACATTTCACACACAAAAAGCAGTTGTTAGTAGTTTCTTCTTCTTCTCTCCCATTACTCATCTCACAACCCATCAGATTTATCTTTGGAGGGGCCTGACCCCTAGGTTGGGGCCAAGCGGCAAACTCTGGGGCAGAGCGGCGAACTCCCATCTACTTCCGGTCCATGGGACCTTATTTCAGAAAAATTATGTATTGAAGTCAATGGAGAAAGAAAACGTATCTTTCGATCCCGTTTGAATTGTGCCACGAATTACACATATGATGTTTGTCAATCTTAAAAAAATAATTTCCAGGGACTTCCGGTATGGGGTGTGCTGAATAGACGCGTGCTCGGTTGGCTCTAACTTTCCCACTCTTATTTAACTTTTAAACCTCGTCTTTTTTCAACATAATTAATTTGCAGCGGCTTTATAAGACAGTGTTAACTGCAAAGACCTCCGGCAATGTCGAAAGCAAAGGGAAAACAAGCTGAAAAGGGCAAAGGATCTCTGTCAGCGTCGACTCCTAGCATTACTTTGGCTGACATTAGCTTGCTACTGGATGGACATAGAGCATATTCATAGATTCACCTTCTTATTACAGACACATGCATTTCCTAACATTTGAACTACCTATGCTGTAAAATGTATTATCTTTTCGATTTACACACGGCATCTATTGCACGTCTGTCCGTTCTGGGAGAGGGATCCCTCCTCTGTTGCTCTCCCTGAGGTTTCTCCCATTTTTTCCCTTTAAACTGTGGGTTTTCTCCGGAAGTTTTTCCTTATACGATGTGAGGGTCTAAGGATAGATGGTGTCGTTTTTTCTCATATTCTGAACAATCTGTGCTATTGTATTAGCTGTAAAGTGTCTCTACTGTAGGCTATTTTTATTATATGTACAGCACTTTGGCTCGACCAAAAATCATTTATAAATGTGCTATATAAATAAAACTTGATTTGATTTAGAGCAGCTCTCACGGCTGATTTCAAATCCTCATTCGAGTCTCTGACATCTACCCTGGACAGCATACATTCCACTATCACAGACCGTGCACGGGCAGCGTATACATTCTCTGGAAGCTAATGCTAATGAAGTCGACCAACGTCTCCAGCAACTTGAGAACGCATGCTCTGCTCTGAAGGGGGACAACGAGACACTCAAAACTAAGGTAGCAGATTTGGAGGGACGCAGCAGATGCCAAAATCTTCGGATTATTGGCCTACCTGAATCTATCGAAGGTCCCCGTCCGTCTGCCTTCTTCACTCAACTCCTCGTTGATACCCTCCGCACGGAGATTCTTGCTTCGCCCCCCGAGCTTGACCGAGCTCACTGGAGCCTCGCGCCCAAGCCTGCCCCAGGAGGGAGACCGAGACCTGTAATCCTGCGCTTCCACCACTTCCAAATGAAGGACCTAGTGATCCGTGAGGCCCGCAGGCAGGGTGAGCTGAACTACAAAGGCCATAAGATCCGCTTGTATGATGACTACAGCCCCGACGTGTTTAAGAGAGAATTGTTTGTCCAATGTTTTTTTAGGTTTTTTATTATAATGTTTATTTCATGTTATCTTATCCTTTGCCTGTGGGCTGCTTCTACACTTCATATACTAAACTCGGTCTCCCGCTACACCTTTTCTCTCCCTGTTGCTTGTCAGCGGGGGGGGGGGGGGGGGGGGTGCCAGGTATGGGGACAGGGACATGCAGGTACACCACCTGCATGTCATCATTGTATGCTAAGCTCTAACTCCTTAACAGCACCAAGTGGTGCTTTAAGATTTCTTAGTTGGAATGTCAGGGGCCTGAATTCTTCTGTGAAACGTAACAATGTGATTAACCATCTAAAACATTTAAACACAAAAATGGCCTTTTTGCAAGAAACCCACCTCCAACCATCAGACCATCTTAAACTTCGCAGAGGGTGGGTGGGCCAGCTTTCCCATTCTTCCTTTTCGAGCAAGGCCCGAGGCGTTGCAATTCTTGTTCATAAATCTGTCCCATTCTCTGTGTCCAGACCCAAGTGGCCGTTTTATTATCGCAACTGGAAAAATATGTGGCAACAATCTGACGTTGGCGAACGTGTATGGCACACATTTTGACAACGAGGACTTTTTCAGAAGTTTTCTTTTTCTCCATTCCTGACATAAATTCCAGCCAGCTCATTCTGGGAGGGGATTTTAACTGTTGTATTGATCCTTCACTTGACCGTTCATCTAACAAGCCCCCTGCCCCATCTAAATCTTCCAAAATTATCCAACTGTTCATGGAGCAATACGCCGTCTCAGATGTCTGGCGCTTTTTTAATCCTAGTGCCAAGCAGTTCTCCTTCTTTTCTCCTGTTCATGGTACTTTCTCCCGGATTGATTCCTTTCTTATTGATAACAAATTGCTCCCATCTGTTAGCTCGTGCTCATACAGCCCTATAGTTATATCGGACCACGCAACTGTCATTGTTGACATCTCTCTTCCCGGCAGGTCCTTGTCACGATCCCCCTGGCGCTTCAATTCACTACTACTTTCTGAAATAATATCCTATATTGCGCTTACCAAAGAAAAATCAACACTGAGAAGAGTATCTGCCTTTCCAGGGCTTTATCGGATCTGCAGACAAGATGTGTAGACTCCCCCAGTGCAGATATTCTCAAAGAATTACTGACAAAAAAGGTTGAATTTGACATTTTGGCCTCAGAAGAGGCAACAAAATCACTTTTAAAAACACGCCACAATTACTATGAATTCGGAGATAAACCGAGCAAAATACTCGCCCACCAAATTTGACAATCCTCTTCCTCTCAGCACATCACTCAAATGAATACTGCTGATGGAATATCTATTAATCCTCAAACCATTAATGACCAATTCAAAGACTTTTATAGTTCATTATATACTTCTGAGAGCTCATCCGATGAGACACAATTTGACAACTTTTTTAGGTCCCTAAACATCCCCTCCATTGACCCTGAAATATCGTCTGGGTTAGATGAACCCTTCACAGTTAATGAAATCAAAGTTGCTTCCCTTGTGAATTTTTAAAAATGTTTTCTGATAAATTAACCCCTCTATTGCTTAACATGTTTAATGAATGAATGAATCGTTTCAATCTGGCACACTTCCCCCTACGCTACGTCAGGCTACTATTTCTCTTATACTGAAAAGGGACAAGGATCCTCTTCTTAGTGGTAATTTCCGCCCTATATATTTGCTTTGTGCTGACGTCAAGCTTTTAGCTAAGTTGCTAGCAAAACGTTTAGAATCTGTTCTGACTACTATCATCTCCACAGATCAAACAGTGTTTGTTAAAGACAGACACTCTTTTCACAATGTCAGACGGCTATTTGACATATTATATTCACCCTCTTCTCCTGATTCCCCGGAAATTATTATTTCAATGGACGCTGAGAAAGCTTTTGCCGGGTAGAATGGCCTTATTTATTTCACACATTGAGAAGATTTGGGTTTGGCGACACATTTATTTCATGGATTAGGCTTCTATATACATCCCCCCCTAGCTTGCGTCTGCACAAATAATGATTATTCTGATTATTTTCCCCTCAAACGTGGAACTCGGCAGGGTTGTCCACTTTCTCCTCTTTTGTTTGCCATTGCCATTGAGCCGCTGGCGGTGGCCCTCAGGTCCAGTCAGATGCAGGGCATCTCAAGGGGGGGAGTTGAGCATAAACTCTCCTTGTATGCTGACGACCTTCTGCTATTCATCTCGGAACCAGACAAATCTATTCCTTCAGTATCGGCTGTGCTGAGGGAGTTTGGGCAGATTTCGGGTTATAAGTTAAATGTTAACAAAAGTGAACTACTTCCCATTAACGCTGCAGCTACAGCCTACCCCCTTTCAAAGTTACCGTTTTAGACATCTCTGGCAAGTTTTAAGTATCTGGGCTTTTGCGTGACCAAGAACTTCTCAGATTTGTTTAGGTGCAATTTCTCCACTCTGTTGGTTCGACTGACTCAAGACCTCCAACGTTGGTCTCTCCTACCTCTATCTCTGGCTGGCAGAATAAATTGCATTAAAATGAATGTGCTCCCCAAATGTCTATATATTTTTCAGTGTATACCAGTTTTCATTCCGATACATTTCTTCCATTCACTCGATCGCTCAATTTCTCAGTTTATATGGAACAAGAAAACACCCAGAATTCGAAAAAATATTCTTCAAAAAACCAAGGAAATGGGTGGCTTAGCATTGCCTAACTTTTTATTTTACTATTGGGCCGCTAACATTCAAACTTTATTGTCCTGGCGTTGTATTAACAAACAACCTCCACCTGGCTGCAGATTGAGGATGCCTCATGTGGCTCTTCTTCTCTGATGTCCCTCTTATGCCTCCCCCTGACGTTACCATCCTCAAAATACTCCAAATATATTGCAGTTAAAAACTGTCTCAAGATCTGGACTCAACTTAAACGGCACTATGGGTTCCAGGGAATACCTCTACTGTCCCCTGTGCATTCCAATCCGCTGTTCACTTCCCTCTATCACTGATGCTGCCTTTTCAATATGGGAGATCAATGGGATTGTGTCTGAAAAACAACTTTACATTGATGGAACATTTGCATCTTTTGATCAGCTGGCCCGTAAATTCAATCTACCCAAGTCCCACTTCTTCAGATATTTACAAGTCCGAAATTGTATTCGTAATCGTTTTCCAAGATTCCCTGCTATTGCTCCTTCTACCTGGGTTGACACTATCTTAAGTATTAACCCTAACCTCAAGGGTACCATTTCAAAGCTATACAATACTCTTTTCACATGCCACCCTCTGCCCTCTGATAACTTTCAAACTAATTGGTCAGAGGACCTCAATATAGAGATAGGAACTGAAGTTTGGCAGTCTATTTTGAAACGTGTCCACACATCATCCATTTGTGCCCGCCACAGGGTTTTACAATGTAAAGTGGTCCATAGCGTGCACTGGTCCAAAAGTAAACTAGCTCGCGTCTATCCTGGTACTGATCCTAACTGTGATAAATGTCACCTAGGACCAGCTAATCTCGCCCACATGTTTTGGACTTGCCCCAACCTATCTCAGATTTGGAAGTCTGTCTTTGACTCACTCCCAGCTATCACGCCTGTTACCATCCATCCCTCACCCTTAATTGGCCTGTTTGGTGTCTTACCCGTTGACCATTTACTGCCATCCTATTTCGTTGAACTTGTAGCTTTCCTCACATTGCTGGCTAGGCGCGTTATTTGTATGCATTGGAAGGGTCCTCGTCAGAGATGGGGTCGTTACTAAACATTTTTAATATATTACATATTACTTTTAAAAAAAAGTAATATATTACACTACTTCGTTACTCTCTACATAAAGTAACTCGTTACTTTACTCGCCGAGCACGTACGAACTGCGCATGCGTGAGTGCCAATAACTCTCCTTACCAGCAGGCGGCATTAGTGTGTATTCGTCATTCAAAACAGGGAACAACCGGAAGACAGAGAAGAAGAACAGACTACGTGATATAAACAAACAACAAATAGCGTGTGCGTTAGCTTCACCTTAGCATGTGTTCTTTGCAGGTGTTTGTTGAGGTTTGACGTGGTGTTTACAGCAGTGGATAACAGCTTCTGGCCTGGGCACAGTTTGCACCTCACCGTCACATTCCTGTCTATTCTTCGGACGAACTCAAAATAATGGGCATACCTCCACCCCTCGAAAGTTATCGCTGACTCAACCATGTTTATGCACTGCACGTGGAGATGTGGACGTGCAGATTACGTACATATAAACCTGCGGCGGAAACCCCTCTTGTGTGATTATGACTGATTTTTAGTAAGTAACGAAGTAACGCGTGTCGGGGCAATGTTAGTAACTGTAGTGTGATTACTGAATTATAAAAGTAGCGCGTTACACTACTCCGTTACCGACAAAAGTAATATTATTACATTAACGCGTTATACCCAACTCTGGTCCTCGTCCCCCCTCTCATACACATTGGATAAAGGATGCCCTATACCAGGGGTCGGCAACAGGCGGACCGCGGTCCGGATCCGGACCCAGACGCCGACCTATACGGACCCGGAGCTATAATCAATACAAGGGGATTTTTCGGCGCCTCCCGCTTTTTTAACTCTGATTTGGGTGACTTGTGTAATTCGTGGAGAACCGAAGAGTTTTCGTTTTGGGGGTGGGGTGGGGGGGAGGGAGTCCGTCCGTCAGTCCGACTGACGGACAACTTCTCACTTCAAAAAAGAAGAGGAAATCTAGACCGCAAAAATAATTAAACAAGCGAGTACCTGTTTTTCCTGGCCAAGGACAGGTTCCTTGAACACAACACGAGCGGAACGTGTCTTCACGTGGTATATGTCTCGTCTGAAAGGAGTGCTGACAGAGAGCACCGGAACGCCGCTCCAGCCCTTAAAATATTGCAATACCCATAAGGAGCCGTACACATGCCGCAGTGTTTGCGTGGCTGTGTCTTTAGTTGTAAGCACAGTGGCATCTGGTTAGCTAGCTATGCTAACGAATTTAAAGAGCTTTTCTACCACCAGGTGGAAGAGAGCTCTCTCCTGAGAGGCTCAAATAACCTCAGGTCAGTGAGGTTAAGGCACAACTTGATATGATCATTATAGTTATTAATGAGACTAAATGAAAAACAGGTATAAAATACTATATGACAGTAACAAAAAAGTTGTTAAAAATAACAAGAATAGAGTTTAAAAGGGGAGTGATTTGTAAAATATCCAAAAAGAAAAATATGCTTACAGTTCCGTTTCATATGGGTGTTGAGAGATGTATCCATAGATCTCTTAATGTTGCTCCTCAAAGTGTACCAGATTGATGCTTTTAACTTCAATATTTAAAAAAAAATCTTCCCGGACCCCCCTGGAGGAGGTTAGGTCCCCCCCCACTTAAATCATGTTCACATGGATAAGATACTAAATACATTTGCACACATCTTGTGTCCATATCTTTCTGTTTTGGTGGTCACGCCACACCGTGCACATACATGCATACGTGAGTCATGGTGAGATATCTGGATTAAGAGGTTGCTTTTTCTTTGCACAGCATGAAAGAAAGGCAAAATGAATGGGCTGTGATTTTAGTTTTTTTAAGCAGAGGTTGAGTTCAATAATTTGTACGACCCTCGGAGGATGTTGTAAAAATTGAAAGGAAAAAGGTTCCCCACCCTTTCTGTAAATAATAATAAAAACCCTTGATTTTTAACTTGATGAACCTGGGGGCTGTGTTGTCTGGAACCTTGTGTTCCTGGTAGGGTCTCCCATGGCAAATTGGTCTCAGGCAAGGGGCCAGACTAAGATTGGTTCAAAAGACCTCATGAAAGACGACACAAGAAGTGAGGATACCCAGCCCGGAGGAAGCCCGGGGTCCCCTTCTGGAGCCAGGCCCAGAAGGAGGACTCGTCGGCGAGCGCCTGGTGGCCGGGCTTGCCACGGAGCCCGGCCGGGCCCAGCCCGAAAAGGCAACGTGGGCAACACCTCCGCTTCTCCGTCCCGCGGGCCCACCACCTACGGGAAACATCGATGGGGTCGGGTGCGCTGCCAGAAGGGTGGCAGTGAAAGCGGAGGGTCTCGACGGACCAGACCCGGGCGACAGAAGCTGGCTTTGGGGACGTGGAACGTCACCTCTCTGGGGGGGAAGGAGCCGGAGCTTGTGCGGGAGGTGGAGCGTTACCAGTTGGATCTGGTTGGGCTCACCTCTACAAACAGCGTCGGCTCTGGAACCTTACTTCTGGATAGGGGTTGGACTCTATTCTTCTCCGGAGTTGCTCAAGGTGTGAGGCGCCGGGCGGGTGTGGGGATACTCACAAGTCCCCGGTTAGGTGCTTCGTTGTTGGAGTTTACCCCAGTGGACGAGAGGGTCGCCTCCCTACGCCTGCGGGTTATGGGGGGGAAAACTCTGACTGTTGTGTGTGCTTATGCACCCAACAGCAGTTCAGAGTATACAGCCTTCTTGGAGACCCTGAAGGGGACTCTTTAATCTTGCTGGGAGACTTCAACGCACATGTGGGCAATGATGGAGACACTTGGAGGGGCGTGATTGGGAGGAACGGCCCCCCTGATCTGAACCGGAGTGGTGCTTTGTTACTGGACTTCTGTGCTAGTCATGGATTGGCCATAACAAACACCATGTTCGAACATAAGGATGCTCATAAGTGTACGTGGTACCAGAGCACCCTAGGCAGAAGGTCCATGATCGATTTCGTTATCGTATCATCGGACCTGAGGCCGTATGTTTTGGACACTCGGGTAAAGAGAGGGGCGGAGTTGTCAACTGATCACCATCTGGTGGTGAGTTGGGTCGAGTGGCGGGGGGAAGCCTCTGGATAGACCTGGTAAGCCCAAACGTGTAGTTCGGGTGAACTGGGAACGTCTGGAGGAGGCCCAAGTTCAGGAGGCCTTCAACTCACACCTCCGGCGGAGCTTTTCGGGCATTCCTGTGGAGGTTGGGGACATTGAACCAGAGTGGTCGGTGTTCAAAGCCTCTATTGCCGAAGCCGCGGCGGGGAGCTGTGGTCTCAAGGTCCTAGGTGCCTCAAGGGGCGGTAACCCTCGAACCTCCTGGTGGACACCGGTGGTCAGGGAAGCCGTCCGACTGAAGAAGGAGGCCTTCAGGGATTTGTTATCCCGGGGGACTCCCGAGGCAGTTGCAAGGTACCGACAGGCCCGAAGGGCAGCAGCCTCATCCGTGGCTGAGGCAAAGCAGCGGGTGTGGGAGAAGTTCGGAGAAGACATGGAGAAGGACTTTCGGGCGGCACCAAAGTTGTTCTGGAAAACTGTCCGACACCTCAGGAGGGGGAAGCAGGGAACCATCCAAGCTGTGTACAGTAAGGATGGGACGTTGTTGACCTCAACTGATGGAGTGTTAGGGCGTTGGAAGGAACACTTTGAGGAACTCCTGAACCCGACAACTCAGCCTCCCCGGGAAAGTTTACTCTAAGGTACTCGAAAGGAGGGTCGGGCCGATTGTCGAACCTCAGATTGAGGAGGAACAATGCGGATTCCGTCCTGGTCGTGGAACGACGGATCAGCTTTTTACTCTCGCAAGGATCCTGGAGGGGGCCTAGGAGTACGCTTATCCGGTCTACATGTGTTTTGTAGACTTGGAGAAGGCGTATGACCGAGTTCCCAGGGAGTTACTGTGGGAGGTGCTGCGGGAGTATGGGGTGAGGGGGTCTCTACTCAGGGCCATCCAATCTCTGTACTCCCAAAGCGAGAGCTGCGTCCGGGCCCTCGGCAGTAAGTCGGACACATTTCCGGTGAGGGTTGGCCTCCGCCAGGGCTGCGCTTTGTCACCAATCCTGTTTGTAATATACATGGATCGGATTTCGAGGCGTAGTCGTGGGGGAGGGGGTCTGCAGTTCGGTGGACTAAGGATGCACCACTGCTTTTTGCAGATGATGTGGTTCTATTGGCTTCATCGGTCTGCGACCTTCAGCACTCACTGGATCGGTTCGCAACCGAGTGTGAAGCGGCTGGGATGAGGATCAGCACCTCCAAATCTGAGGCCATGGTTCTCAGCAGGAAACCGATGGACTGTCCACTTCAAGTAGGGAATGAGTCCTTACCCCAAGTGAAGGAGTTCAAGTATCTCGGGGTCTTGTTCTCGAGTGAGGGAACAATGGAGCGTGAGATGGGCCGGAGAATCGGAGCAGCGGGAGCGGTACTGCAGTCGCTTTACCGCACCGTTGTGACGAAAAGGGAGCTGAGCCAGAAGGCAAAGCTCTCTGTCTACCGGGCCATTTTCGTTCCTACCCTCACCTATGGTCATGCAGGATGGGTCATGACCGAAAGAACGAGATCGCGGATACAAGCGGCCGAGATGGGTTTTCTCCGCAGGGTGGCTGGTGTCTCCCTTAGGGATAAGGTGAGAAGTTCGGTCATCAGGGAGGGACTCGGAGTTGAGCCGCTCCTCCTTCGCGTCGAAAGGAGCCAGTTGAGGTGGTTCGGGCACCTAGTTAGGATGCCACCTGGGCGCCTCCCTAGGGAGGTGTTCCAGGCACGTCCAGCTAGGAAGAGACCAAGGGGTAGACCTAGGACCAGGTGGAGGGATTATATCTCTTCGCTGGCCTGGGAGCGCCTTGGGATCCCCCAGTCAGAGCTGGTTGATGTCGCCAGGGAAAAGAAAGTTTGGGGCTCTCTGCTGGAACTGCTACCCCCGCGACTCGACCACGGATAAGCGGGAGAAGATGGATGGATGGATTTTTAACTTAACATCTCTGTCTCCTATTGATCTGAGTATATTATAAATAATAGCAGTTAATTGAAGCACTATAGCACAGGCCTTTGTCAGATGGTATATTACGCTGTTTTTTTTTCTGCTTCGAATAGTTCTCTCTTTTTTCACCATACCTGTGTTTGCATCACTGTAACCAATGAGCACCTGCATGTGTATGAGAATAGCCCTGACACCATTTCAGCCCAGATTTACAAACTCCTGGCAGGACAAGCTCAAGCTCAATTCTCACACTGAATTTTTAAAAAAAGTGAGAGAGGGACTGCAATATAAGAGGGAAAGAAAGAGAAACTTTAAAACTGTTCAATTGTTATGATGTGTAAAGACTGATATTGTTCTATAATCGGCTGAAACTGTTAAGTCATGCTTCCCGAGAGGAACATTACACATATCCACAGTATTTAAGTAATGTTAATTGACAATAAATGTTGTTGTTTTTTAATTGTACTTTCTTTATTTGATTGGCAGTCAGTTGTTGATTACATGCAGACGTTGATAAAGCTACAGGTCACTTCAATATATATCACACTAATTCATGAAGCAAGTTAGACATTTTGATGTTCCGGACCTTTGCATGGGGAGATTTTCTCTAACTGGACCTCGTTGAATTTTAGTTGAAGACCCCTGCCCTATACCATGGGTCGGCAACAGGCGGCCCGCGGGCCATTGTTGGCCCGCCAGCAATAATATTTGGCCCGTAATTTTGAGAATCAAAAATAAAATATTATTTTGAATTATTATTTTTTTACAACATAGGACCAGAGAGTCGCACATCAGGGTTTCCGTTAGCCGGTAATTACCGTTTTTTATCTGGTAAAATTCCTTAAAAACCGGTAAATTCAAAACCTGCTGGTCAAAATTAGGGATGCTCCGATCGATCGGCCGCCGGTCATTATCAGCCGATATTCACTCTTAATAGTTTGATCGGAGCTCTCTATAAAGGCCGATCAGGAGAGCTGGATCTGATCGATATGGACATAAACACCAGTGAAGTATAACCGGACCCGAGATTGAGATCAGATCAGCTGCTGCATAATCACCTGAAGCCCCGCCCACTGTTTAGTGCGCTGCATGAGAAACTGACGGGCTGTCAGGAGAGAGAGAGAGGGAGAGAGAGAGGGGAAAAGAGAGGATCCGTTTCTCCCGTGTTATTATCCAAAGTTAATGTAAACTTTTGAATAATGTACTTCATCTACTAAAAGTAGTTTGTTTGAATGTAATAATTATGTTGTTTGTGGAATCATTTATTGAAAAATGAATCTGATTCGGCGGTTAATCTGTAACGATTATAAACTGAAGCAATATAAAAATTACTCCCATTAACTGAGTTTTAAACATCAGCATATCCTGTCATAGTCCGGTGATTACCTGCTAACGGAAACTTTGCTACACCATTCTTATTATTATTGAAACATGACCGGTAAGTTTCAAATTTGTCCGGTAAAATTAATTCTGTCCCGACATATCCGCTTACATTCATAATGTCAGCGGAGGGAGGGGAAGCGGTGCTGTGGAAGGGCAGAGTGGCGAGGGAGAGCTGTCATCTTCCCTTTACAAGCTTCAAAAATGTATTTATCGTGTGATTTTGGAAATAAAAGTTCCATATTCTGAAAGCCAATACTTTGTTTATTTAAAATCAAACAAAACACCCGAATCCCGAAAAACTAGTTTTTTACGCAAATCCACGTTTATTTTGAAATGAGCCGTTGCGACTTCCGACTGATTTCGATAGAGCGGGTCACATATGGCAAATGTGTGGTTGTGGGGAACCAAGTCAATTAAAGTACTTATTTAACTATTAAATACATTGAGTTTGAGTAAAATACTTGGTTACTGATTAATTTAGGTTATAATATATTAAATTGCAAAGCAAAACATGCTGTAATTGATTTATTTTGTCCTTTGATATTTTGTAAAGGTTTTCAACCTGAAAGAATCCTAATGTGTCCTTGAAAAGTTGAAATAAAGAAAAGGAAAAAGGATTCTCTGTTGCCCCTCAAGCCTCTCAAATGTGGGCAAACACTCAAATAAATGCCAAAAACCCAGAGAACTTGACAATACTTATCAGAATATGTTAAATAACACTGCTACCTAGTTAATAACTCTACTTTACTCAGTGGAGGCTCGTCCATTGAGGAAAGGGAGGACCATCCTCTCTAAAATTTCAGAGAAAAATAAACTTTGAAGAGAACAATAACTACACCTCAATTTAAAAGATAAGTCTGTTAAAATACAGATAATAGTCCTGGCTTTGGGACTGAAATGGGGCTAGAGAGGACGAGCCTCCCTTTGGGCGGGTCTAGCCAGAGGCTCTGGATTGGGCGCCTATTGAACCAATCAGCGGATCTGACTGCGCATCAGAGTGTTGATGGGGACGGTTATCAGCGATATCAGCGTTCTTTCTGAACCGGGGAACAGGGGCTCTTACCCTCTTACCAAAATCAATTCCTTGAATTAGGCTTTGATTATGTTCTGGCCCGCCATCTTGTGGCTCAGCAAAAAACTTACTTGCCTACCCCTGCTCTATACTTTGTGAAATTGGAAAAAATTAACCTGTTAAGCCCCAAGGACCCCCTCGGCGGGTCCTTTTTTCTTTTTTTTTCACGACACTGTGTCTCAGGGGATCTTAATATTTAAGAACCTATTAATGTGTTATACCAGATTAACGGGAATAATCTCAGCTAACTGACGATACAAACCATTTTTACCAAAACAAAACACAAGTCTCATAAGAAGCATCTAAATGACCCCTGAGCGAAAAAACGCACTTTGGCACAGAACTCAAGATAAAAGATACCCTTAATACTTATCGTAGCTGCACATACAAGATATCCGATTAAAGCTGAGGTTCCACAGATTATTAAGGTATATATATATCATCACTAAGTGATCCGAACTCGCGACAGGAGAAGCAAACTCAGACATCACAACACGTATCTTTACGTAGCTTTTACGGGAGATCCTCTCACCGTAGCTGTCAATCTGATCAAAAGACTTGTTCGATGGCATTAAAATGAGAAAAAACGCGGCTGAATCGGTTAATCCATACACTCAAAAAAATAACTCTTTGACTGAACGTAATTAAATCATGGACAATATTTCCACATGATTAAATCACTTTTTTTTAAGATTAAGCAATTTGATTGGTCCAATTTAATTTACCTGGGTTGGGTCAACGTAATCTATTAGGATTGATACTAATTATTTATAAGGTTTGTTACCAACTTAATTTACCTGGGTTGGGTCAACGTAATCTATTAGGATTGATACTACTTATTTATAAGGTTTGTTACCAACTTGATTTACCTGGGTTGGGTCCACGTAATTGCTTAAAGCTGAAAGAAAGCCATTTCATCATGTGGAAATACTCTCCATGATTTAATCAAGTTCATTCAAAGAATAACTTTTCAGTGTTTACATATTTCAAACGTTTAGAGTGAACAGTAACAGAAACAGAATTTCAACAGTCTACAGCAGTGACCACCAACTGGCGGCCCGCCAGACATTCTCATCCGGCCCGCACGACGGGGGTGACTGTGGCGTTGGCGGAGTGGTTACTGCGTTCGCCCCCCACCCATTTCTTTGTTTACAACGTCTCGTGAGTAAGGTGCAGTACCGGAGTCCAACAGAGAGGCAGCAGCTGCGGGACAGTAGACTGCGTACTGCGAAACCTTCCCTCCCTTGAAGATTAAGTGATCCTTCGTTGTGAAGAGTCTGGTTAATGCGGTCCGCACCACAGCAGTAGCCCCGCTGCGACAGAGTCCAACAGAGAGGCTGGAGCTGCGGGACAGTAGCCTAGAAGCAGGGTTGGGTTGTAACGGAATACATGTAACGGCGTTACGTAATCAGAATACAAACATCAAGTAGGCTAACTGTATTCAGCTGGCGTTACATTTGAAAAACGAGTAATCTGATTACAGTTACTTTCGTAAACCTGAAGTGAATACATTTTGGAATACTTATTGGAATTACTGGTGGAAAAGTTTCCTCACAAAATGTAATATTCATTACCAGCAGAACTGTGTGCACACTGCACAGCGCTGCAGCATGTCTGTGAGCGAGAGAGAGATGCAGCGTGTCTGTGAGGCCCCGCCCCCGCACGCAGATTAGAGAGAGAGAGATCTCTTTTAAAATATATTGAAAGTTAGAAACGGAGATGGTTAGATACAATGTGCAAGATAACGTTTATGTAGCATTTCTTTATTGTCGAAATGATGACATTTCATAACAGGATGAAATCAAAGTGACTAAAACGTTTTAAAAGTTATTACATCGTTTCAGATAATACATAATAATGATAATTCATTCTATTTACGGGCGCCTTTCAAAGCACCCAAGGACACCTTACAATTCATAACATATTCCAAGGAAAGGTTTTAAGACAGTACAAAGAATGCAGTCCGGGTGATGTTTTTTATGTGGGGTGCAGAGGAGAGAGCTGTCCAGAATGACACCAAGATGTTGTGTTTGTGTTCTTGATAAGCCATGAAAAGAGTAAAATAAGTGTCTCCTGTTCACCAAAACATACCCATCTGTTATGGAAAAAGAAAGTATTCCAAAAGTAATCTGAATACTATTTATAACATTCTGGGCTATACAAAAATCGCTGGCCCGCGATAGTGTCTATTGGTTACATTTCGGCCCTTGGACAAATGTAGTTGGTGATCCCTGGTCTACAGTCTAGTGAGCTTCAAGGGTGGAAACATAACACAAACGCGAGATGTTGAAATAAAATTGTATTTCACAAAATAGGCAAAGAGAAATGCTTTACACTGGCAGATGCTTGAAAAAATAAAGTTTCTTCCCAAATATTATATGAAATATAATACGAGAATGCATTCGCGTCTCACGTCAATGCTGTCAGTCTAAGTATGCAGATTAGAGAACATGCAATAAAAAAAAGCCCATTAAGAACAACAAGCAGACTGGGTTTCACTGTTATTAAATATAACAGTGAATATATATTTCACAAAATAGGCAAAAATAAACAATGCTTTACACTGACAGATGTTATTATAACCGTGAATATATATTTCAAAAAATACTGTAGGCAAAGATAAACAATGCTTTACACTGACAGATATTAAATATAACAGTGAATATATATTTCACAAAATAGCTTTACACTGACAGATGCTTGAAAAAACTGTTTCTTCCCAAATATTAAAATGTTTCAACTTTAGGGTGAACAGTATAACAAACTTGAGTTTCAACAGTAGACCAAATAAGGCAACATGGTAACATATGCCTCCTCGCACAGCCCTCTGCTCAGTGAGGTCCACGTAACCATGCTACAGCCAACTTTGAATGCTTACTTTTATACTTCTTGCATATAATCAACATTTCTGTCAAAGAGGTGAGTCACCGAATCTCTGATGGCTGCGTGTTTGGAACATGAGGCGATCCCAAACAGTGACATTAGGCACGGGAAAGCAATGTTTTGAGGACTTGTCCTTTTGTGGATAGTCTGTTTCCATCTAGCTCCATCATTATTTTCTGCAGTGCTTCAAATGTAAACTTCAGCTCTGGAGGGTAGCTCAAGTTTAGAGCATACACGAGCGCAAACATCATCGCCACCGCAAAAGATACGTTTCCCAACTCATCCAGCACTTCGACCCCCTCCAGAATGATCCCAACGTTCTCGGGGTCATCCCCAGGCTCTGCACCTTCGTGTCGAATGACAAATATTCCGAAGACCGTCTCTGCCATTGCCGTTTGACTGCTGTTGTCGATGCTCTGTGAAAAAACAAATAAGAAGGAGAGTGATTTTCACTGATGTGCATTACATCCCATTTCTATAATGTGTCATATTGAGCTTTATGTAGTTTGGGTTTTCCAAATTGAAAAAAAAGAAAGAACAAAAGACACTGTTTCCAAAAAGCATTAACACATCCAACATCATCAAAATGTAAAGGCAACATTTCCCTAAGGGTTAGTTTTAGAAGAAACACAATCCATTCCAACTATGATCATCCTCCTCTTTGTGAAGATAAAAAAGGTAAAACAACATACCATGTATTCCTTCACCAGCTTCTCTGGATGTCTATTAAAGTAGACACAAAGACCTTTGAGGATGCATTCGCGTCTCACGTCAATGCTGTCAGTCTAAGTATGCAGATCAGAGAACATGCAATAAAAAATTCGGTGGACGCGCCGGCGCGTCCAAGTGCGCATCATTTACGTAGATTAATCATATATTTTCGATTATAGGGAGTAGAAATATGATTCAGATATCCGCGGAATCGCTGAAAGTGTAGCTTTCCAGCGGTATCTCCTGTGAGACTGTAACCAGGGCACAGCAGCCAATATGGCCGCTCAAAGCAGCTTGACTTTACACTGTGTGGGATTGGTGGATTGGTGTGTCCGTCAAGGAAATCTCGGCCGGCAGCCATCATGGTCTGAAATGACCAATGGACATCGAGAAATCACTAAGGACCTACCCACCAAGTAAAAAAAAACATAAACCATGTGTCTCCCATCAGTTTACGTCTGTGAGGAGAAAGATAGAGACAGAAAATGGCTTATAAAAAAACTTTACAGTCGCCGACTTCGCTAGAGATTTTTTTCGCTAGCAGCAGTGAAGATAGAGCCTCAGAACCTGAAGTCTTCGACTCTTCTGAAGAAGAAGAATACAAAGACAACAACAAGGATCCATTTGGATATGGGTGGGTGTAAATATTACAGTAATAGTGTACTGGCAATGTATGGGAAATACCGCGAAAAGTAACAATAGGTTTATTGATATATTTTTTATCGATAGTCAGGAACTTTTTCTTGGGACAAAATAGACTCTCCATTAGCAAACGTTTAGTCTGTGTTAACGTTATTTTGGTGTGTAAAAGTGAGATTACATGTGTAGATGATTAAATTAATCATTTATTCGTCCCACAACGGAGACATTTACAGTGGCTATACAGATGGAGCGCTCCATTTCAGACGCCTACCCGTGCGGGTCCGTGATCGGCACGGGGTGGGCCCCTGCTGAAAAGGAAAACCCCCCCGCAGGACTTGAAACGCCCCCTTGATAAATACATTTAATTATAATGAAACCAGCTGCAATGGATAATGGATCCACCAGGGGGAGCCGTGATTAAAAAGCTGCCACACTGGAACTCATGTGAAATAAACAGCTGATCTGCAGGTATCTGATATAGCGGATATTTGTTAAGATCCATATGTCACGGATAGGATCATATTCTGTGCTAAATAAGAGACATGTAATCATTTACTAAACATCCCCATGTTTTTAATTAACAAAATAATGTTTAATTCACGTTGGCGTAAGTACAAAACCATCGCTATGTTTTTAGATCAGGAAATGCATCCAGGCTCAAACAAACGATTTTCAATCATCATCCTCACGATCATTTAATGTATCATATGTTCGCGAGTTGAAATGAATGCACTAAATTTAATCCACGTGAGTTTACAACAACAAAAATAATCGCTTTGTTTTTATATCACATCCGACCGGAGGAAAATGCAGCACGGGTCTCACTACCGATCATCCTAATCCCACGGGCAAACAATAATATGTACAGTGTTAATAGTTTACTGTATTATTAGTGTCTAATATTACTGGGGATTTCGGAATGGTAGCCTACTGGATTTTGATTTATTGTATCGGCTTCATATCGCAATATATTCCCGAAGTCTGAAATGCAAAAATGTCCCACATTAGGGCAATTCACCCTACATTTAATCATTCATACAAAATCATATTTTGTTTCTTTTTAACGAAATAAATGTGGTTTAATCATAATTTACTGTGTTAATTGTTTAGTATTGTTTAACTTGAAGGTGCCTGATGTGAACATTTCCAGAAGAACTCTAGCTTGAATGGCCTTTGTATGTATACAGTAGGCCTACACATAGGCGGCGCGTGAGGCTCAGGTTTGGGAAGGCTAAATAACTTTTTTTTTCATTTTACGCTGCCCGCCTCCGGCGTCTATAGAAAAGAGATCAACTTAGTGAAAGCACCGCCTGCTGACCGATCAGAGCTCAGTGTGCGGAGTTTAAATCTATCAAGTCATATTACAGGAAAAAGGAAATGCAGTTTAAACTGCCGTATGCAGAGAAGACGCCGACGTGTCGCACTTATCATTCATATCACACTGACATCACATCATCAATCAGATCATCGATCTCACATCGATATCACAATATTTCCTTATCTGAGTCAGCTTCTCGAGCCGTATCTGGCCGTGCAACACTTAGTTACATTGTCACATATACTGTATGCAGACGTATTATTTTAAGCAACACATTAAGTTGACGAAACACTCAACTCAAATGTAATAAAGTCAGATCCCCTCGTGTTTTAGATGGGGCAGTATCATAAAACTGTTGTACGCTTTCAAACACTCGGTAGTTTATTTTTTAACGAGTTGTTCTGTATTCTCCTTGCAGGTGCAACTATGTGGCTTCTATCCTGGATTATATGTTTAAGTCATCATGGATGTTTAAAGTTCATATTTGTCTAATATTAGTTTACTTTTCATTAATGAAGTATGATGTTGCGCTGTCAGTACACTTGTCCCTGTTTGTGATTGGTCAAATGTAGCTAACCCCGCCCCTTTCACGTGAACGCGTTCTCAGCTGGAGAGAGAAACCCTGGCTTGATTTACCGAGTTGATAACCAGCGCCGTAGGACCGTTTAGCGAGATCGCTAAGGGTTAGTTAAGATAACTCAAGCATATCCAGGGTCTGTTGAACTGGCTTCGTGGTACAGGGCACAGGTGGCTGCATAGCAGCGCTAATGTCAAAGACATTATATTTGTATTTGACCAGGATGCAGTTACACAAATATTTGGGAAGGCTTAGCCTTCCCTAGCCTACAGCACCCGCCGCCCCTGGGCCTACAGTATAGCCCAACCATGTACACCTTCCTTTTTTCCTGTCCAAAGTTTGAATTGGAGAAAGGTAATGGTTATCGATGGTGCTTTTATAGCCTATTGTATCATAACTGTGTGATTTATATTGCTTTTCAAATGCATATGGCCACCCATTTACACTGCTCTTCCCGTCAAGAATATGAATAGAACTTAGTTAGATCACTTTACATTTCTGAAAATAAATTTTTAATCACACACGTCTCCCCGTCCCGAAAATGATAAATAAAATAAAAAGAGGAAACCATTTTCAAGTTCAGTTTTCAATGTTTTATTTAAAATAACTGACATAACAGACACCATACTGTAGGCCTATCTGCTGCGGAAACCAGGACGAGCTATTTCGGGATCTGTTTTTCGGGGGCTCCTCAGTCTCTCATTTACCCGGCTCCTGATTAGGCACATCCTGGGGATTGTGTTTACAAACATTGACCATACCGTTCACCAGCCCCCACCCCCCATGTTGCCTATGCTGTCCTGTGTTGCGAACTCTTTGTTTAAAACAAATTGGCCATCGGAATGTGTGGAGGAATTCTCCCAAGGGTCACATTCCACAGCTCTCCCCCCTCCCCCCCCCCCCCCCCCACTCCTGTGATCTCCCATCCCCTAGTCTGTAGGTTTGTGTTTGCATATTTCTATCCCGTAATTCATACTGGTCCTCTCACGCACATACATTCTCCTTACAGTATACATACATAGGCTATATGAGTCTGTGTATCTACGGACCATTTGTTTTTCTTTATTAAAAAAGTAAACGGAAGAGCGTCTGAGAGGCGTTTTTGCCCTTTTGCTAGTTACCTTACTAAATGGTCTAATGGTCAGTGGAGCGAGGGGGGAGGCCCGCGAAACTCGCGGAAGTGATTTCAAAACAAAAAGCACTCGTTTGCTTGGAACAAAGAAAACGGCCAAGACACACATTGAGTCCAGAAAATGAATGTTATTAAGGGCTGTAAATATAATAAGCCTGTGTCTAAAATTGACAACAGGCTTATTATATTTACAGCCCTTAAGATACACTTTTGTGTTTAACAGCTGACCACTACCATGACATACTTTGTTTTAGTAGATTTCGCATGAGAGCAAAATGTATAAATATGAGCATTACATTGAATATGGATATGAGAACAAAATGCATGAATGTGTGAGTGACAATATATGAATGTGTGCATTGAAATATGATAATATGAGAGCAAAATGTGTGAGTGTAAATATATACGTGTGTGAGAGTGAACATGTATGTACGTAAAAGGAGAATATATGTGTGTAAGAGTGAAAATGTATGTATGTAAAAGGAGAATATATGTGTGTAGAGTGAAAATGTATGTATGTAAAAGGAGAATATATGTGTGTAGAGTGAAAATGTATGTATGTAAAAGGAGAATATATGTGTGTAAGAGTGAAAATATGCTGCATTTTGAATGTCCGATAGTCCACCATTTCCACCGGAAATATCAAACATTTCATAAAAGTGAAAAACAATGAACAAGACTTAACGTATTCATCATAATTAATTATATTTATTTCGTTTGGATGTAGGATTTTTTACTTTGTTTAGAGCAGTGATCTTCTACTATATGAACATTTTGGACCCAAAATCACAAAAAAAACGTAAAAACAGATTTTGAAAATGATATTATTTTTCATATGTAACACAAACATACACAACGAAACCATTTAAAAGCTGGAAATATATACATGGGATGTCACTATGATAATGTGAAAGTTTGATTGAGGTAGCATGGGATTTCATTCTGATAAGGCAAAAGTGTTATTATAAATATAATACAAATATATATATATATACACATTATGTACAAAAATCAGTTTTTTCTGTTTTTATCTGTGCCACGCTTCAAAGCGGTTTCTGTCAACTACGACACAGAGGGCAACATCACAGGTTCCTCCTCCTCCATGTCAAAAAACAAGCTTAAAGCTTGACTCACGTTCAGAGTTCTCTTCATCATAGTTGAATCTTCAAAACTCTAAATCTATCTAACTATATCTAAATTCTCAATGTTTGTCTGTCACTTTACTTCAATCGCAGTCTCCCGCCGTCTCTCTTCGTCTCTTTTCGTCTCGTTTCGTATCACTGCGTTTACCTGATTACGTCACTCCTCCCTGGTAAATACATCCTGTTGAGCAGAATCTACAGTTTCCAGTATTTTTCGTTTCGTAAAATGATCAAATGCGGCGAAGATATTAAAATATGTGCTTCCATTATTCATACTTCTGAAATATATCTGTATTAACTTTATATCATCGTATGTCCGTGTTTATTGGGTCTTTTTGCATGAAACAAAGACTGGCATATAGTTTCAAGCCAGTACTTTCGACAGAAATACACATATACATCCTGTTGAGCAGGATCTACAGTTTCCAGTATTTTTCGTTTCGTAAAATGATCAAATGCGGCGAAGATATTCAAATATGTGCTTCCATTTTTCATACTTTTGAAATGTATTAACTTTATATCATCGTATCTCCGTGTTTACTGGGTCTTTTTGCATGAAACAAAGACTGGGATATAGTTTCAAGCCAGTACTTTCGACAGAAACACACGGCAATGTTGTCCGGACTGTTGTTTTTATGCGGCACCGGCTTGAACAGGTCATGTGATCTGATCACGCCGGTCAACTCCAAAGGGTTAATATTAAATACATATAAGTAATTTTACAACTTGTATTTAGAAATACTCTGTTGTAATTATTGATGCATAAATGTGTTCATCCATTCAATGTGGCATCTGCTATAATGGGGTTAATGTATGATATTACTTAATAATACAATACATTATAATATATGATATGATAATTATATTTTAGTTTTATTCATTTCTTATTTCATAGTTTCTCATTATTATTATTTTTATCGCTCATCTTATTTTTGATTTTATTAATCTGTGTGAATCTGTGCTGTCCTGTTTTTCACTCTCACCCTGTTGCTGTTTGAACTACTGAATTTCCCCACGGGATTAATAAAGGTCCATCTTATCTTATCTTAATGTATAAATTGATTTACTTCAATCTACTGTACTGTGTAAAAACACCAACAATATTACAAGAAATATACTGCATAAAGCAAACTATATACTTTATTTGATCTAAAATATTGATGTTTTTTCATTATAGTAGCTTGTGAAAACCATACAGTAACAAATAAGTGATTACATGCTACAGTATTCAGCAAACACAACTGCAGAGCTGCAAACAGACTAATTTCTACAACACCCAGTTGTCTTTGTGTATTTGTGAATGAAGCGCCATCTCATGGTTAAATCCTGTAATTGAACAAATGGGGAAATTGGGCAACGCCCTCTAGCAATTTGGCAACACCCCCAGCCACTGGCATCCGCTGGGCTTTTGACTGGGACACACCCATCTGAGTCTGATCTGGAGTGCTTCATCTGTAGACATGTTTTTGCTATCGATTATTGTATCATACTGTTCTGTACAGATGAGGCTGTCATAGATTTATTTCTATGTGTGCCTGTGATTATGTTATCATCCTGTACAGATGAGACTTTGTAATCAGATGTAGCCTATGTATGTGTGTCTGTGATTTTATACTGAATGTAAAGTAACTGGAAATACCTGTGTGTGTGTCTGAGAGAGAGAGACTCCTGTCCAACCTCCCAAACTTTATTTTTATGTGTGCATTGTTATTTATGCTTGAGCAACATTTTACTTATTATTTCAATGAAATTAGTTGTAATTATTGTCCTACATTTTAATTTGTTTTACAGAGAGGTTTCACAGCTGCCTGGGCCTAGTGTCCCACAGGCGGTGTTTATCCAGCAGCCACAACATCCATCTGTGCCGGCCCCCAGGTCAAGATCTACCGTGGCTCAAGGGCCTTCACCAGAGCCATCACCACCAAGGACCAGCAGACCAGCATCACTACAGCTGCCTCCACCTCCATCTGCGGCTGCCACCAGGTCAAGATACACCTCAGCACAAAGGCTCCACCACAGCCATCACCTTCAACCCAGCCTACAAGGAGGTCTCGTGGAGGTCTCGTATAGCACTTGAACACCCCACCTACACAGCAACCCATGCACCATCACCCCCATCTTCACAGCAGCCAGACCCACTGTCTTGGAAGACAGACAAAGACCTTGACACTGTCTTGACATTTATAATGAATAGTTGGTTGAAAGTTCTGATGTTCAATATTGTAAATAGTGAGATTTTCCAGTTTCTTATATTTATATAAATAGTTGGTTGAAAAAAACATATTTATAATAAATAGTTGGTTGAATAAAAAGTTTGAATGCTCAATTTGTATTTGTACACCACATGAACCTTGGTATGTAATATGAAGTCATTATTCAGTCCTAATGTATCTCAGTCCCTGCTGTGGTGAAAGTAGAGTGATAAACACCTATTTTACTCAAATTTTGAATTAATTTATTTTCATTTTAGACATGAATTACACATTTATTTACAGTGTAATTCAAATATTTCACTGCTTTTGTGATCCTAAGACTTTGGTAACCAAATCTAAAACACCAAAACAATTCGATCACATGAGTAAATTTGTGTTTTCACAAGAGTTTTGACGATTTTCCGAAAATAAGATGTCAAATTTTAAGCTTTTGAGCTACTTATCTCATCACACAGTGCTCTAAGGTGAGTAATTTGCATATATAGCAATACCAGAGATTGTCCTGAACATTTTGATATTTAACACATGTTAGAAGAAATACATTTAAAAGGTGATTTAAGAAAACATCTAAAAATCGAGAAAATACCCTTAGACTCAAGAGGGTTAAGAACAACAAGCAGACTGGGTTTCACCGTTTCACAAATGTTTTCTTTAAAACCCTGAATGTAATATTGCACTTTAATTAAATGGGTTTAGTTTGGACAGATAATACACTATGCAATTTAAGCAATACATTTTTCTAAAAAAGGAAAACATTTAGTTGTCTTATTTTGAATATTTAAAATGGCTTTTTATTGAAGAAATACTTCTGCTTTAAAAAGGTAATCTGTTTCCAATTACTCGATTAATCAATGGAATAATTGATAGAATACTCGATTACTAAAATAATTGATAGCTGCAGCCCTACAGTACACTCAGTGACCATTGGGGTAGGAACATCTGCCATTTCCATGAAAGACTGCTGTCAGGGACAGCTTTGTAGTGTGTTATTTTAGGCCTTCATAATAGTATGCCGCTCACTCTGATACATTGACCCCCACTGGGGGAATGGATGTGGTGCTAAGTGTCAAAAAAATATCGAAAACATAATGTTCCGGATGCTATGCTATTCACGGAACATCCTAGACTTTGTACAGCTCCTACAATTTCTTTGTCACCTTTACATTGTTTTCATACCTGGGTTATGGGAAGCATGATGCTTTTGATCTTCTTCCCTTGAACTCCACCTTTCTTGGTATACACGTCGATCAGGCTTGTAGAGTGAATATCCAGCGAAGAGAAGAACTTGGATTGCAAATTAATTGTTGTGATTCTCTTAAATTCTGCATTCACCTACAACAAAAAAACAAAACCCACAAAACTCAGATTGGCTATTTTGATGTCACTGTTCACAGGTTTGATTTAGCAGTTCAGTTTAAGACATGCAATTGCATAAATCATGTATTTATTTATATGATTCCTGCATACAAATGCCACTGTACATACAACATTCAGAATTTGTCAATATGTCTTTTATATGGCACATACTGTGCAGTCCGTAAGCATTCATTGTCTAATATATATATCCCAATAAAAGTAAAAAGGGGACGTTCCTTCACACATTCATTCACTTACCTCACACACATGGAAGAGAGCCGGCCACCTGGTTTTGAAATCGGCTATCATTGGTGCCTGCCGAACAACCTCTTGCCTTCTGCATGCAAAGGTCTGTTCCATCAATGTTGCCACCTTGTCCTCATTATTCCTTTGTATTACTTCTGAGAGGAGGGTCACTCTTAACTTTTCAAGCGTCTCTGCCGTTTCCCCGGATGGGTAGGTGGGGCAGTAATTCACCTCTGCTTTTGTCTGCTTTTTCACACCATAGGCAGGACTGCATTTGCCATCAGGTTTGTGTTTTAGGGCATTTACTACAACTTCGGGGCATCCAAGCCGCTTTGTTGGGTAGTTATCAAGTTTATATTTCAAGCTCGTCTTCCATCCGCCATATCCAGTGAAAGAACCGGGTTCTTTCAAACATGGATGTAATGAGACAAGAGCTTTTGCTACCTCCTAAAACTCACTGTCAGAGAGGTAGACTTATAATCTTCTCAGCTAAGCCATCAAGAATGGCAGATTTAAGTTTGTTGTCAGGACTCAACAATGTTCCGTCCGTTTTGAAAGTAGCATTGGCCCTGTCCAGCTGTAGTTCAGTGTCGTAAGAGAACCGGGGCACAATGAAGACGGGGCCATCCAGATGATCTTGACGTGGACTCAGGAGAAGACAGTATGTCAGTATTGACGGAGCTTCCAGATGAGAGAGATAAGGAGTCATTTAGACAGCGGGAAGTGGCAGCAGCTGAGTAGGGAGGGGGCAGGGAGCCAACAGGCTGTGCAGGTGCAACTGATGTAAAGATGACCTTGATGGAACTTCTGTCCTGGACATCTGCTGTTGACAGCAAGTTGGTGAATTCATTCCCAAACTAAGCATCCATGAATTGGAGCCTGAATTCCCCTTCTATTCCACACTGCCTCTTAATTTGCTGTGTGAGTTCAGTGACAGACTCTGGAATCCCATCTGGAAGGATCAATCTCTGGGAACTGTTTTCTCCTGAAATGATTCTGAGCTTCACTGGAGTAGCCATGCCACGGCCGTCTGTGAAAGAGGGAGGACAAAATTAGCCTGCATGTTATACAGAACTTTTTTTTCAAGGGATGCACAAGAGTTAATCTTAATTTCAACAGAGCAATGAGAGGACAAAATAACCATTCAATGTTAAATCTGTCGGTTACCTCATATGTCTGTGTCTTTTTAATGTCACCATTCTGAGAGGTCTGCCAAAGGATAGTCATCTGCCAGTTCCTCAAGCTCAATCAAAACAGTTTCTCTTGTTGGACTCAGCTCAAAGGCTCTGAAATGCTCCCTATACCACCCATAAAGCCTTCTCACCATGAAACATAGTCTCTCCTGTACAATGCAAATCTGAAGAATCTCTCCAAAGTCAGGCAGTCCACTTGTAGACCCATGAGCAACTATCATCCCATTTCTGAATGTTACCCCTTTGCTTGACACACACTTTGTTAAGTGAACTTCAGTTGTACCAGGGAAGTTCTGGGCAATAGTCTGAGCTATTTCTTGTTTCAATACATCCAAAGGCACTGTTGAGACCTTTGTTATTTCCAGGGCAGCTTCATCAAAACGGGATGATACCAGTTGATAGGAAATCATTAGCTGATGCTTAGTAGCTAGCGAGAGGGGCACATTTTTAAAGCAATTGGTGTGTCGCGCAACCTGCTTAAAAAAACTGTGCTTGGCCTCAAAACGCATGGTCCAGAGGCCCACAAGAGGACCAAACATCCTGATCAGTTGTGGATAGTGCTCCAGATAATGATGCTTTGGTAGCAGTCCCACATCAGGGAAGAGTTCTTGGTACTTTTGTCTGTGCTCTGAAATCTTGCCCTCAAGATAGGCAAATGACTCATCTGTTTGTCTTGGAGCAACCACAAGCTCTGCAATGTCTTTTAAGTCCAACAGTATTTGCAATTTGCAATTTTGCAATGTATGTGCGTTCATGTGCAGACGTTGGTTGGGTGGTTCGTTTCCTGCAAGACTCCTGGGGATGTCATGGGACAATGGTCGTTCTGAATTATCAATAGATGTATTCATTTTAAGTGAGCTGACTTCGGGGTTGGAGGAAGTTCAGAGAAGGCCTTAGGGTATGGGAACAGTTAACCTTTGTTAGTTAACTAATCCTAAGGATGTTTAAACATATACAAGTATAGCTTTCAGAGAGGCAGAACATGTGATATTGTGTGTTAGCTAATGTAAGAAGACGGGGCGAACCAGACGGAGTCAACGGCTGCTGACTCATTGCCTAGGGATCGCCCAGAAGTGAAACCGGCCAATGGAGAACTACCAACTCACTGTCTAGGGCTCGCCCAGAAGTGAAATCGCCAATAACAAATATCTGGGGAGGAGCAACCAATACAACTCTTCCCCGCTTACAGATGTAGCACTCCAGATAGGACTCACATGGGTGTGTCCCAGTCAAAAGCCCAGCGGATGCCAGTGGCTGGGGGTGTTGCCAAATTGCTAGAGGGCGTTGCCAAATTTCCCCATTTGTTCAATTACAGGATTTAACCATGAGATGGCACTTCATTCACAAATACACAAAGACAACTGGGTGTTGTAGAACTTAGTCTGTTTGCAATGTTTGCAGCTCTGCAGTTGTGTTTGGTGAATACTGTAGCATTTAATCACTTATTTGTTATGGTTGTCACAGGCTACTATAATGAAAAAACATCAATGTTTTAGATCAAATAAAGTATATAGTTTGCTTTATGCAGTATATTTTTTGTAATATTGTTGGGGTGTTTTTACACAGTACAGTAGATTGAAGTAAATCAACTTATACATTAAGATAAAATAAGATGGACCTTTATTAATCCCCGTGGGGAAATTCAGTAGTTCAAACAGCAACAGGGTAAGAGTGAAAAACAGGACAGCACAGATTCACACAGATTAATAAAATCAAAAATAAGATGAGCGATACAAATTTAAATAATAATAATGAGAAACTATGTAATAAGAAATGAATAAAACTAAAATATAATTATCATATCTTATATTATATTATATTATAATGTATTGTATTATTAAGTAATATCATACATTAACCCCATTATAGCAGATGCCACATTGAATGGATGAACACATTTATGCATCAATAATTACAACAGAGTATTTCTAAATACAAGTTGTAAAAATACTTATGTATTTAATATTAATAACATAATGATTAATTTCAGATGATAATACTTTTCAGGGTTGGGTCCGGTCTGACAGCGCTTAGCTCTGCTGCAGAGAAGATCACTGCTCTAAACAAAGTCAAAAATCCTACATCCAAACGGAATAAATATAATTAATTATGATGAATACGTTAAGTCTTGTTCATTGTTTTTCACTTTTATTAAATGTTTGATATTTCCGGCACAGACCCTTTCATACCGGCAATGCGCGATTGAAACAACAGAAAGTTGTTTAAATATGCCAGTGTTAATTTCGTCAACGAAAACTATGATGAAAAATGTTCGTCAACAACCTTTTTTACATGACTAAGACGAGACGATGACGAGCTAAAAATAGATTCTTGATAACGAAAACTATGACGAAATGTATATTTAGTTTTCGTTGACAAGACGAGACGGGATTAAGGTGTTAATGGTGGACTATCGGACATTCAAAAATGCAGCATATTTTCCCCCAAGTGTCCATCTTGTCTGTCAAAATGCATCTTACGTTTCTAACTTGCAATATCATTATTTCCGCTCTCTTCACTCCAGAAGAGCGATCTCCCTGTGTCTCTCTGTGTGCGGGGGGCGGGGCCTAACAGACACGCTGCAGCGGACACAGAGATCTGCCGGGGACGGAGCATTCAGAGAGTAGAGACACATTTTGACTAAAAGTTGACTAAAATGTAATTTTTCGTCGACTAAAACTAGACTAACACGTTTTGAGTTTTCGTCGACTAAAACTAGACTAAAACTACGAAGGATAGGAATGACTAAAATGTGACTAAAACTAATAACCATTTCCGTCTAAAGACTAAGACTAAATCAAAAACGGCTGCCAAAATTTGCGAACACAAACCTACAGACTGGGGGTTGGGAGATCACAGGAGGGGGGGGGAGAGCTGTGGAATGTGACCTTCCCCCTTTGGAGACTTACTCCACACATTCCGATAATTAGTTTTAAACAAAGAGTTTGCAGCATACAGCACAGGTAACATGGGGGGTGGGGGCTTCTCAAAATATTTTTGTTTGTTGTTGTTTTGTGTCAGTTTTACATCGCCACTTCCATTCATATTTTTCATCATTGTTCCACAATGTTTATCATGAAATTAATATCCATATATTTTATACTATACTTGCACTGCTTACCGTTTTCATACTTTATATATCTTAGCATATTCATACACTAAACTATCTGCACCAAACATACACAGGTTAACTACCTCTTAACAGTCATTCCCCATAATTAATAAACACAAAATAAATAATAAATAATTGCATGGTTCATAGCAGGAATTTAAAACACGGAAGTGATGCAGCTCCGTCTTTTCTCCGAAATGTTTGGTGTGTTGTGTGTGTGTGTGTGTGTGTCGGCTGTCAGTGGCGGAGTGAGTCACTCATGTGATCCGCTCCGTCACATTATCCTCTCCCTCCCCAAGGTTGGCGATGTGCGGCAACCTGGAAAGGCAATCAGCCACCTCTACGCTTTGGCAATGCGTCCAAACCGCAACAAACACTTCACAATGTTCTCACCGCACTGGCACTGTGGAATCTCCGCACAGTGCCTCCACCCAGGTGCCGGCCGATCAGGCCGGCCATCGGAGTCCGACCGAAGAAACAGATCACCAACCGGAACAGAAGTTCGTAGGTCCCGGAGCTCCGTCAACAGGAACCCCTCTCGCCCTGGTCCACTGGCCGACCCTGAGGCCGCAGGAGCCGCTGGGCCCACCCAGGACCCGTCCTAATCATCGTCCTCCGTCTCCCATGCCCGCTCCGACCCGGCAGCCGCGCTCTCCTCCTGCTGCTGCTGACGCCGGGGTCGTAGTCCCGTGCGCCGCTCCGCAACGCCGGCCAGCTTCCTCCGACTAGCCATCCCACTTCTGACACCATATGTGACGGGGTTCAAATTGTCCGTCCGAAAACACTGGCCTAGTCGGTTGGGTAAGCTCCAAAACTTTATTTTCAGCAACAACAAAAAAATAGCGAACCAGCACAAGTTAGAAAAACGAAAAAAACGTCCAAATCAGACCGTCCATAATTCCCGGAGAGTAAACGTGTTCAGCTGTTGCCTTCTCTGCAACGATCTCTCAAACACGTCCCAGCTGTTGCCTTCTCTGCAACATTCCCCGAGTTCCCTTCCAGGGCCAAACCCGTCCCTTATTAACCCATAGCCCCTCCCACCAGGCTTACCGTCAACAGGTGACAACAATTAAACTCCAAACCACATTTCAACATAAATGTAATTTCCTCAAACATGAGGAAACTATCTGCACCAAACATACACAGGTTAACTACCTCTTAACAGTCATTCCCCATAATTAATAAACACAAAATAAATAATAAATAATTGCATGGTTCATAGCAGGCATTTAAAACACGGAAGTGATGCAGCTCCGTCTTTTCTCCGAAATGTTTGGTGTGTTGTGTGTGTGTGTGTGTGTGTCGGCTGTCAGTGGCGGAGTGAGTCACTCACGTGATCCGCTCCGTCACAAAGGTACAAGCTAGACTTTTATTTAGCATCTGAAAACCATTGTACACAACTTCATTCCCGGGAAGCGAAGACCGGCGGAAACAGGAAGTCCGGTTCACTAAAATGTCCGTGCAGAACAATACCCCAACCCATAGATCCGTGGGTGAATAATGTCAATCACCACAGTGTACACATTAACAACAACTACACTATTTTGGCAGTGTAACAATTAAACAAGAACCACACTCTTTTGGCAGTAACAATTAGATAAATAATAAACTGTCAGACTGACACTGAAGACAAACAAACTATTTTCAGCAATCAATCTGTTTAGTTGACTCTGGGTGACATGTGGCGATTTAAAAAAATTGTTTTTTGGCTGTTTAGATGGTGTTGCTCCATCTGGGTCACTGCCGGTGGTTGAGACGGTGGGGTCTTTGGCGACTAGTTTTATAGCCTCATGTACATTAGTTAGGTGCTTCAGGAGATTGGCATTGCTGTTATTCGATGTGGACAATGCTTTCTGTCCTGCACACAGTTTACATTTGACCTTAAGATTTTGTGCGTCCTTTATCCCCACAAATTGAAAATAGTGGTTATATCTCCAAGTTGTAAATGCGCTGCTGCTCTCGCTGATACTTGCATCTGCCATAGTGTGTGTGTGTGTGTGTGTGTGTGTGTGTGTGTGTGTGTGTGTGTGTGTGTGTGTGTGTGTGTGTGTGTGGTGAGCGTTGCCGTGTATGTGTGTGTGTTAGCAAGTGTTTGTGTGTCTTAGCAAGTGTTTGTGTGTCTGTGTATTTTCCCCATAAAGCAAGACCCGCCCAACTCTGTCTCTGATTGGCTTACCCTGTAATGTTACCCCACGTTAACCAATCATCACTCCTCTCTGGTTACTTTCACTTTTCCATGGTGCTGTGAGAGGACATCGCTGTATTCATTTCAATTCGCGAACATATGATACATTAAATTATCGTGAGGATGATGATTGAAAATCGTTGGTTTGAGCCGGGGTGCATTTCCTGATGAAAAAACATAGCGATGGTTTTGTACTTACGCCAACGTGAATTAAACAACCTTATTTTGTTAAATAAAAACATGGTGATGTTTTGTAAATGATTACATGTCTCTTATTTAGCACAGAATATGATCCTATCCGTGACATATGGATCTTAACAAATATCCGATCAGATACCTGTAGATCTATCAGCTGTTTATTTCACATGAGTTCCAGTGTGGCAGCTTTTCACGGCTCCCCCTGGTGGATCCATGATCCATTGCAGCTGGTTTCATTAAAATTACATTTATTTATCAAGGGGGCATATCAAGTCCTGCGGGGGGGTTTTCCTTTTCAGCAGGGGCCCACCCCGTGCCGATCACGGACCCGCACGGGTAGGCGTCTGAAATGAAGCGCTACATCTGTATGTGTATAAATACTGTAACATTCTTACACTCGGGGCTGTCTTCTGACTGACTGCCCTGAGACGTATCTCACACGGTGGTAGAATTCAGCCCGGAGTGCTAAAGCAAACAGATATTGTTCTAAACTGTATTAAAGTAAACAGGTATTATCTTGAACTGTATTGAAGTGAACATGTATTATTTGGGACTGTTTTAAAGTAATTATCACTTACACTCAATGACTCAGATACCCTGCTACACACACATACACCTCCTTCCACCAGCACACACACATATTATTTGCTCACCTACGCTCACTGACCCAGATACCAGCACACACACACATACACATCCTCCCACCAGCACACACACATATTCTTTTCAAGGTTCTTTCTGGGGCCAATATAATCTCAAGCACCAATATATCTGTCTACAATGTTTGATTGTCTGGAAAGGAATAGTTTGTGTGAAATCTTCCTTGGGAAAGTAAAGGAGTGAAGTCAGGTGGAAGATAAAGATTGACTGTCTCACGCTCTGTTCAGAAGTAATGTACCAATATATCTGTGTACAATGTTTGATTGTCTGGGAAAGAATAGAGTTTGTGTGAAATATTCCTTGGGAAAGTAAAGGAGTGAACCCAGGTTAGGGTTGGAAAGGGTGCAAAGAATAAATTGAACAAAGGGTGCATATAGGCCAGGGAAGGAGTGGATAGTGAAGAAGAAAGGAGAAAAGCAGTGGTATGGTGTGATGCCCCTGTGGGTTCATCTAGAGAGGGTGTGGCTGTGCTGGCTGTGTTGTCTGTGCTGCCTTGATTGCAGTAACTCAGGGCACCTGGGTCTGGTGCCCTGCAGCTATTTAAAGCCTCTGCTCCTCTCTGTCTCTCTCTGGTTTTCCATACAGGCCCCCGGTTTTGTTGAGTATATGTTGTTGTTACTTTAGTTACTTTACTTTGCGCACCTCAACACCCTCACCCATACACGTCCACGCAACCCTCACCCTGCATTTACACTACTGATACCACTGACGTCCACACCTCATGCCTTACTTATTGTTGCACTTCATTTAATTTAACTAATTTGAATTGTTTGCTTTAAATAAACATATTTTGATAACCGTTGACATGGTGTGTCTCCTTTTTGTTGTGGCCTTTTGAGCCAGGTCATAACAAATGGATATAATGTTGATGTTAAATAGTTCACGTTTAATAAAGAAGAGAAAGTCTGTGTAAGGACTGAAGAAGAGAGAACAAAGTGAGGAAAATAATGGAGGAGGGAATTGGAAATGAGTCATAAAACTTTTGCAGAAAGCAGAGGAAGAGACAATAGTGTTAGAAGAAGGGAGTGAAGAACAGAGCAGTAAAAGACAGCAGAGGTGCCAGCCAGGATCACATGTAAGAGAATAAGATACATTTCATGTTTCTTTTTTACATCTGAAGTGTATGAGGTGCCAGCCAGGATCACATGTACTATAAGAGAATAAGATGCATTTTATTTTATTGTTTTACTTATTAATTATATGGTCAATCTTAATACCCCTTTTTGTTTTATATGTTCTTCTTTCAGTGGATGTGAGGCATGTTCCCTGGATCAGAGATCTGAAGTGACTTCAACCAGCTGCTGACTGTATTTGTGTGAGTTAAGGCATTAGTTTGCTTCATTAAAGGGTGTTAATGAATAAGTGTTCTCCAGTGCCTTTTGTCCGCTTTAAGGTATTATTAAGGTAGGTTTAATTTTGCTCTCAAAGTGCACCAGATTGATGCTTTTAACTTCAATATTTTAAAACAAATCTTCCCGGGGGAGCATGCCCCCGGACCCCCATAGAGGAGGTTAGGTCCGCCATCCACTTGGGTGGGGAGTGTTGCAGTAGAAAATTCCACTGTAGCGCCCGGTACCTTAATGGGAAACCCTACATGTTTGAGCACCCTCTATGAAACGGCAAGCTACCCCACAGCACCCCCAAAAGAGCAACAACAACAAAATTCCCATTTAATTCCCCATCTGGGCTAAGTCCCGGATCTCCTACAATCCTAAATCCACCCCTGCTTATCAACTAAACTCATATTAGCTTTTGAATATTTTTTGAATCTCTGTTAAAGGATACAGTTATTTGCTGTGAATTTAACCTATTGCTATAACTCGATTATAATAGCTAAATAATCAAAATATTATTTACTTTTTTAGACATGGCTTGATAAATTGAGCATGCAACTGCATAAATGCATTTATTGAGTCACCTTTGCTAGTGCTAGGACTTGTTATAATGATGGTGGTAAGATTGATATATTCTGCATTTTGCGTATTGAGTCAGAAAATCATAATGAAGAGAAAGAGAGCAGACATAGCATCCTTCTTCAATATGAAGAGAAAGAGAGCAGACATAGCATCCTTCTTTAATAAGAAGAAACTAGCGGAGGCACAGGAGAATGAAAGACAGGGTCAGATGGAGAAAGGAAAGACAGACAGAGAGAGCGAGGGAGAGGAGTCGCCAGTGAGACCTGGCCCAAGTAGACCTCCAGGTATACAGACTCTCCCTCATACACCTGGCTACAGTGTTACCTTCATTGATATTGTCCACTAGTGTTTTCTATCTATATTCACATCATGTTGAAAATGCATTTAAAAAGCTTTAAGTAAATAGTTTCACCACCTTAACCTGTTAAGCCCGAAGGTCCCCGCCGGCGGGGACCCTGGTTGTTTTTTTCACGACACTGTGTCTCAGGGCATCTTAATATTTAAAAACCTATTAATGTGTTATACCAGATTAACGAGAAGAATCTCAGCTAACTGGCTATACGAACCATTTTTACCGAAACAAAACACAAGTCTCACAAGAAGCGTTAGCATTAGCCCTTAGCTAAAACGGGCCGATGCTACTTCCGGTGCTAACTAGCAAAAACGATCTTTAAAACTTAATATTTTCTGCACAAACTACATATCATCTGAAAGCTGATACTCCACAGATTATTTTATTATAAGTATCATCACTGTAGGACACAAACTCACTGAGATATCAGCCAGAACAGAGAAGAAAAAAAACAACAGTTTTCAAAACCATAACAATAATTATGTCTTACCGTTGCTGTTTTGTGATCAAAGCTCGTGTTCAAGGGAATACAAACGCTGTTTAAGGTTAATCCAATGTCTATTAGTCACTTTATAATTGTTCCTGATAATCAATCATTACATTCATGGCAGCAGAGTAGGTATACATGTTTGCAGTCCCGAGCTAATGCTGTCTCACGTGCTGTTTACGCAAACCTCTCTCTACTTGACGTAAGTGTGTAGCGGGACTTACTAACTGTCACTCGATTCTATTGGCTCTAACGGTTCAGAAAAGGTGTCAATCACCCAAATCGACCAATGGGTTCCAAAGATATGATCCTGCGTAGTATAAACTACGCCCGCTCCGGCTCCATTACGCATTACGCAGCCAGAAGGGAGAGCTTCACCACCGAGGCGAGCAGGTGCTAGAGATGCTAGCTGACGATAGCTCATACCAGATGACTCTTCGTCGGATGATGAAGATCTCCTCCAGCCAGACCTGGATCCGGACAGTAGTGACTCGGATGTTGAACTTCCACCACGGGAAAGCAATGTAATCTCTCTGTTTTTATATATTACTTATGTGTTTGGTGGAACTGCGTCACAGTGCTAGCTTAGCCAAGAAGCTACAGGAATGATTAGGCAAAATGCTAAATAGTGTTACTTGTCTTTTTGGAGTTACATTTTCTAAATGAATGGCCAGTGAATGAATATACATGTTTACTTATTTATTTGGTGTAATATTATTCATTTATAGTCTAATATTATCCTATAAGTATAAGCCAGTGAATTAATCTAATCTCTTTGTTTTTCCACATTTGTTAGATGAGGAGTGACCCCAGCAGGACAAAGCCACACACCCAGAAGACTTTCAGGGAGCAGCTTGCTGCAGAATTGTTGGAGTTTGCTGAAGGCCCTGCTGAAGGCCCTGCACCTCCACCACCCCCACCCCCTCCTCCACCACTCACATGCATGTCCGAGTATTATGGGGAAGATGCCACCAAGGTCAGGAAGAAATGCAGGAGGTGCCTAGATGCTGGACTCAAAAGGGTGAAGACACCTGTGTACTGCAGGAAGTGCCAGGTCCCTCTGTGCTTCACTGTCAAAAAGAACTGTTTCAGGGAGTGGCACGACCTAAATACTGGAACATTCAGGTAGGTATAAAGTTCAGGTAGGTATAACGTTTTGCGAGTGTTTATTTAAAAAAAAAAAAACTTGTTGTTTTTATATACCTAGTGTGATTTTATTGTATAGTGTGTTGGTAAAATATTTGTTGTTTTTACAAACCTACAGTGTGGTTTTATTGTATAGTACAGGGGTCTTCAACTAAAATTCAACGAGGTCCAGTTAGAGAAAATCTCCCCATGCAAATGTCCGGAACATCAAAATGTCTAATCAATCAATCAATCAATGTTTATTTATATAGCCCAATATCACAAATGTTACATTTGTCTCAGTGGACTTCACAGTGTGTACAGAATATCAGTATGACAATATGACACCCTCTGTCCTTAGACCCTCACATCGTACAAGGAAAAACTTCCAGAGAAAACCCACAGTTTAAAGGGAAAAATGGGAGAAACCTCAGGGAGAGCAACAGAGGAGGGATCCCTCTCCCAGGACGGACAGACGTGCAATAGATGCCGTGTGTAAATGGAAGAGATAATACATGTCTAACTTGCTATGAATTAGTGTGATATATATTGAAGTGACCTGTAGCTTTATCAACGTCTGCATGTAATCAACAACTGACTGCCAATCAAATAAAGAAAGTACAATTCAAAAACAACAATATTTATTGTCAATTAACATTACTTAAATACTGTGGATATGTGTAATGTTCCTCTCGGGCTGCATTTACAAATAAAATAGAGAAAATAAATAAAATAGCTTTTGAAAATATGTGCATCTTAAAAGTGCTTAATTTTAGATAAATAAAATAAAGTGTAGCAGCAGCTTGAGTTTCCCTTTTTCTTTGTTAACCGTTTCACATCATGACTTAACAGTTTCAGCCGATTATAGAACAATATCAGTCTTTACACATCATAACAATTGAACAGTTTTAAAGTTTCTCTTTCTTTCCCTCTTATATTGCAGTCCCTCACTCACTTTTTTTAAATTCAGTGTGAGAATTGAGCTTGAGCTTGTCCTGCCAGGAGTTTGTAAATCTGGGCTGACATGGAGTCAGGGCTATTCTCATACACATGCAGGTGCTCATTGGTTACAGTGATGCAAACACAGGTATGGTGAAAAAAGAGAGAACTATTCGAAGCAGAAAAAAAACAGCGTAATATACCATCTGACAAAGGCCTGTGCTATAATGCTTCAATTAACTGGCTATTTTTTATAATATACTCAGATCAATAGGAGACAGAGATGTTAAGTTAAAAATCAAGGGTTTTTATTATTATTTACAGCAGGGGTGGGGAACCTTTTTCCTTTCAATTTTTACAACATCCTCCGAGGGTCGTACAAATTATTGAACTCAACCTTTGCTTAAAAAAACTAAAATCACAGCCCATTCATTTCGCCTTTATTTCATGCTGTGCAAAGAAAAAGCAACCTCTTAATCCAGATATCTCACCATGACTCACGTATGCATGCATGTGCACGGTGTGGGATGACCACCAAAACAGAAAGATATGGACACAAGATGTGTGCAAATGTATTTAGTATACTATCCATGTGAACATGATTTAAGTGGGGGGGGGGGGACCTAACCTCCTCTAGGGGGGTCCGGGGGCATGCTCCCCCGGGAAGATTTGTTTTTAAATATTGAAGATAAAAGCATCAATCTAGTACACTTTGAGAGCAACATTAAGAGATCTATGGATACATCTCTCAACACCCATATGAAACAGAACTGTAAGCATATTTTTCTTTTTGGATATTTTACAAATCACTCCCCTTTTAAACTATATTCTTGTTATTTTTAACAACTTTTTTGTTACTGTCATATAGTATTTTATACCTGTTTTTCATTTAGTCTCATTAATAACTATAATGATCATATCAAGGTGTGCCTTAACCTCACTGAGCTGAGGTTATTTGAGCCTCTCGGGAGATAGCTCTCTTCCACCTGGTTGTAGAAAAGCTCTTTAAATTCGTTAGCATAGCTAGCTAAACAGATGCTAATAACAACAGATCGCCACTGTGCTTACAACTAAAGACACAGCCACGCAAACACTGCGGCATGTGTACGGCTCCTTATGGGTATTGCAATATTGTAAGGGCTGGAGCGGCGTTCCGGTGCTCAGCACTCCTTTCAGACGAGACATATACCACGTGAAGACACGTTACGCTCGTGTTGTGTTCAAGGAACCTGTCCTTGGCCAGGAAAAACAGGTACTCGCTTGTTTAATTATTTTTGCGGTCTAGATTTCTTCTTCTTTTTTGAAGTGAGAAGTTGTCCGTCAGTCGGACTGACGGACGGACTCCCTCCCCCCCCCACCCCCAAAACGAAAACTCTTCGGTTCTCCACGAATTACACAAGTCACCCAAATCAGCGTTAAAAAAACGGGAGGCGCCGAAAAATCCCCTATTAATGTATTGATTATAGCTCCCGGTCCGTATAGGTCGGCGTCTGGGTCCGGATCCGGACCGCGGTCCGCCTGTTGCCGACCCCTGGTATAGTACATTGGTAAAATGTTTGTTTTTACATGCCTATAGTGTGTTGGTAAAATGTTTGAAATAAATCTGCCCCAGTTGGAGTCAAATGTTACCTATGTTTCCGTTTTTTTTTATTGTGCAAGTACACCTACAGTGTGGTTTTATTGTATAGTGCGTTGGTACAGTTACATACACACACAGCTACACTTACACATACACACCCACACACCTACACATACCCACACAGCTACACTTACACATACACACCTACACATACCCACACAGCTACACACACCTACACATACCCACACAGCTACACTTACACATACACACCTACACATACACACACCTACACATACACACACCTACACTTACACACACCTAGTACACACACTCACACACACAAAAATATATTTTAAAAAAAATATTTAAAAAAAAAATGTTGTTTTTGTTTTGGGTGGAATGAATACCTATAGTGATGATTCAATGGTCGGTGTTCAAAGCCTCTATTGCCGAAGCCGCGGCGGGGAGCTGTGGTCTCAAGGTCCTAGGTGCCTCAAGGGGCGGTAACCCTCGAACCTCCTGGTGGACACCGGTGGTCAGGGAAGCCGTCCGACTGAAGAAGGAGGCCTTCAGGGATTTGTTATCCCGGGGGACTCCCGAGGCAGTTGCAAGGTACCGACAGGCCCGAAGGGCAGCAGCCTCATCCGTGGCCGAGGAAAAGCAGCGGGTGTGGGAGAAGTTCGGAAAATACATGGAGAAGGACTTTCGTTCGGCACCAAAGTTGTTCTGGAAAACTGTCCGACACCTCAGGAGGGGGAAGCAGGGAACCATCCAAGCTGTGTACAGTAAGGATGGGACGTTGTTGACCTCAACTGATGGAGTGTTAGGGCGTTGGAAGGAACACTTTGAGGAACTCCTGAACCCGACAACTCCGCCCTCTATGTTAGAGGCAGAGCTGGAGTATGACGGGGGATCAACACCAATCTCCCGGGGGGAGGTCACTGAGGTCGTCAAACAACTCCACAGTGGCAAAGCCCCGGGGGTGGATGAGATCCGCCCGGAAATGCTGAAGGCTCTGGGTGTTGAGGAACTGTCATGGTTGACACGTCTCATCAACGTTGCGTGGAAGTCGGAAACAGTACCGAAGGAGTGGCAGACCAGGGTGGTGGTTCCCCTTTTTAAAAAGGGGGATCAGAGGGTGTGTGCCAATTACAGAGGCATCACACTACTCAGCCTCCCCGGGAAAGTTTACTCTAAGGTACTCGAAAGGAGGGTCAGGCCGATTGTTGAACATCAGATTGAGGAGGAACAATGCGGATTCCGTCCTGGTCGTGGAACGACGGATCAGCTTTTTACTCTCGCAAGGATCCTGGAGGGGGCCTGGGAGTACGCTTATCCGGTCTACATGTGTTTTGTAGACTTGGAGAAGGCGTATGACCGAGTTCTCAGGGAGTTACTGTGGGAGGTGCTGCGGGAGTATGGGGTGAGGGGGTCTCTACTCAGGGCCATCCAATCTCTGTACTCCCAAAGCGAGAGCTGTGTCCGGGTCCTCGGCAGTAAGTCGGACACATTTCCGGTGAGGGTTGGCCTCCGCCAGGGCTGCGCTTTGTCACCAATCCTGTTTGTAATATACATGGATCGGATTTCGAGGCGTAGTCGTGGGGGAGGGGGTCTGCAGTTCGGTGGACTAAGGATTGCACCACTGCTTTTTGCAGATGATGTGGTTCTAATGGCTTCATCGGTCTGCGACCTTCAGCACTCACTGGATCGGTTCGCAACCGAGTGTGAAGCGGCTGGGATGAGGATCAGCACCTCCAAATCTGAGGCCATGGTTCTCAGCAGGAAACCGATGGACTGTCCACTTCAAGTAGGGAATGAGTCCTTACCCCAAGTGAAGGAGTTCAAGTATCTCGGGGTCTTGTTCTCGAGTGAGGGAACAATGGAGCGTGAGATGGGCCGGAGAATCGGAGCAGCGGGAGCAGTACTACAGTCGCTTTACCGCACCGTTGTGACGAAAAGGGAGCTGAGCCAGAAGGCAAAGCTCTCTGTCTACCGGGCCATTTTCGTTCCTACCCTCACCTATGGTCATGAAGGATGGGTCATGACCGAAAGAACGAGATCGCGGATACAAGCGGCCGAGATGGGTTTTCTCCGCAGGGTGGCTGGTGTCTCCCTTAGGGATAAGGTGAGAGGTTTGGTCATCAGGGAGGGACTCGGAGTTGAGCCGCTCCTCCTTCGCGTCGAAAGGAGCCAGTTGAGGTGGTTCGGGCACCTAGTTAGGATGCCACCTGGGCGCCTCCCTAGGGAGGTGTTCCAGGCACGTCCAGCTGGGAAGAGACCAAGGGGTAGACCTAGGACCAGGTGGAGGGATTATATCTCTTCGCTGGCCTGGGAGCGCCTTGGGATCCCCCAGTCAGAGCTAGTTGATGTCGCCAGGGAAAATAAAGTTTGGGGCTCTCTGCTGGAACTGCTACCCCCGCGACCCGACCACGGATAAGCGGGAGAAGATGGATGGATGATTCAATGTAATACAATGATTTTTATAGTCTGGTACCTGAAAAAGGTCAAATGGCACTGATGAAACCAAATGTGCCCAAAGCTTATTCCGCCTGGACTCTATTTTCATAAACCTCTCTAAAAAGGTCAAATGTCACTTGTTTTGCCTCAATCTTGATACAGGGTACTTATTATATGTTATACTTTGGATTCCTAAAGCTTTTAGGTTACTAAGCCATCATTCAAGGTTGGTCTTCACTAGTGCTGCGTACCGGTACGCCGAACCGGTACTGGACTTGTAAAAAGTTTCGGTTCAAGTCCGGTTAAAACCGGAACGTCGGGAACCGGTACTTGGACTCGCAAAAAAACTAGCACTTACGTATATTCTGGTGTCTGTGGTTATTTAAACATTCCCTGATAAACGTTATTCAGCGTCAATAAATGAGTGCTAATCCCAGTGTGCTCAGTGTACAACATCACATGTCATTTCACCTTCGATTCACGGTTTGAAAACGTAGCATTTCGCCACATGCTAATGCTAACCGGAAGTGAAGAATGTTCAGAATAAAAGTATGAAGTTAATAGTGTGAACTTCCGGTTTTTTCACAATAAAACTGATTTAAATTAAATAGTGTATTTAATTCAAAATTACGCCATATCAACATTGATTTTAATTTCTAACAGTATGTATATCACTATGTATGTAGTATGTACTGTATAATGTACACATGTAGAGTTGTAGAAAATACATGGTGTACAGACAGTACAGTACACTCTGACTGTACAGTCACTACAGTGGACTCAGGGACTGTTTGGTTACTTTAGTTTGGTAAATGAAATAAATGTTTGAACTTTGTAGTAGTTCACTGTAGTTGCTGTCATAAGTCATTTGTAGACTAAGTGGCAAAAAGTTTTTTTTTTACATTTGTACTTTGTAGAGAAATCTAGACACAAGTTGGAAGGGAGCACAACACACCTGACGAGTTTGAATTTGAGTTGATTATGAGTTTATTTTCAATTGATAATTAGCTCACAATAAGTTCACTTTAGTTACTCACACAACTTGACACAAGCCATGGGTTCGTCCGGACTTATAAGTCCGGACCTGAACCTGAGCCTCTGGACTTGAGTCCGGACCTGAACCTCAATGTGAGTCCAGGTACGCAGCACTAGTCTTCACTATAAGTAATGGGTTTTCTTTAGGCGGAGACAGGAATTTACATTTTTTTGCTATGTTCCATCTGAATTTACTGTGACACAGAAAAATCTATATTGATTCTGACACTTCTACATCCAACTCACAGATGTAACCTTGCTTTGATAACAACAATTATTCATATAAACCTTTTAGAAGTGAAGTTATAGTCATTTGTTCTGGGAATGTCATTTTCGAGCCTGAAACCTGAAAAACAGGCTCGGGGTTTAACAGGTTAAAGTCACATATTCTTTTGTAGTTGTTTTTGCAAAGACCCCAACTCAAATACTGTAGAATTGTCATTATATAACCTGTTGGAAAATGATTTAATCACCTTAAAATCTGATGCTTTTTATTTTTAGATGTTTCCAAAAGACCTGTACAACACCGCATACAGATTCAGAGAGCGAGAGAGATGAGCCCCCACGTACCAGTGGACCTCCAGGTATACAGACTCTTTCACAAATACTGAATATTTGAATTGTACTTTAGTTTTGTCCAATCTGATACAATGGCAATGTTTTAATGCAGCCTGATAATTAATGGATAGGTCTGATCAAGTTTTTTTTGTTTTTTTTAAAACAGACATTTCCAAATCAAGAGCCGATCAACCAGTCCAGCCACACCCGAAACTCTTTCCCAGGACACTCCAGGGTGACAGACGAAGAAACTTTCCTAGCCTTGTGGTACAATGTTCACTCATGGCTAGAGTATTCTCAGATCCAGGACTCTGCACACTGTTTTGCATGCAGGCATTTTGGCCTCCCAAACACAGATTCAGTGTTTACTTCAGCCTTGGGATTTAAGAACTGGAAAAAGGCAAAATTCAGAGATGGATGGTTCACTAAACATGTCAAGGGAGAGGCTCACACAAATGCAATGGTGGCTTGGAAGGAATATGAGAGAGGAGACAAAGTGAATGCATCTTTAATGAGTACCCTGAATAAAGAACATAGTAAGCAGATACAAGAAAATCGTACTTGTATAAAAAGTGTAGCGGAAGTTTTTCTGTTAACAGCAACCCAAAACATTTCACAAAGGGGTCATAGGGAGACAAGAGATGCAGACAACAGGGGAAACTTCTTGGCTATATTAGATGTGATTGCTAACCATGACACAGTTATCAAAAATAAACTCACAGGGCCTCGCAATGCAAAATACACTAGCCACCAAATTCAGAATGAGATTTTGGATACATTAGCTGAAATGGTACGCTCCTCCATCATTAACGAGGTCAAGGAAAGTGAGGTATTTTCCCTAATGGCAGATGAAACTAAAGATACAAAAAAGGAACAGATTGCTGGATATACTTTATTAATCCCCGTGGGGAAATTGTTTCTCTGCATTTGACCCATCCTAGTGTTAGGAGCAGTGGGCTGCCATTTTGAACAGCGCCCGGGGAGCAGTGTAGGGAACGGTGCCTTGCTCAGGGACACCTCGGTAGAACTTGGTCTTGCCGGGACCTGAACTGGTGACCTTCCAGTTGCCAAGCCAAGTCCCTATCGACTTCGCCACCACCGCCCGAGATAAAGGAGCTGTAAAAGAGAGCTTCTTGCACTTTGAGCCTGCAGACCGCCTTGATGCTGCAGGACTGACAGAAAAAATAATCGAGGTCCTTGAGAGATATGGCCTGGAGTACAAAAGTAACCTGGTTGGGCAAGCATACGACGGTGCTTCTGTCATGAGTGGCAAGCACTCCGGCGTTCAAGCTTGAATTAAGGAGGTGGCAAAGCAGGCATTTTATGTCCATTGTAATGCACATAGCCTTAATCTGGTTCTAGTTGACACAGTTAAAGCAGTCCCACAAGCTGAATGCTTTTTTGCGTTTTTTGCAAAGATTTTATGTCTTTGTGTCTGGCTCTTATGTTCACACGAGGTGGCTTAACATTCTGAAAGAAATGTATGCCGGAGCTCCGAAAGAGCTTCAACGGTTGAGTGAAACAAGGTGGGCTTGCCGGCATATAGCTTGCCGTACCGTCTTAGATAGACTACCTGCTATTATTCGTGTCCTTGAGGAAAATAGCTGCAGAACACAGCGGAGATAGAAGTGTTGATGCACGTGGCCTGCTCGCTCAAATTGACCTGCAGTTTATTGGCCTTTTAGTGACATGCACTAAGGTTTAAGGAGATGCAAGATATCTCTCTGACCTTCTACAGTCTCCCACTCTTGATTTGTGTTCAGCTGTGGATCTAGTTGAAGCCCTCGTGAAACGTTTTCAAGACTACAGGGATGAAACCTACTTTGAAGGACTCTGGAAAGAAGTCTTAAATACAAGTGCAAAATGCAATGTTGAGACGGACCCTATCCCAAAAAGAAAGACAAAACAGAGCAGAATGCTAGATGGACATACTGTCATGTCCTCAGTAGGTGCGCGTTCTGAGCAGACCAAGGACACTTTTCGTGCCAGCATATTCTACCCTGTGCTTGATAACATGCTCGGTGAGCTAAATAGACGATTCTCAAAACCAAATTGTGAAATAATGATAGGGATCCAAGCCTTGAATCCTTCAAGCGTTACATTTTGCGAAGAGCAGGCTCTATTTGCATTTGCTTCTATTTATGAATGCAACATAGATGACCTCGGACATGAGGTACACCAAATAAAAATAATCCTAGAGAGGAAAGTAACATCTGGCATGCAGAAGCCCTCTAGCATAGTAGAGCTCACAAAAATCATTGAACCCTTTGAAGAGGTATTCCATGAGCTCTTCCGCTTGTGCAAAATTGCCATTGCCATACCTGTGAGTACTGCTTCCTGTGAACGCAGCTTTTCTACACTCAAGCTAGTAAAGACATACTTGAGATCTACCATGGATGATGATAGATTTAGCAATCTGGGGGTTTTAAGTGTGGAGTCCAGACGAGCAAAGTCCCTGGACTTAGAGGAAATGGTGAATCACTTTGCTGCTAACCACAACAATCGCAGAATACAGCTGTTGTAAGCTGAATGTGAGGAGAAGGAGCAGTGGCTGTTCAGGTGTCACAAAATGACCACTGATTCAACTCTCCAAAGTCTCTGGTCTGTCTCCATCGATATATTAATTTAAGTGAAACAACAAATGAATCACATCCAGGGTATTCCACTGTTTCTATAAATGTCTTGTATGTAAAATGTAAATTAAATGCCTTAATTGTTAATGTTAGACCCTCTTGCACTTAATGTTCATTAAAAAGTAAGATGTATGTCTTAACCAATAATTTAATTAAACTCTTGTTTAAATTATGTGTCTCTGTCACTGAGAGAATGAGCTCATAGTGCTGCTGATCACCATAAGCTAAACAGTATGTATATTGCACTACATTTGTATAATGTAAGCTTTGTTGTTACTTTGCCTGTGGGAATAATAAAAAAATTGTTAGTTCTATTTCGTCCCTACTGACCGCCAGAGGTGGTGCTTTTAGCACTGGATATGTCCATCGCACGCATGCGCAGTTCGAGTACTTAATAACAACAAAGTCACCTGTGACCCACGTGACTACTGCTACATAGGCCGGCGTCACTAGTGGATCGGTTCCTTTTCATCTTCTCGCTTCGCGAGAGTACCGCGGCTACATTCTTGTAGCCTACAGCGTTCAGGTTTGAACGTTTGATCTGAGGGATTTCTCTGCAAGCAGCTGGCCGCGTGCAGCTTCGCGACTGACAGTCGGAGCTACGGGTTGTTAACGCGTCCTCCAGGAGCTGTGGCCGGCTGTGCGCTGTGCAGAGCCTCGACGGACAGGTTTGTGTCAACTTGTTGCTGGTGATGGCTATGTCCCCGCACCCTCTCCCAGCTAAGTTGTCCTGATTGCTGTCTTATTTATTGTTTGGCTTAGACTTTCTGGTGACGACAGTGTTCCCGCTTCCTCTCCCTAAAAGTTGCCCTTATAGCTCTTTTGAAAGTTCTGCTTGTGGCGTTGTGCCCGAGCTATCATTAGCATTTGAGTCCCAGCTTTAGCTGCATCTCTCATTCAATTTAGTATGGAAAGCCCAGTGTGCCATATTTTGCCCGTTTTTTGTTTAGATGCAGAGAGTAAGGTAAGTACTGGCCATGGTTACTACTGTGACCATGGCCTACGGTTTTATGCGGGCTGTTCTATTCCATAGAAGCTAATTATCTGGTCTTAACATTGTGTTTTGACTTGGTTGCTTGATTGTTAGCAGCAGCCGCTTGGCTAACACCTTGCATGTACTGTTAAGCTTCATTATTTAACTCAGCCGGTGAGGGCAGTGCTCTCGCTCCCGCTCCCGGTAACGTATGGTTTTGATTGCAGTAGCGCTATATCGTGGTATTTACTGCTCCTACTAGACTCTAGTCTACTACTACTGTACTAGGATGATATGCAGAGAACAATCTTCACTGTGTGTGCTGTGTGCTCTGAATGTGTGGTCATTAAAGAGGATTTCATCCTCCCAATATTATATTATCTAGGGTGCAGCCGTTGGCTGACACTTTTAGGCACCAGCCACAGTTACTACTGTAACTACGGTTCTAAGCCGTGTAACTACTGGCCATAGTTACTACTGTAGCTACGGTTCCAAGCCGTGTAAGTACTGGCCACAGTTACTACTGTAACCATGGTTCTATGCTGTGTAAGTACTGGCCAGAGTTACTACTGTAACTACGGTTCTAAGCCGTGTAAGTACTGGCCATAGTTACTACTGTAACTACGGGTCTAAGCCGTGTAAATACTGGCCATAGTTACTACTGTAACTACGGTTCTATGCCGTGTAAGCACTGGCCATGGTTACTGCTGTAACTACGGTTCTATGCCGTGTAAGCACTGGCCATGGTTACTGCTGTAACTACGGCTCTGTGCTGTTCTCTTCTTTAGAAGCTAGTTGTCTGGTCTTAAACATTTGTGTTTGACTTGATCTCGCTTGATTGTTAGCAGCAGCCGCTTGGCTAACGTCTTGCGTGTACTGTTAAGCTTCATTATTAACTCAGCTGGTGAAGGCAGTGCTCTCGCTCCCGCTCCCGGTAACGTATTGTTTTGATTGTTAGCAGCAGCCGCTTGGCTAACATCTTGCATGTTTTGTTACAGCTTCTTTATTTAAACTCAGCTGGTGAAGGCAGTGCTCTCGCTCCCGCTCCCTGTAACGTATTGCTCTGATTGTTAGCAGCGGCCGCTTGGCTAACATCTGGCGTGTTCTGTTGAGCTTCATTGTTTAACTCATCCAGTGAAGGCAGTGTTTTTCGCCCCCGCTCCTGGTAGATGTGCTGCTTGATTCTTAGCAGCAGCCGCCTGGCTAAGATGCCCCGTTAAGCTTCTTTATTTAATCCAGCTAGGTGAAGGCAGTGCTCTCGCTCCCTCTGCCGGTAACGTGGGTGTAGTTACATCCCTCTCTGTGTTCGGCGAGTAGGAGCATTGCTCTACTCTTTCCGTTCAGCAGGTAGCCGGTGAAGGCTGTGTTCTTGCACCCGCTCCCGGGTACGCTGCACCTGGCATTCGTTATGAACTCAACCAGTGAAGGCAGTGTTCTCGCCCCCGCTCCTGGTAGATGTGTTGCTTGATTCTAGCAGCAGCCGCCCGGCTAAACTGTCCTGTTAAACGTCTTTATTTAATCCAGCTAGGTGAAGGCAGTGCTCCCGCTCCCTCTGCCGGTAACGTGGGTGTAGTTACATCCCTCTTTGTTTTCGGCGAGTAGGAGCATTGCTCTACTCTTTCCGTTCAGCAGGTAGCTGGGGAAGGCTGTGTTCTCGCGCCCACTCCCGGCTACGCTGCATCCGGCTACCTATAGACTGGCTCATTCATGTAGCGCCTGTATGGCTTCTCTTGAGCCCGATGACGGCAATGACCGCTGCCCCCCTCTGCCTTGGCCTCGAGCATTTGAGGGATGGTCTCACGCAAAGCGCCTGCATGAGCTGTAGATTCATGCCTCAGGCGCTCAGAGTGGCTAGAGTCGCAGAGGTGGCACCTCTCCTCGTCACAACTTCCTCCAGCTCAGTCTGACCGTTCCCGGCGACTTGATGGAGGGATGGCTATGGGTTCACCCCCCAGGTAGAGGGCTAGAAACAGGCTGTCCTCTAAGGTGGGTCGGTTAGCTGCCGTCATGGAGTAGACGAAGTCGCTCCTGTTGGCCCTTCAGCCAGGGGCCGGTGCGGGGGCTACTAGCTTGCCGCCTGGCCCTCTTTCGGTTGCCACACCTCTACTTGAGGATGCCATGTCGCTAGCGGCTCTGGACAAATCTCTTCAATGAAGGGTGGGGCGGGGCCCCGCTCACCCCGAGGAGGCTTCCCACTCCTCTGCTCAGAGCTCTCTGCAGGGCACGGAGGACGCCTTCATGGCGGCCATTATTCGTACAGCCCTGGTACGCTTGCAGCTTCAGGTTCTGCAGGCCGACTCGGCTCAGGCTAGCGCCTTTTTCAGGCATAACCCTGCCCCTTTTCACTCCCACTGTTCCTCCTTCAGAGGAGTACCTGAGGGAGCTCCATGCAGGCTGGAGAGACACCGGGGTGCTCTCCCACTCTGCTGCCAGGCAGGATCCGGCGAGGGTGGGGCTGGGTCGCTTGCCATCCATTGAGCCTGCCATCGCCTCCCCGATTCGGGCTCCTGATGCCAGGTTCCCTCTGCCTCAGTGCAGGGTCACAAACGAGCTGCTCTGTAGGGCCTACGACACAGCGGCACGCAAACTCCCTCTCCCATCTGATACTGGCTTTCTCTACCTCTCTGCAGCAGGCGCCGGCTGAGCCTTCTTTGCTGGGCCTCAGTGATGCATCACTGTAAGCCTTTGCCCTAATGTCTAGGGAATGGGGACGAGTTATGTCCTTATTGGTGCAGACTCGTCGCCAGGTCTGGCCTACGACCGTCCCCGAGACTCTCGGGGACGGTCGTCGGCTGCTTTCCCAGCAGCAGCTCAGTTACTGGGCTGTCTGTACTTCCGACCCTTGGGTGGTTTTCACCTTAACCCAGGGGTACGAACCGCAGTTCCGGCCCCTAGCCTTCGGCCGGGCCAAAATGACAGTCGTCAGCGATCCGGCAGAGGCCCTAGCTCTGGCCCAAGAGTTGTCCGTCCTTCTGTCCAAGGACGCAATCGAGCCAGTAGACCCTCTGCTTAGCCCAGGGGGTTCTACTCTGCGTACTTTCTCGTGAACAAGAAAGTCGGCGGATTTCGCCTGTTCTTGGACCTCAGAGGAATCAACAGATTCCTGAAGGTGCTGCCACTCTATATGCTGACCACAGCACATGCACAGCCGTGGAATTGAGGGATGCCTATTTCCACGTGGGCCGGGCAACATGGCCTTATATTCAGTTCCTTCGGCCCTTGGGCAGGCTGCCTCGGCCATTGGGCCCGCTGGCGTTGCGCCCCATGCAGATGTGGCTGAACAGCCTTTACTTGGACGCCAAGTGGCACAGGCGCAGGGAAGTCAGGGTGTCGCAGCGTTGCCTCCACTCTCAGTCACACTGGAGGGCCTATCTCCTGATGGGCGTGCCCATGGGTGCCATCCCATCCCGCCAGGAGACCGTCACCATAGGTGCAGGTCTCTCAGGGTGGGGTGCAGTACGGCAGGGCAGGACCGTTCAGGGTCAGTAGTCTGCCCAGGAGGGTGCACGCCATGCCAACATGCTAGAGCTTCGGGCTGTGCAGCTTGCACTTACGCACTTTCTACCCCTACTGGGGGGCAAGAATGTGCGTGTTCCTTGGGACAGTAGGTACGCTGTTGCCCAGACAGCAGTCCCTTCTAGACAGTGGGCGTTCTCACTCCACTCTGAATTTATGTGGCTGCTATTTCTGCCCGACATATTCGGGTCGACGGTGCCACGGCGGGGTGCCACAGGTCGGTGTCCCTCTTCCTGAGAGGGAATTTACGGCAGCATCCCCCTAGCACCCCGAGGGCTCCGGCTTGGGACCTGCCCCTGCTGCCGGATGCCCCATCATCTCCTCCCTTCGAGCCCCTGGCCCAGGTGGAGCTTAAGTGGCTGTCCTTAAAAGGCAGGATTTCTGCTTTCCACGACCTCAGGGAAACGAGTTGGAGAGCTACATGCCCTCTCCGTGAGCGATACATGCCTGAGGTGGAACTCCGATGGCTCGGGTGTTGCCCTCTGGCCGAACGTGGCGTTCCTGCCCAAGGTGCTTCCACTAGCCCACTCCAATCGGCCTATCCAGCTGGCGCGCTTTAACGTCCCACAGGAAACGGCACACCTGATTTGCTGTGCCCTGTGCGTGCCCTAGAGGCGTATATTGGTGCTACGGCCCATATACGACAGTCAGAGCAGCTCTTCATTTGCCATGGCGGCACGAGAAGGGGCTGTGCTCTCTCCAAGCAGCGGCTGTCCCACTGGGTTGTGGATACAATCTCACATGCCTGTGGGGCCAGTGGCCGCCCCCCACGATCAGGGGTGAGATGTCACTCTACAAGGAGCATCTCAACGTCTTGGGCTGCCCTGAGAGGGGTGTCCCTGGAGACCATCTGCGCTGCGGCGTCGTGGGCATCGTCTGGCACATTCTCCAGGTTCTACCGGGTCAATGTCGCCACTCCCCATCCTTTGGGCGTGGTCCTGTTGCCGACCTCCGCTGCTTCCAGCTAGGTAAGCAAGTGTTCGGATTCTTCATGACATGGTTGGTATAGTCATCCAGTGCTAAAAGCACCGCCTCTGGCGGTCAGTAGGGACGAAATAGAACGATAGTTATGGCTGTAACTACGGTTCTATGACGTCAGTGCGACATCTTGAAGGACATCTAATTTCTCTAAATGAGGATCGAGCATGGAGGAGGCTCTCTGGAGGAGCTGTGATTGAGGATACACTGATGTAAACTCCGGGGATATATTTCCGGCAACAGTGGAGTATAAAAGAGGCGTGACAAACGGCTGGAATCATTTAAAACCATGGCAGGAGCACTGCACAAAAGTATTGTTAATAGGTTGCACAAGTCCGCCCCTCTGTAAACAGTTAGAGCCTCGTTCTAACCCAGCACATTCTCACTCCCAACTCGGCCTATGTTGACGTTATGTCAGGGTCCCTATCGTCACTTTCCAACGCAAGGGTGGCCCTTTAGCATCGAGTTTCAACTATCAGGGAGTCCCATTGACTTGCATAGAGCTCCCTGAACGTTGGTAATAGACGAGTTGGGATCGCGGAGAAATGCTCTCCACAGATCTATTCTCACAGCGTTTATCAACCTTTTTCTTACTCAATATCAAGCCACACTTATTGTTTTTACTTCTTTATTTTAATTGTATAATGTAGGACTTTTGTTGCCGTCAGTTATGGGGAGAGTAGGGGCTCAGAATACTGAAATCTGTATTGTTTCATCGTTTTTTCCTTCTAATTTTGTATTATTTTCTAAACCACACACTGTTATTTACTCAATAATAACACACAATTATCCTTGTGTTTATTTATTTGTTTGATTGTATAAAGTCCGTCAGGACCGAGGGTCGGAGCAGCTCATTCGAACACAGGAAGCTGTATTTTCAAAATAAGAGTTATTTTTAATATTATGTTTGATAATGTATTTTTTATTAACTATACCACTGGGTCATTTTAAGACCATCTTTTCTGTCGGTTTAGTGTTACAAATGTAACAAAATACATCCATCATAAACTAAACTGGAAACAGCAGTATCATTTATTGTGTTAACACTGTAAACCTGAGTGCTTTACCCGCGTAGTGGTTAAAGCACGTTATTGCATTTTTTTGTTGATACATTATATTTGATGAAAACATAAAAATATTAAGAGTACATACTTTCATAGGGGGAAAGTAGAAGGTCAATGATAGAAATATAGAATATAAAATATCAAGAAGATACTGTAAGTGACAGTGCATGACATTAAGGATTAGCTTAGCCTGTGGGCCATCTAAGCTAATTTACAGATGGCCCTGAGCCAGTGCTTGAATTGGAATAAAAAAGGTGCCAGTACTCTAAATCAGCAACTGTTTCAAGTACATTTATTTATACAGTCAAAAAACAAGTATTTGGCTCAAAGTCATAGTATATCCTATAATGCTGGTGGGTTTGTCTCTTTACTGTATATTTTAGAAAGGCTCACTGTACTTAAACAAAATGACTCAGGGTGCATCTGAGATTAGAGGGGGTGCAGGGGTAAAGTGCTATTTTTACAAGTGGGGGGTGGACCTGACACCCTCTAGGGGGGTCCGGGGGCATGCTCCCCCTTCATTATTTTTTTTAAAATATTGAAGTTAGATGCATCAATCTGGTGCACTTTGAGAGCAAAATGAAGAGATATATGGATACCTCTCAACATCCATATGAAACAGAATTTCCTTTGTCTTTATGGATATAAAAGAAAGTAAAGCCTGACTCCTACTGGCGGCTGGTTAAATGACTCCTCGTCCCTGAGTACACTCACCATCTTTCAGCAGGAAAGGAGAGAGGGAATCCTTGTCCGGTGACAACCACTGTCTTTTTGCACTATTATTAAGCCACGCTAACTTTTTCGAAATGCTAACGTTATGTGATGTATTTTCTGCTCTAGTCTATCGCTGCGGTGCGTCATAGGTACGCTGGGCATATTTGTTGTCATGCGTCAATCAGGGCCGGACTGGGACAATAAGTCAGGCCGAGAATTATACACCCAGTCAGGCCACTACCAGTTTTTTGTGCCATTTTGCTGGATTTATTTGTCAATATTTACAGCGTTGCTGCCCATAGTGATAGCCCTCTAGTTTAAATCTACTACCCAAAAATAAACATAATGGAGATGGGTTACTATTTAAAAAGAATTGCAAATTTATTTAGGAACCTGTCCATTTGAACATATTGTAAGTGAGGGTGGACCTCAAATCCTATAGGGGGGTCCTGGGGCATGCTCCACCGGTAAGATTTTGTTTTAAATGTTGGACTTAAATGCATCAATCTGGTGCATTTTGAGGGGGAAATAAACAGACTACACCCATATGAAACAGAACTGTTACATTTAAATAATCATAAAATCATAAGTACATGGCCATAACCAATAACATAACATATCCAATATGAAAAAATATTGAAACTTGTTTATTTTTGGTTGATTTATAGTTGTGAGTGTGTCTGTGCTCCTGAATCAGCCTCTCCTGTCTCCCTCCTCTCCCCCTTGCTCCTCTTTGAGGCAGCAGCAAATACTAGTTTTAGCTCTCAACAAGTTTATCTTACCTTTTTTCACCTAGTTAACATTTTATTTTTATTATTCATGCATATTTTACTAATCACTACCCCCTCAAATGGAAATATGTGTTTACATAAATGGTGACGGAACCGTTTGAGACCCACTGAGATAACTTAGACTATCTAAACACTCAGAGTCCTTTACCTCACCTGAGCTGTAGTTATCAGCCTCTCAGTCTGACAGCAGAGGACTCTCCCTCCACCTTGTTGTTGAAACAGCTCCTTATATCCGTTAGCGCAGCTAGCTAGCACCAGATGCTAACAACAATACACGTAACCGGTGCACGCGCCTTGCCGGCACCTTGCCGGTACTCAGTAAGAAGTGCCGGTACCACATGGGTAAACAACAATACACAGAGGACTCTCCCTCCACCTTGTTGTTGAAACAGCTCCTTATATCCGTTAGCGCAGCTAGCTAGCACCAGATGCTAACAACAATACACGTAACCGGTGCGCGCGCCTTGCCGGCACCTTGCCGGTACTCAGTAAGAAGTGCCGGTGCCACATGGGTAAAAATCAGAAGTGCCGGTACTGCGTACCGGTGAGTAACGGCCCAATTCAAGCACTGCCCTGAGCCCAATAGAGATTACCCTGAAAAATGCGCGCGGACGAAATTACGCACAAAGGGTTTGGGGGGCCTCCCCCTAGGCCTAGAACATTTAGATTTTTGCAGGTCTTAGATGCTGTCTGGTGCATTCTCTAGACTGAATTATAAGATGAACCACCACAATATTATATTGTACAATTTCAATTGTATTCTTCATTTCACTTGTTGGTTTGTTCTTGTTTGTGTTTGCTCGCTTGCATGCCCTGCATAGCTATAAGAAATACTTAAGTTGTTGGTCAAGACACTTTCCATCTGATGAAGGCAAATGCCTTCCCAGATGTAAAAAATTAGAAAACATTACATTCAGTTATAACTGCCAAAACAAACAAAAAATGTTTGTAATGTTATCTACTGTAAGTTGGTCGAACGAATGCCTCCTCATCCGGAAGCTGACCGAGCAGACCCGAGCAGCAGTCGAGAGGAGCCGAGCGAATCCGCGAAGCACACAAAATGGCGACGTCAGAGTTCCCGTTAGCCGGCACATCTAAATCTCTTCGGTCAAAATGTCCGGTCAAAATAATTTCCCTTTAGCGCAATACCGCTTTAGTTGCGCCACTTATGTGACAGACAAGAAGAGTATGTGACAGACATTAGAATTGACTATTCTTGTCTAACACTTAATGTGGAGAAAGAGATGTCCTGTATGGGTTGATTGTGCGTTGATCTGTTGGTAATGCCTCGGGGTTCTGGTGGGCATGTAAACAAATGCATAATGCTGCGCTATACTTTGTGGCCTCACCCAGTTGCATCGCGACACTTATTGTTTAGGTATCTTTTAATAAGCAGGTAGTCATATCATTAGCTAGAACTGATCAATATGGACATAAACGCGAGTGAAGTCTAATCTGACGGGAGAGAGAGATCAGCTGCTGCTGACGAGTCGACACGCAGCTCTGCATGATCACATGCAGCGGTGAGCGGAACAAAAGACACACTTCAGGTTAGAATATCACACGTAGCTATTTTAATTACCTCTCAAACTACCTAAACTAGTTATAGATATGTTTAGTTTTACTGTCGGGTCACTCATTACTGGATCCGCGAGCTGCATGATACTGGCATAATAGATTGCCCGATCGGGCAACCAGCAGGTGAGGCTTCATTGCCCGAGCTAAATACTAAATGGCCCCGGGCCATCGGTCATTCGTTAATGTTGAGCCCTGCAGTGATCTCTACAATAAAACAGTTTAGTGCCTGATGTCCTAAGTTATTAATAGGAGGATATGCAAAACAGACAAACTAATTAGGCTTTATTTAAACATTAAATAATACTTTAGGTTAAGGTCTTTATACTGGCCTCGCCAAAATCTCCTTCTTGGTTAACCAGCGAGATAAACACTCTCACACAGTAAAACTCAGGACCACAAGGTGATGTTTTGAAGCTTAACTAAGCAAGCAGTGTGAAACTGAAAGAACACAGAAACAAGAGCAATTGTAAATATCAACTACATGACATGACATTTGGGGCGGTTTTGGCGCAGTGGTTTGAGCGTTGGTCATCAGATCGAGGGGCGTTGGTGAACTCCAGTTTGAATCCCGCCTCGTCCGCCACTGCGTCAGGCCGTTGTGTCCTTGGCCGCATTTGCTCCTGTGGGTAAGTACTAATGACTCTTACATGTCTAATATGTGTAATGTGTACTTGAGCACCTGTAGCGCTCTCATAAAAATAATGTAAAGCATTATAACAATTACATATACATAGATCCAAGGCGGCATGAAATTAGGTCAGTGCCAAAGTACAGGAGCAATGTTTAGGCTGTATTGCATATACAGCAACTACAAAATGTCAGCTGGGACCAATGATCACAATAATGCACTTAAAAGTAAAGATATATACAAAAAACGTACAGGAAATGCCTTCTCGAGGGCTATGAACGATGGATGGCACAGGATAAACAGATATCACCTTAGCCGGAGCACACATGCTATTCTGAAATGTCTCAGGGCCCTTCTCACTTCTCTTATTTTTCATTTCCTCGCTCCTCGGTCTGACCGGAAGTTGATTTGTCTGCGCCATCTTGAGTAGCGTCCCAAAGGCCTTATTTTTGCCGGAGGAGCGATAATGGAGGAGCTATAACCGAGGAACCTTCGATGAAATCCTCAGACACTCGCCCCGCCCCCTTACTGTGTATCGCTCACTGATTGGACGAGGCAGTGCATGCACTGATCTGATGCTTCTTGACATGAGAGCAGTTTCCCAGCGGAGTGAAGAAAATACATGAACCTCACGGGAGTCACTCCTCAGTTTATACCGTGTTTTGTTTCAATTAATGTATCATTTAGTTACAAATATGTGATATCTGAACAACAAAGTGGTCAAAAATCATTTTCTTCATTTATTGGAAACATTTTCATGATCGCCTATACATTTTAAGAATGAGTTCTTATTTGATGTATTTGGATCTACAACAGATGATACAAATGTTTGTCAGTAAATGTGTACTAACAGAGGCGGGGGTGTGTGTGGAAATAACGGGGACAGAGCTGAGTAGTAGTAATGATCCTGCTTTCGTCACATTAGTATGCAAGAAAAGTGACAGGTGGTGTGACCGGTCACACCTCTCCCTACTTATGTTAATGAGCTAAGTCCCGCCTCCCATTGTTCGAGGTGGATGTCACACCTAGGTGTGAATTCACACGTAGGTGTGAGATCCTTTGATGTGAGGGGTGAGGTACATCACATGTAGGTGTGAAATGCCCCCCTGTGTAGTGCCTTTGTTAGAGATCCTTTTGTGTCATGTGAAAAGCCCCGGGCTAGCGCCTTTGTTGTCTAATTCTTTGATGTGTTGATTAAGTCTCTTTGTGTTGTCTGGCCCCTTGTCCCCTCAGAGTTGTATAATCTAATTATGAAGTCTAATCTATGAGGTGTTGTAAGCCTCTGATGTTAATTTAGGTGTCTCTTGAAGTGAGGTGAGACTGTCTACCAGCCCCCTCCTAGCCTCTCCCCCCTTCCGGGCTATGACGCAGGCAGATAGTGGGGGGTGGTGGAATTAGAAATATGCTCAAACTAATTAAAAAGACAGCAATTCCATTCACCTTTTCAAAAAGAAAAATGGCCAAGAGAAGCCTCGAATGGGGTTTAATCAGTCAGCTTACCGCATCCGTCCTGAGCGTCAAGAAACGAATGCATCAGCAGCAATGCGGGGGTCTCTGTGCACAAACTTATCTCGCGCCCTCTTTTGGTCATGCGCGTTCATGTGTGTTGGAGGAGGGGCTCTGTGAGGAAGTGACAGACTTTCCCCGGTTTGAATGCAAAATACTTTTTTACAGAGGGCTCCGCCTCCTCCCTTAACATAACAAGCCCTGCCTTTTCCTCACCAGATCATTTAAAAGTAAGGGGGTGGAAATAGATGAAAAATAAATACGCTCAAACTAAATACAAGCCAGTCATTTCCATTTACCCAGTCACTTTTCAAAAAAGAAAAATGGCCAAGAGAACCCTAGATATGGGTTTAATCAGTGAGACTCCAGTGACAACTTACCGCCACCAGTCCGGAGCGCCAATCAAGAAACGAATGCAGTATCTGGGCCGGGTTCAGACGCCTCCAGCCAAAGAACTTCATGAAGAATGGACTCTGAAAAATGGTGATGTTTGGGGTTATGTATTCAACTATATGGCGAATGAACTGCATTTCTACAATCTGAAGAATGGAGAAACGTATGGACCCCGTAGTGTTAAAGCGACACTGACCTCAACAGATTGGGCTGTGTTAACTCTGGTGTCCTCCAGAGATCTCCACGCAACCACTGTATCGGAAGAAGTAGTGCATCAAGAAACAGGCGTGGAACCAGCGGTGTACAAGATATTTGCAAAGAAAAGCAAAGAAACGCAGACAGCATGCGAGATCAAAGAAGAGTTTGCACCGCTGCCCCTCAAGGTGGAGGAAGAAGAAGGAGATATTTCCCCCCCGCCAGAAGTGAGAAGAGTCCTGACAAGCACCGTCTGGGAAACTAAAAGCGGACCATCGGGGCGATGGTATTACCGCGCAAGCCGTATGGTGACGCTGGGGAAGGACCCCTATGATGATTTTGTTTTGGAGTATTTCAACTCTACATGCGGGGTTTTTCAGACATCCTTACGGGTGCCTCTGACTGCTTGGCTGAAAATGATTGATGGAAAAGCTACAAAGCTTAAAGAACTTTTTAAACAGAGTCAGACATCGATCGACATTATACTGGTGAAAAAGACTCTCACTTTTGCAGAGGCCTCAGCCTCCCAATCAACATAACAAGTCACACCCTCCTCACCAGATCATTTAAAACTATGGACCCCTCAAAGAAAAGCAGTATGTTACCAATGTAAAAAGAGCGTCGGGGTTGTCTTACGAAAATGTGTTATCTCTGTATCAAGATGATGTGTTTTAAAAATGAATTTTGTGAAAAATACCAACTTATAAAGACACTCATTTTAACCTCAGTGTTTGTTCTCTACAAATGTTTAAAGATTGTTACAAAATGTAAAAATAAAAGGTCTGGAGACTAAATTAATTCAGGTGACTCTGTCTTTATTAGCAAAACAAAAATATAATACAAAATGGTTTAAGGGGTAAATGTAACCATCTTGGACTTAATAGTCTAACAAAATACTTTATCTGAATACATTTTTTTCTTTTGGGGAATCAACAACTTGGCGTTCATTCGGTTCAATACGGCCATTAGGGACGCTCTACAATTAATAAAGTACTGATATTTTGCATGTCATGCATAAACAAGGGGTCGTCTTTCTTGAAACTGACGTGCTGTCCGTTTTTACAAAACAAGTTATGTTTTCTGCTTCTTCATCCTCTGAATTTTCTTCCCCCGTCCCTCTTCCTTCACCCCTCACACAGCAATCAAGGTGGATCTGTGAAATGAAACACCTCCATTATCTACTTTTTCAGCTTTTATACACAAAAGTGTATCTTTCAGTAATTTTTCTCAGAGAATTTAAGCATAAATCTGTCAAATGTTCAAAACAAACTTGTTTAACTGAAATAGCCTCAAAATCACAAACTGCCATTAAGAGTCAGATTCTTAACCACATCTACTAATACAAAGTACTTAATTATCTACTTTTCAGCTTTTATACACAAAAGTGTATCTTTCAGTAATTTTCTCAGAGAATTTAAGCATAAATATGCCAAATGTTTCAAAAAACAGCTTTGTTTCACTGAAATAGCCTCAAAATCACAAACTGCCATTAAGAGTCAGATTCTTAACCAAATCTACTAATACAAAGTACGTAATTATCTACTTTTCAGCTTTTATACACAAAAGTGTATCCTTCAGTAACTTTCTCAGAGAATTTAAGCATAAATCTGTCAAAGATTCTTAATGAAATCTACGGACACAAAGTACTTCATTATCTACTTTTTCAGCTTTTATACACAAAAGTGTATCTTTCAGTAACTTTCTCAGAGAATTTAAGCATAAATCTGCCAAATGTTTTCAAAAACAGCCTTGTTTAACTGAAATAGCCTCAAAATCACAAATTGCCATTTAGAGTCAGATGCTTTACGGAATCTAATATAACAGAGTACTTTCATGACAGTGGTCAGCTTTTAAAAAAGAAAAGTGTATCCTTCAGTAAAGTATAATGGAAAAAGGATAGAAAGACAAAAAACAAAATATCACAGTATGTTGAAAAAATATGAAAAAGTAATGTGTTCAAAATAACATGAAGAAATCAAAGTAACGCTTCTAAAAAAACATATATTTTAGAAAAGTAATGTTAGTCATGTCAAGTTATCAAGACTGCTGTGTTTCATCGAAACAGTGTTAAAATCACAAACATAACGAAAACGAATTCCTTACAAATTAATGAATATTTTACCCGGTTAAAAAGGTTTGCATCCATTAAAGTGTAACTAAAAGTATCTTAGTAACACCAGAAAAGAGTATAAAGCATTAATGTCAACAAAATGGATTGCACCATTGAAATAGTGTTAAAATCAAAAAGTGCCTCTAAAGAAAATGTATTCAGATAAAGTATTTTATTTTCAGAAATGTTTAAGGTTTTGCATACATAAAAAGTGTATCTTACAGTTATTTTTGTGAGAGAATTACACACAAATCTGCAGAGTGTCACTAAAAAAGTTTTACACAGGGACTGACATTCTGTATGGGGGTTTCACACGGACACAAAGTCTACTTCATTATCTACTTTTTCAGCTTTTATACACAAAAGTGTATCTTTCAGTAACTTTCTCAGAGAATTTAAGTATAAATCTGTCAAATGTTCAAAACAACCTTGTTTCACTGAAATAGCCTCAAAATCACAAACTGCCATTAAGAGTCAGATTCTTAACCAAATCTACTAATACAAATTACTTAATTATCTACTTTTCAGCTTTTATACACAAAAGTGTATCCTTCAGTAACTTTCTCAGAGAATTTAAGCATAAATCTGTTAAAGATTCTTAACGAAATCTACGGACACAAAGTACTTCATTATCTACTTTTCAGCTTTTATACACAAAAGTGTATCTTTCAGTAACTTTCTCAGAGAATTTAAGCATAAATCTGTCAAAGATTCTTAACGAAATCTACGGACACCAAGTACTTCATTATCTACTTTTCAGCTTTTATACACAAAAGTGTATCTTTCAGTAACTTTCTCAGAGAATTTAAGCATAAATCTGCCAAATGTTTTCAAAAACAGCCTTGTTTCACTGAAATAGCCTCAAAATCACAAACTGCCATTTAGAGTCAGATGCTTTACGGAATCTAATATAACAGAGTACTTTCATGACAGTGGTCAGCTTTTAAAAAAAAGAAAAGTGTATCCTTCAGTAAAGTATAATGGAAAAAGGATAGAAAGACAAAAAAACAAAATATCACAGTATGTTGAAAAAATATGAAAAAGTAGGCTAATGTGTTTAAAATAACATGAAGAAATCAAAGTAACGCTTCTAAAAAACATATATTTTAGAAAAGTAATGTTAGTCATGTCAAGTTATCAAGACTGCTGTGTTTCAACGAAACAGTGTTAAAATCACAAACATAACGAAAACGAATTCCTTACAAATTAATGAATATTTTACCCGGTTAAAAAGGTTTGCATCCATTAAAGTGTAACTAAAAGTATCCTACTAACACAAGAAAATAGTATAAAGCATTGATGGCAACAAAATGGATTGCTCCATTGAAATAGTGTTAAAATCAAAAAGTCCCTCTAAAGAAAATGTATTCAGATAAAGTATTTTATTTTCAGAAATGTTTAAGGTTTTGCATACATAAAAAGTGTATCTTACAGTTCCTTGTGAGAGAATTACACACAAATCTGCAGAGGGTCACTAAAACGTTTTACACAGGGACTGACATTCTGTATGGGGGTTTCACACCTGAGCTACTGCGGGGGAGGGCGTTGAAAAGGGGGTGAGTATGTTTGGCTCTCGGGGTGGTGTGTTAAGAGTCACAGTCTTAAAGAAAATCTGGTCAGAAAAAGTACCTAACTTTCTACCAGTTGTAAGTTGTCATACATATAAAAAAAGTAAGAGACTTACTGTTTCCTTTGTGAGAGAATTACACATCAATTTGCAGAGTGTCTGTAAAAAGTCTCAAAATCACAAAATTCCATTAAGAGTCAGATTCTTAACAAAATCTACGGACACAAAGTACTTCATTATCTACTTTTTCAGCTTTTATACACAAAAGTGTATCTTTCAGTAACTTTCTCAGAGAATTTAAGCATAAAAAAAAACATACATTTTATTTTTTTGTCTTTCTCTCTTTTTTCCATTATACTTTACTGAAGGATACACTTTTCTTTTTTAAAAGCTGACCACTATCCTGAAAGTACTCTGTTTTATTAGATTCCGTAAACCATCTGACTCTTAATGGCAGTTTGTGATTTTGAGGCTATTTCAATTAAACAAGGCTGTTTTTTGAAACATTTGGCAGATTTATGCTTAAATTCTCTGAGAAAGTTACTGCATTTTATATAAAAAAAAATTAGAAATATTTCATTTATTAGGTCCATTCTAGATGAAGATCTACCTGATCGTATACTTGATAATGCTGAAAAGCTGTCAGATGCAATTACACTATGTATTTCTTTCTCCTCTATCCATATCAATGCCAACAACTCTGTGGTGTATACTGACACATGGTCTGTTACCCTTTTCTTTATATGTGTATTACTCACTGGGATATAAACTGCTGCCCCTGCACGCCCTGTCTCTGGATCTTTGGAACCATCTGTAAATATGATTGTTGAGTCTGAGTGATATCTTGCAAAATAATTCTGGACTATGCGCCATACTGGTAGTTCTTTCTTTTCCTTTAACTCCTCTCGTATATTGAGGTCTACACTTGGCAATGGGAACAACCAGGGTGGAATGGACGAGATTGGAACTGTGGGGCAATACTGTATTTGATTCAAACCTATACTTGCTGCTTTAACATCGTCAATCCATCCAAAACTTGTTAAATGTGACTCATTGTGCTCCCAGCAGTCTTTCAAAAATACTTTTCGCAGGATGACTATCACTATGCCCCTGAAGGTTTACCCAGTATGCCAACATTAACTTCACTCTTCTTATCCTTAAAGGCATTTCTGGAGTGGCCTAGCCAGTCTCCAGATCTCAACCCCATAGAAAATCTTTGGAGGGAGTTGAAAGTCCGTGTTGCCCAGCGACAGCCCCAAAACATCACTGCTCTAGAGGAGATCTGCATGGAGGAATGGGCCAAAATACCAGCAACAGTGTGTGAAAACCTTGTGAAGACTTACAGAAAACGTTTGACCTCTGTCATTGCCAACAAAGGGTATATAACAAAGTATTAAGATGAACTTTTGTTATTGACCAAATACTTATTTTCCACCATAATTTGCAAATAAATTCTTTAAAAATCAAACAATGTGATTTTCTGGATTTTTTTTTTTTCTCCTTTTGTCTCTCATAGTTGAGGTATACCTAGGATAAAAATTACAGGCCTCTCTCATCTTTTTATGTCGGAGAACTTGCACAATTGGTGGCTGACTAAATACTTTTTTGCCCCACTGTATGTTAACCTTTCTGTAACCATTCTTTCCATGATTTTGCATAAATGAGATGTCAGGGCAATATGCCTGTAGCTAGATGGATCTGAAGGGTCTTTCCCTGGCTTTAGGATGGGCACTATTATCGCTTTTTTCCACACTGTAGGAAGTTGGCCAGAATCCCACACCCTATTAAACAACCTTAACACAATGACTAGAGTGTTATCTGTCATGTGTTCCAGCATTTTGTAACAAACACCATCTTTCAGGAGTGGTTTGACGAGCACTAATAATGGCTCTTCTCAACTCAAACATACTAAAATGCAGGTCCAACTGATCTCCTAACACTTCTACTCTATCCAATATTCTCGGGTTTTCCATTAGTGTATTATTTCTGCACTGCCTGGCTTCCTCTGTAAGGTTATCTGAACTATGAACTTTCCTAAATGTTTGAGCTAGAAGTTCCGCCTTTCCTAAGTTTGTGACAGCCATTTTGTCCCCTCTGCTCAAAACTGGCAACTCATAATTCCTTCGAATTCCCCCCATTCTCCTAATCATGCCCCAAACATCTGCAAGCTGTACTTCTCTTCCAATACTATTGCAATATTGCCTCCAAAAAGTGCGTTTTTGCGTTCTTATTGTTCTCCTTACTATAGCCTGGGCCCTTTTATCCTGATTCAAAGCTTCCTGAGAATGGAGTTGTTTGAGTTGCCTGAATGCTTTATTTCTGTCTTTAATGGATTTACTACATTCACCATTCTACCAGGGTACACTCTTGGTACACCTAACTCCTGCAATTTCCGGAATTGTTTCTTTAGCTGAATGAATGATAACCTTAACCAGCTCATCATTGAATTTATTTATATCATCATAATTTTCCTCTTGAAGTGTTTTACATCTATTCGTACTTACAACTTGGAAGTCATCCCAATTAGCCTTTCCCAATTTCCATCTAGGAATTTTCTTTTCCTTTTCAAACCTTATGTTGGTCCCAACTTTAGTCATTACCGGATAATGATCGCTGTCCACTGTAGTATGCTTTACCACATTCCATGTACTTATACCTGCTATTGCTCTAGATACAAATGTCAGATCGAGTACTGTTTCTATATTCTTCGTGCAATTATATCGTGTTCCTTCTCCAGTGTTAATGCGCACTAGCCCGTGGTCATCTATAAATTCCTCAACTACTGCACCATTTGCATCTGTGCTACTGCTTCCCCATAGCGAGCTATGTGAATTAAAACCCCCACACCATATTACTTTGTCTTGCAGTGAACCCCCAGCATCCTCTAATATACTTTGATCTAATTTCCCACATGGATTATAATAATTTACTATATCTATAGGTCCTCTATCATTCCATACCCTTATAACTATTGTTTCATGATCTGTACTTACATGCATAACTTTGTAACTTATCCCACTCTGTATGAATGTTGCAACTCCTCCCCCTCTGCCAGAGTCCCTATCTCGTCTAACTGCAGTATATCCCTTCACAATAAAATCCAGTTGTGCTTTCAGCCATGTTTCCTGAATACAAAGAACATTAGGTTTCTCTCCCAGGTTGTCAATATATTTTTTGAACTCTTGTCCATTTGCAATTAAACTTCTAGCATTCCACTGCAGTACAATTACCACCATCAGGATGATCCAGTCCATGTCTGAGGTTGTTGGACGTCATCATTTAGGATATCTTTCAAATTTTCCCAGTGCATCCCTTTCACATCAAGGTACTTTTCAGCTGATTTGACAATTATTTTTGATTCTTTCATTCCGGCTTGTAGTCTGCGCTGAACAGTTGATAATCTCTGCCATAAACAGTACAAACTCTCTTTTACTTACTATCAGAGTGTCCTCCTTCAACTTAACACAGTTGTGGACTTTTCCTGTTTCTTTGCTCTTATTGTTGTTTCCCATTGTAACCTTCGTTCCTCCAGAAACTGTCTTTCCTGCCTCTGCATAGCTAACTGCCTGTGTCACCCTGACTCGCTGCACCTCTTCTGCTTTCTTGCTAACCTCACATCCACGGTACGCTGAGCTATGCTCCCCTCCGCAATTGCAACATTTCAGCTTTGCCCCTTCTTCACATGGTATTCATGATCTCCACCACATCTGCCACACCTTTGTTTTCCCTTGCACACTGCCGCCACATGTCCAAATCTCTGACATTTAAAACATCTTAGCGGTGGTGGAACATACGGTCTCACATCATAACACATATATCCAATAAGTATCTTTTCCGGAAGCCTTTTTTCATCAAAGGTGATCAGAACCGAAAGACTATCTTCTTTAATCCCATTGCGGTTTGCTTTCATGCGTTTCACATCACTTATTTTTGCATTTGTTATATTCCCTTTCACATCATCAGCTGATATTCTGATGAGGATTCCTGTCACAACTCCCCTGACTAGCTTTCTGCCACTGAACAGTGAACATTCCACTTTCTTACCCTCCACGGCACTCATCTTTATTGCTCTCCCCTGTTGCTCTCTATCCCTACATTTGATCAACATTGATCCATTCCTCAATACTTTAGCACTCATTACCTCCCCGATTTCTTTACTGATGGGTTTAGTTAACCGTATAGGGTTCTACACGCCGAACGAAGCTCCCTCTTGCGCAAGTTTCACAACCACCATGAACTCCTGTTGCCTATTTCCGACTACTCTTTCTCTCCTTTCATCCTCACTATTGCTCTCATCCGAATTAGTATTTCCTCCCTTTTTACGTTTATTTCTCCTCACTATATCCCATTTTCCATTTTCACAACTCCCGCCTGCTGCGTCCATGTCTCCTGACTCGCTTCCTGCCTCGTCACTTCCCTCTGCCATCTCTCGTCCAGTCACAGTCCAGTGTTGCCACCACCATCTACCAGAAACAGCTAGCGTCTGGCTCAGGCTAACTTCCTATCACATGGGAACTAAAAATAACTGCTTCATGCAGTACGGGAAGTCACCAGAAGGAGTCACTATAACACACAAAATAATTGGCGGAGCCAGAACAGTCTTCTTTTGAATAAGAAAAAAGCTTTGGGGTATCAACAGATAAATATTAAGTCTTACAAAGTACTTAACGTCTAATATATTGCATAGTTTGTTTTGGCACTTGACAATCAAGTTTCCTGCAATGTTAACTATGTTGAAGCACTTATTTTAACTGATATTATACATATTTATTAAACTCTTATGAGATGTATGTAGATCGAATAAGAAATGTGCAGAATACGACAGTTTAATGGTGGAGGTATACACACATATTGATAGATGTCTTGTAATGCACTGTTGACCCAAGTTTTTCATCTCCGACCTTGTCAGGTATTGAACATTCAATAAATAAAGAACACAGAATTATTAAATATAAAACACAGAATGTGTGTGATTATACTAAATTATTTAAAAATAAACACCACTGCATATTTACAACTGTTAGACATGCTGCTGTAACGAAAAAATGTCCAACTTGGGATCAATAAAGTATATCTTATATTAAGATGATCGATGGCTACTGCCATATTTGCAAAATGTGCCTCTGAACCTTGACAAGTGCATGTTTCAGGCTTATCAATTAACAACAGGAGGGGTCACAGACATAAGACCAGCTGTTAAAGGGGACCTATCATGCAAAATGCACTTTTATACATGAATATGTGTCCCCGGTGTTCCAGGGAACTCACCAAGTGTCAGAAAACACAACCCTCTCTATTTTCCTCCATACCCAAATCTCTAAAAGAAAGGGGCTGCAACGGATCTGATACAGACTGATCCAGATTTGAACACTTTACTGACGTCAGTAAAGTGGTGCTACGGCTATTGGTCAATTCTCCACCTATCAGGGGAATGAGAGGTTGGGCCACGGCCGGCCATTGCTGCTCGAAAGCGCTGGAGACGCTGTAGTACATATGCCAGGCCAGTAAGTGGCGCTATAGTCTGCCACAAAAGCAGCGAAGAAGACTTCCCTTGCATGGTTGCTATGGTTGCCCTTCTGTTTATTCTCCGCTGTGGCTCTTTTTCTCCCTCCCCGAGGCAAGCGTTTGCGCCTCCTGCTTTAAAACAAATGAATAATGACTCTATATAATCATATGTAAGGGATAATGTGCAGCAACGCGGTCATTATGGGGAAAAGAACACCGACAGGCTGATCAGGAGCCCGACGCGAAGCGGAGGGATCTAGATCGGCACGAAGGCACATTATGCAATGTGCACATTATCCACGGGATGGACCCGTTCAAATCCAGTTTTGGACAGTCTGCCGTGGTTCCATCCCATTTCAAAGTGCTGTTTGACGCTCGGCGTAACCCTCGGCACACACTCAAACATCCAAACATTAAATTCTCTAAAGCAACTACTATGAGCTGCTCCGACCCTCGGTCCTGACGGACTCCAACTTGTGTTTATTAATCAAACAAATAAACACACACAAGGATAATTATGTGTTATTGTTGAGTAAATAACAGTGTGTGGTTTAGAAAATAATACAAAATTAGAAGGAAGAAACTATGAAACAATACAGATTTCAGTATTCTGAGCCCCTACTCTCCCCATAACTGACGGCAACAAAAGTCCTACATTATACAATTAAAATAAAGAAGTAAAAACAATAAGTGTGGCTTGATATTGAGTAAGAAAAAGGTTGATAAACGCTGTGAGAATGGATCTGCGGAGAGCATTTCTCCGCGATCCCAACTCGTCTATTACCAGCGTTCAGGGAGCTCTATGCAAGTCAATGGGACTCCCTAATAGTTGAAACTCGACGCTAAAGGGCCCCCCCTTGCGTTGGAAAGTGACGACAGGGACCCTGACATAACGTCAACATAGGCCGAGTTGGGAGTGAGAATGTGTTGTCTAACCACATTCCTTATTGATATTTCACCTGATATTCTTGATGACACCCAATCCTACTATAATCATGCCATGATGTTCAAATGACGCGAGGAGAGGAGGCAAGGAGGCGAAAACTTGAAAATGTGAAAGGGCTCTGGTCTTCCATTAGTCTTTGTTGGATCCTTGTGCGTATGTAGTCCATTGGAGGTTCTGATTGGTTCTGTTTTGACTTGCCGTGCTCTGTATTACCTGAAATAAAAGTTTTGTTTTGGTTAAGTCTATGTGTCCTGCATTTTGCTCCTCCTTACATCAATACAAGTTTCTCATTACCATGCAAACTTTATTTAAACCCTTACCAGGTAATTAATTAAACCCAAGCCAGGATTGTGAGAATCATTTTCATAACAGCGGCGTTAAAGTTTCACCAAAGTTTCAATTTCTCTAGATATAAAATCACACTCAGTTTTGCAATGCACAGCTGTTGTGTAGTTTAATCAGATTTCCAGGCAGGCCTATACTTTGACTGCATCATGTCCAGCATGTCAGCATCCAAAATTGAACCCAGTCCAACAGATGACTCTCGAGTGACAATCCAATTCTTGTCAGCGCCGTTTCAGCTGCCAGAGAAGCAGCCATGTGTTGTCATGCTCTTTTCAAGCTTAACAAATTCACAAGATCTGTTAACAACACAAGGCGTCATACCTCACCAACAATTTGACTCTTGAATAAAACATTGGATCACACACACACACACACACACACACACACACACACACACACACACACACACACACACACACACACACACACACACACACACACACACACACACACACACACACACACACACACACACACACACACACACACACACACACACACACACAGTCCCTTCTCTTTTGTATACTTCTATGTACCTAAAGCGATTTTTTTCGGTTCATGGTCCAATTTTGTAGTCAGTGGAGTGTGGCAGAAGAATGGACTAACATCCTCACAAGATTGTGGAATGCATAACAGGCTTTGTTACAGCTCAGAGCCGTTTATACCAATCTGCATGTTGAAGGAAACAGAGAGAAGGCCCAGGGCTCTAGGGAGGGATGCTGATAAATGGAGTGTGGTGGTTGTTTTCTGGTTCCTTTAACCTTTTTTGCCATTCAGCAGGCATCAATTAAAAGGCTAAATTAAACACCAAAAACACTGAAATGTTGACTTTAATTAACTGCAATAGGTTATTTGCAATAATATGAAGTATTAATTCAATTTTCATATTAGTTGTGATTGAATAACTTATTTTTGTCGAAACACGCAGTATAGTCTGAATCATAATGCTTGCTTGGGGAGTAAACTATATACGCAAGTAGATTATCTCTCCATATGCGTAGATACTTTTCCCTGGGGGGCATTTTTGTTTCTATAATTATTGCTGAATCTGTGCATCTTTCTCACATGGAAGCCTACGGAGATATAGTGTAGATAAAGTGATTTCTGGGGCTAATTCGCTTAAAGGCTGCATTTAGATAAATATTCCTGTCATGTATCTTGAATTTGAAAGACAAATTCTCAGTTGACTTGAAGATTAAAAAAAATATATAAAGTAATTCATATTAAAGTTTTGTCAGGGAAAGACCCAGCAGCTACCAGTTAATGTAGCAAAACATTACGAATTGGCCCATATTGAGCTGTAGTAGCATTCCTCCGAGGCTGTCTGTGTGTTTCTGGAACTATAAATGGGGAAAAAAAGAATCAGAATCAGAAACGGGGGGTTACGTATTGTAACCCTAGTTATATAAGCACAGGCAGGGGCCCTCTACTACTGGACTCTATGGGTACTACTCTCTATCATGCTGTGCGTGCTTTCACCTACTGAGTTACGTAAACGTAGCCGGCCAATCGGGGCGAGCCTACCTGAATGCGCGCGCAGGCCCACAGCATATAAGGCGGCTACACCCCCCGCCCACTATCCTACACACTCTTATGCGAGCGGACTAGGAAAGACAGGGCACCCAAGTAGAGGGCTTCGCCTGTGCTTATATAACTAGGGTTACAATACGTAACCCCCCGTTATATTTCACACAGGCTGTATAAATGCCCTGTCGTTCCACAACATCGACCCACCACACCGTCCCTGACCGGCTTTTGGCTAACATCCACTGCATCCTCACTTCCTCCCATCCGGTTGTAACCGTGGAGAAGTCGGGGCCACAGTTTGGATAAGGCACACTCACACACGCTTACCTCGTGCTGTGGGTCACCTACTGACCCACAGCCACCCCCTCTCTCACCAGTCATGCATTGCCTCGGCAAGCACAGACGACGAGAAGGAGCCAGACATGTCCAGGAGATAACATTTTATGAAGGGGCCTGGCATAGACCAAGACGCCGCCGTGCATATATCTTCTACACTCACGCCGTGCATATATCTTCTATACTCACGCCGCTGAATAAGGCTGTTGACACAGCCACAGCCCGTGTAGAATGCGCACGGACCCCAGTGGGGAGGGCTCTCCCCGCCCGTCCATAGGCATGTATAATGCACCCGCATAGCCATCCTGTTAGGCGCTTCTTTGAGAGGGCTTTTCCAGCCACACCATCCCCCAAGCACACAAACAGTTGTTCAGTGCGTCTAATGGCAGCCGTGCGCTCTATATAGCATGCTGGCGCACGCACTGGGCAGAGGAGGTGCAATTTAGCCTCCCTGGCCCCAATATGGGGTGGAAGATTAAAGCCACCTAACTGAATAGCCCTTGATCTGAATGAACTTTTCATACTCTTAGGAGTAAAGGAGGGGTTCGGCCTGAGTGTCGCCCTGCTACGGTCACCCCGGATCAAAAGACAGCTTGGGTGTACCGACAGAGCGGTCAGCTCGGAAACTATTTTAGCCGAAGTCAAGTAGCAGCTTGCAGGGAGGAGAGCTCCAGAGGCTCAAATGGTTCCGTGACCAGAGCCTCGAGCACCAACGGCAGGTCCCACTGTGGGGCGGAGGCGGGCACTACCGGGCGCTGCCTCCTGACCCCCTGCGAAAACCACGTCATAAGCGGCTGACTGAAGGCTGACTTGCCTCCAAATCCCTCATGGCAGGACGAAATGGCTGCTGCATACACCTTAATTGAGGAATGAGCCAGCCCCCTGTCCACCAGTATCTGTAAGTAGGTAATAATTAGTGATGGGTTGTTCGCGAACGATTCCTTCTTTTTGAACGAATCTTTGAAGTGAACGAGATGAACTGATTCATCCCACAAAACGATTCGTTTGTTTGAGTCGCCGCCTTCCGCCAAAAGCTAAAGAGAAGCTGTTCGCGAACGACGAACTTAAAGAACTGGCGGAAACAGTTCATAACTGTTTCCTCCCTCCGAAATACTGGATGTTCCATCTACACAGAGTTGGACTCAGTTAGACAACTACCACAAATACAATGAAGTACTTTACTGTTTGACTCAGTACTAGTTGGACTTCTACCACAAGTAGGCTACTATGAAGATATGTTACTGTGTACTTTTTCAGTTATTCTCTGTCAAACTCCTGTGGCAGAAAATCATTTTATCTCTCATCAAATATAGCAGAAAACATGCAGTTTGACAGAGGATTAAAACTGTAATCAGAGCCCTCTCATCTGAGCTCCGTTACACACACACACAGGAGCGGGACATCCTCCTCAACCTGTCCGCCATAAATGCCTCAGAGGACGGATACCTGAACCGTAGCGTCCAGCTAGCTTAGCCGCTAGCTTAGCGATAAATACACACAGCGTTGTATTCTCCCCCCTCTGTCGGCCCTAAAAGCTTCAGAGGGCGGATACCTGAGCTCCATAGCGTCCCGGTAATGTGAAACACACACAGCGTTAGCGGGACATTCTCCTCCCCTTGTCGGCCCTAAAAGCTTCAGAGGGCGGATAGCTGGGCTCCGTATCGTCCCACTAGCTTAGCCGCTAGCTAAAGGTAAACATAGATGGGTACATAGAATATGAATAAATCGTCACCGATGTAGAGGATTTTTTTTTTTATTCACTTTGAACTCGGCCAAATGGAGTTTAATGCTTTGGGATTTAAGTTAGGCCACATAGTACGTGCATGGGTTTGAAAGTATAACGTGCTAGCCTGCTGTAATACATCGTATAGTCAGGCACAAATGTATGAGATTTAACAATGGCCAATTATATTTCTTAAATAATGTAGCCTATTCCCAGAGCATAATTCATGGGGCAACAAGGTGAGGTGTAAAATCTGTTTTAATATCATACATTTTACGCCAGCAAACTTCTTGTACGGACTTCGGCAGTAGTTAGACTCACTGAACGAATTAAGTACAAAGACGAATCGTTCGCGAACGTGCAAATCAACAGAAGTCGTTCGCGAACCGGTGAACGAATCAGTGAACGAATCTTTAAAGTGAACTGAATCAAAAGATTCGTGTCCCCGAAGGGAATCGAAATGCCCATCACTAGTAAGAATAGAGCCCAGAGTGCACGACAGAGGCTCTAGACTCCTTCCTTCACACCATCGCCGGAATCCCGCCCACTTTGGCCTTTAACAAGCTGTGGTGGATTCTGCTCTTGCTGCTTCGATAGTCTGAATAACGTTATCAGACAGCCCCACCTGTGTCAGCCTGTCCCTCTCAGGAGCCAAGCCTGGAGAGGTTGGCCCAGAGTGGGTAACGCCCCTATTAGAGTTGCAAAATTCCGGGAATTTTTAAAGATAGAAACTTTCCACGGGAATAAACTGGGAATTTTCTAAATTGAAGGTTGGTTCTTCATAGGGAACTTAAAACTGGTTGGCATTCGGGCAAACCTAAGACTCTTTGAGCCTGACACAGAGCCATCCTCAGGGTTCTTACACCTTTTCCAAAGTCAAATTCAAGCACTTTTCAAGGTGCATTTTTAAGCTTTTCAAGCATCTTACAGCTGTTGTAAATTACATATTTATATACACATACTTATACTCAAATGATTATTTCCCTACCTCACATGAAATCAGATGTTCTTTATGCTATTGATGTGTTTCAGTCAGGCTTTAGACCTAACCACAGCACTGAAACTGCTCTTGTTAAGGTCTTAAATGACATTCATTTAAACACAGACAGTGGCAGAATATCAGTTTTAGTATTATTAGATCTCAGCGTTGCCTTTGACACTGTTGACCACAACATATTGCTACAGATGAAGCACTCCAGATCAGACTCAGATGGGTGTGTCCCAGTCAAAAGCCCAGCGGATGCCAGTGGCTGGGGGTGTTGCCAAATTGCTAGAGGGCGTTGCCCAATTTCCCCATTTGTTCAATTACAGGATTTAACCATGAGATGGCGCTTCATTCACAAAATACACAAAGACAACTGGGTGTTGTTGAACTTAGTCTGTTTGCAATGTTTGCAGCTCTGCAGTTGTGTTTGCTGAATACTGTAGCATTTAATCACTTATTTGTTACTGTATGGTTTTCACAAGCTACTATAATGAAAAAACATCCATATTTTAGATCAAATAAAGTATATAGTTTGCTTTATGCAGTATATTTCTTGTAATATTGTTGGGGTGTTTTTACACAGTACAGTAGATTGAAGTAAATCAATTTACAAATTAAGATAAGATAAGATGGACCTTTATTAATCCCATGGGGAAATTCAGTAGTTCAAACAGCAACAGGGTGAGAGTGAAAAACAGGACAGCACAGATTCACACAGATTAATAAAATCAAAAATAAGATGAGCGATAAAAATAATAATAATGAGAAACGATGAAATAAGAAATGAATAAAACTAAAATATAATTATCATATAATATATTATAATGTATTGTATTATTAAGTAATATCATACATTAACCCCATTATAGCAGATGCCACATTGAATGGATGAACACATTTATGCATCAATAATTGCAACAGTAGTATTTCTAAATACAAGTTGTAAAAAAACGTATATGTATTTAATATTAACCCTTTGGAGTCGACCGTCACGCCGGCGTGTTCAGATCACATGACCTGTTCAAGCCGGTGGCGCATAAAAACAGCAGTCCAGACAACATTGCTGTGTGTTTCTGTCGAAAGTACTGGCTTGAAACTATATCCCAGTCTTTGTTTCATGCAAAAAGACCCAGTAAACACGGAGATACGATGATATAAAGTTAATACATTTCAAAAGTATGAAAAATGGAAGCACATATTTTAATATCTTCGCCGTATTTGATCATTTTACGAAACGGAAAATACTGGAAACTGTAGATCCTGCTCAACAGGATGTATATGTGTATTTCTGTCGAAAGTACTGGCTTGAAACTATATGCCAGTCTTTGTTCCATGCAAAAAGACCCAATAAACACGGACATACGATGATATAAAGTTAATATAGATATATTTCAGAAGTATGAATAATGGAAGCATATATTTTAATATCTTCGCCGTATTTGATCATTTTACGAAACGGAAAATACTGGAAACTGTAGATTCTGCTCAACAGGATGTATATGTGTATTTCTGTCGAAAGTACTGGCTTGAAACTATATGCCAGTCTTTGTTTCATGCAAAAAGACCCAATAAACACGGACATACGATGATATAAAGTTAATACAGATATATTTCAGAAGTATGAATAATGGAAGCACATATTTTAATATCTTCGCCGTATTTTATCATTTTACGAAACGGAAAATACTGGAAACTGTAGATTCTGCTCAACAGGATGTATATGTGTATTTCTGTCGAAAGTACTGGCTTGAAACTATATGCCAGTCTTTGTTTCATGCAAAAAGACCCAATAAACACGGACATACGATTATATAAAGTTAATACAGATATATTTCAGAAGTATGAATAATGGAAGCACATATTTTAATATCTTCGCCGTATTTTATCATTTTACGAAACGGAAAATACTGGAAACTGTAGATTCTGCTCAACAGGATGTATATGTGTATTTCTGTCGAAAGTACTGGCTTGAAACTATATGCCAGTCTTTGTTTCATGCAAAAAGACCCAATAAACACGGACATACGATTATATAAAGTTAATACAGATATATTTCAGAAGTATGAATAATGGAAGCACATATTTTAATATCTTCGCCGTATTTTATCATTTTACGAAACGGAAAATACTGGAAACTGTAGATTCTGCTGAACAGGATGTATTTACCAGGGAGGGGGTGAGGTAATCAGGTAAACGGAGTGATACGAAACGAGACGAAAAGAGACGAAGAGGGACGGCGGGAGACTGCGATTGAAGTAAAGTGACAGACAAACATTGAGAATTTAGATATAGTTAGATAGATTTAGAGTTTTGAAGATTCAACTATGATGAAGAGAACTCTGAACGTGAGTCAAGCTTTAAGCTTGTTTTTTGACATGGAGGAGGAGGAATCTGTGATGTTGCCCTCTGTGTCGTATTGACAGAAACCGCTTTGAAGCGTGACACAGATAAAGACAGAAAAAACTGATTTTTGTACATAATGTGTATATATATATATTTGTATTATATTTATAATAACACTTTTGCCTTATCAGAATGAAATCCCATGCTACCTCAATCAAACTTTCACATTATCATAGTGACATCCCATGTATATATTTCCAGCTTTTAAATGGTTTCGTTGTGTATGTTTGTGTTACATATGAAAAATAATATCATTTTCAAAATCTGTTTTTACGTTTTTTTTTGTGATTTTGGGTCCAAAATGTTCATATAGTAGAAGATCACTGCTCTAAACAAAGTCAAAAATTCTACATCCAAACGAAATAAATATAATTAATTATGATGAATACGTTAAGTCTTGTTCATTGTTTTTCACTTTTATTAAATGTTTGATATTTCCGGTGGAAATGGTGGACTATCGGACATTCAAAATGCAGCATATTTTCACTCTTACACACATATATTCTCCTTTTACATACATACATTTTCACTCTCACACACGTATATATTTACACTCACACATTCATACATTTTGCTCTCATATTATCATATTTCAATGCACACATTCATATATTGTCACTCACACATTCATGCATTTTGTTCTCATATTCATATAATTTAATGCTCATATTTATACATTTTGCTCTCATGCGAAATCTACTAAAACAAAGTATGTCATGGTAGTGGTCAGCTGTTAAACCCAAAAGTGTATCTTAAGGGCTGTAAATATAATAAGCCTGTTGTCAATTTTAGACACAGGCTTATTATATTTACAGCCCTTAATAACATTCATTTTCTGGACTCAATGTGTGTCTTGGCCGTTTTCTTTGTTCCAAGCAAACGAGTGCTTTTTGTTTTGAAATCACTTCCGCAAGTTTCGCGGGCCTCCCCCCTCGCTCCACTGACCATTAGACCATTTAGTAAGGTAAAAAGCAAAAGGGCAAAAACGCCTCTCAGACGCTCTTCAGTTTACTTTTTTAATAAAGAAAAACAAATGGTCCGTAGATACACGGACTCATATAGCCTATGTATGTATACTGTAAGGAGAATGTATGTGCGTGAGAGGACCAGTATGAATTACGGGATAGAAATATGCAAACACAAACCTACAGACTGGGGGATGGGAGATCACAGGAGTGGGGGGGGAGGAGAGCTGTGGAATGTGACCCTTGGGAGAATTCCTCCACACATTCCGATGGCCAATTCGTTTTAAACAAAGAGTTCGCAACACAGGACAGCATAGGCAACATGGGGGGTGGGGGCTGGTGAACGGTCTGGTCAATGTTGGCCTACAGTATGGTGTCTGTTATGTCAGTTATTTTAAATAAAACGTTGAAAACTGAACTTGAAAATGGTTTCCTCTTTTTATTTTATTTATCATTTTCGGGACGGGGAGACGTGTGTGATTAAAAATTAATTTTCAGAAATGTAAAGTGATCTAACTAAGTTCTATTCATATTCTTGACGGGAAGAGCAGTGTAAATGGGTGGCCATATGCATTTGAAAAGCAATATAAATCACACAGTTATTATACAATAGGCTATAAAAGCACCATCGATAACCATTACCTTTATCCAATTCAAACTATGGACGGGAAAAAAGGAAGGTGTACATGGTTGGGCTATACTGTAGGCCCAGGAGCGGCGGGTGCTGTAGGCTAGGGAAGGCTAAGCCTTCCCAAATATTTGTGTAACTGCATCCTGGTAAAATAAATATATAATGTCTTTGACATTAGCGCTGCTATGCAGCCACCTGTGCCCTGTACCACGAAGCCAGTTCAACAGACCCTGGATATGCTTGAGTTATCTTAACTAACCCTAACAAACGAGATCTCGCTAAACGGTCCTACGGCGCTGGTTATCAACTCGGTAAATCAAGCCAGGGTTTCTCTCTCCAGCTGAGAACGCGTTCACGTGAAAGGGGCGGGGTTAGCTACATTTGACCAATCACAAACAGGGACAAGTGTACTGACAGCGCAACATCATACTTCATTAATGAAAAGTAAACTAATATTAGACAAATATGAACTTTAAACATCCATGATGACTTAAACATATAATCCAGGATACAAGCCACATAGTTGCACCTGCAAGGAGAATACAGAACAACTCGTTAAAAAATAAACTACCGAGTGTTTGAAAGCGTACAACAGTTTTATGATACTGTTAGAAATTAAAATCAATGTTTTGATAGCATAATGTACCTTAAACATACCGTCAGTTTAAATGCTGTTTTATACTGAAAAACCAGAAGTTCTTGTGCACAACTAGTTGTTAAGCTTTTATTCTGAAAATCCTTCATGACGACATCCGGGACTACCGCCCATTAGTATCATTAAAGTGGCTATTGACGCAGTTAACATGTATTACATATAAAGTTATGAAAGAGATAGTGAGTAGCATATTGCATTTACACATAAAGCATCCACAGATTAGTAGAAGATTAAAACATAGTAGAACATTTAGCAGACTATTTCTGTAATTATGAGAAGGATAGAGATTACGAGTGATGTTGTTCCCCCACACAGAAAACTATTGTGTCTACACAGCTAGTGAGGTCAAGACGACAGGTTTCCACCAAAAAATATGAAGACGGAAACCTAGTACTCGCCCAAGACGGAGGATCCATACCGAATCCTCCTGTTTACACTGACTGCAGTTCAAGGGGCGGCGATACACCTGACGTGGAGCTGTTGAGACCTAAAAACAGAAACTCGATTCTGCTGTGGTGAAGTCTGGCTACAAAGGGAGGTGTCCGATAGGGTCGCTTGTCTCAAACCAGTGAAGAAGTCAACAAGAACCCAGCAGAACTAGAGAGTGACTGTTAGCGGGAGTACAGTGACAGAGCGACAGAGACTGGCACAACATTTTCCAGCCAGTACATAGATAGACCCCGTCAGAAGACCGGGGCTGTGTTTAAAGGGGAACTTCATTTATTGTTAGTGGAAGTGTAGATTTTTAGTCAAACAATTATGTGATTTATGGAGTCAGATTACATTTTTCTCATAAACACAATTTTATAATCGGTCTGAAGGATCTGTTTTAAGGCAATGAGCTGCAGATTAAATAACATAACACTGATTGAGAGCTTGGATGAAGAAGTTGTAGGGTTTTTACAACAGTTTCAAGAATCAGTTTTTATTTATTTATTCTTGAGTAATTTTGCTGATTTATAATGTAGTGCGTAAGGCACTATCTCATTTTGAGTGAGGGGCACCAGCCCTTCATGCATGTCACCCTCTGTGAGAATGGTTCGTATTTTCCCCTCTAGTTTAGAGAAATATTATTTTATTATATCTTTGTACAGCAGTATCAAACAATCCTCTAATCCTAGAATTATTGAGACGCATTAGCGACACCAGGGGTATTGTTTTTCGCCGCAACAATGATGCATAATACCAGGACAAAAGCCATTATTGCAACAAGTAAACCATTTGTTGTGCTAATGGCAGATTTTAGTGAATATGTTTTTATACCATCAGAAAGCCATACATCATACGATATTTTGTACGCCTTATGGGTACACGGAGAAGTTATATTTATTTAATGCAACGTTATGGGTTTTACATGTCCTGTTCAGAATAGGGTAATCATTGCAATATTAATTGAGCATGTTCTGCTCAAAGGAGGGAGTGTCATGATTATACAGATATATTGATTTCAGTGACGTAGTTAATAAATAATAACATGTAGTTAACAATAGGTCTCATAACGACAAAAGGTATGCCGACGCTTGGGCCTCCTCCAAGGAGGGAGTGGTCCAGTTTTAGATATTAGACGAATAAAAGTAATGAATATGTCAGAACTCTGAGTAATATTATCCAAGTTTTGTCTACACAGGCTAAGAAAGCTACAGAGATACCAGACGAGACACCAGAAGAGACTCCTGTTCGGCCAGGTGATTATAGTACTCATTATTTAAATTCTGTAACTGACACAACCAGGGAGAACATAGAGATGTCAAGAACAAAGCCAAACCAATTGTGGGGTCCCCTAGGGATAAGAGTCAGAATAGCATTGTTGATTGTGCTCATTACACTTGGCACCTTTCTGGTTGGATGGGGAGTACAATATCAAGTAAGACATGGATCCATTAGTCCACTCATAGATAATGCCCACATCACTAACAAAACTCCAGCTGTGTTTCAGAGACTTTCACTTATCCCCAGAGCCAAAAGATCAGCTGAGCAACAAGAGGAGGAGTTATAAATACTCGGTCCCAAAGGTGAGGCGGTTACAATCAAGATGATTTCCCCCCATATATGCAGTTCTTGTATCAAATGATGAGATGGGTTTAAGTGATCGGGATAATCAGTGATGGGGATTTACAGATTAGGGGAATCTCCAAATACACTGGATCCATGTTTTAGTCTGTGCCAGAAACACCCCTGTTAAGTTTATGGACAACCAACCGGTGAACTGAGCACAATTATTGAAAAATGATTACAGTAGAAACAGGCTACTAACCTACAAGTACAGCTTTGTACGTACAAACTATATGAACAAAATTCCCCAGCAGATTGTGGAGACATTGCAGATATGTTCAGTCACAAAAGTTACTTATGTTCTAAATAACAGTGAGATTTAAAGTAATGGAGAAAATATGGGGACGTTCTTTTATAGTGTGTGAAATATGTGTTGCTTGAAACATGTAGGTATTTTTAATTTATAGAAGAAAATGGTTTCCTGAAAGAGTTATTTGGAGTAGCCATGTTACAGTGGGTGGAAACAATGTTTAGGGATATGGCACAACCATTAGTAGACATTAATTGGGTTTAGATGACATTTAACATCTAAGACAGATAGTAAGATTAGGAAAATAGAGTGGAAAGGATTGGATATGTTTGACCTCAGTGTGTTAGAATTAACTATAGGTAATGCGGCCCGAGATCTCTCTCTCTCTCTCTGCCTGTCAGAATGCTACGATCTCATCTTCAGACAAATGACCTCACCACAGGAGACTCCTCCTCCTCCGGTTTAAAGACAGACAACCCGAGCTGAACCAACAACGACCTGAGGCATCCAGAACCATCTCCACCTGAGGCATCCAGAACCATCTCCACCTGAGGCATCCAGAACCATCTCCACCTGAGGCATCCAGAACCAAACCAGCATGCTGACAAAGAGGCAAACTCATCGGTCCCTCAAACAGGACATGAAGTTCCAAACTGAGCCGCGAGATTTGGCACAAGAGCAGAGTGTGGGACATAAGAGCAGAATACACCACTCCATGCAACAGCCAAGAGACTGAAAAGGAGGAGATGAAATGCAAAGCAGTTGGGCCACTGAAAAGAGTTACAGCGGGAAGATCCAAGTGCGGATGGACTGAGGAGAAGACAGGATGGAGGAGAAGACAGAACCAGAGGAGTTGGCATGGGCCAGCAGAACGTGAGGGGGTCGTGGCTTGACGACCAGAGGGGTAGAGAAGGAACACAGGAGTGAGTGAGTTTACACATAAACACACTTATTAGAAAATAATCCTAAAGACACACTGAGGGTGGAACATATTATTCAATCTTTTCATAATATAAACAAATTATTCTTATAGAGATTCTTATTCATGTGAGAATTTGGGGAAGATTTAATTTGTTACAAAATAGATAGCAGGCAAATCTTTATTTGAATGGAAAATGTTAAAGGTAGAGCTGGAACCAAGCCAAAGAAAGTATTCCAATCTAGAGTATTGGTTTCACCATTGTAGCATGGTTATTACCATAGGAGAACTGTTAAGGTGGAAACAACATTTGTTTCTCGTCCAAGATGTAGAGTTTTAAAAAGACACTAGGCAAAGAGCGATTGAAGATTTTAATTTTGAAAAAACTAGTATAATTGGGAGTAATACATGCTTGGATCACTCATTTTAATGGTGCATATTTTCGACAACAAATATCGTTCAGGGAGAAGGGGTTGCTCAACCCACCCTGCAGATGTTTTAAATCTTACTTACAGCTTCAGAGGGAGCGCACGGCACCAGAGTATGAGTTTTAAAAGACAAGTGCCACCACCTCCTAATGCTCATCCATTTAATCAGTGATGACCTGACATTTAGAGATGTTATTTAAAAGGAGAAACATTGAATTGAACTACAAACCATTAAATGACTTCTGTCTTTAAAGTCCTTGTTAAAGCACCCAAGGTTCCACACACTGTTTAAGGAGGTTAGCATAGTTATTTAAGTATACCAGAAATGAAAATAAATTAGTATAATGAGTTATTGATATTCCACCGGTTTTCACACCATTTCAGGGACTTTATCACTGTATTAGAACAGACCACCCCAAAGCCAGTAGGGCTAAGAGACCAGTCCCAGGGGGAGTTTAGGCTCCAGGGTACAAGGATAGCATAGGGGCGTCCAGGGGAGGCCTAGATGTTGCACTCATTCCATGTCCTAAAATACCGATTGATTACAACGGCCTCTTCTAGAGAACATATTACTTTCATACCTTAAATGGTATGAAAGGAGGGAGGGTACATTTCTCATGAGGAGACAGTTACAAATGCTAGTAGAACAAGACGGCCCACCCCAATACAGATGTTGATGAAAATGATGAGTTAGTTTGAATGATGTTAAACGATATGGATGTTCAGAGATGAGGTTGTTCAATGAATGTCCAGCCGATGTGATTCTTTAAATGATGAAATCATGTGAAGAAGTGAGCAAAAATAAAATGCTAAAATGGAGTGAATCCATTTCAATTTACTTATACTATTACAAGATAGTTTATTTCATTTTTATTATTTTTCACTGATCTATATGGTAGATTTCATGTATTTTCGAATCATTACAATTCTAAAATGGGTAGTTTCTTTCTTCTTAAGTGCCTTAACACTGAGTGTATTATGAGAACGGTTTCTGTGAAAGGAGGGATGAAGAAATGTTCTGATACCAAGCCATTGCTGCTATTTTGAAGAACCATATTGAATGTTAACACTAGAAGTTATGCACAAGGGAAAACTTTTATGTTTGAACACAGTCAAAGTATTTTTGTATTTTTGTAAAGTTGAGGATATTCGAACCATTCCATTTTGATTGTATGTTTTTGATATGAGTTATGTACTATGCAGAGTTCAGATGAAGAACTCATTGATTTCAGTATTATACACACCTTTTAGGTGTGTAAGGAGGGACTGTTAGAAATTGAAATCAATGTTTTGATGGCATAATGTACCTTAAATGTACCTTTAGTTTAAATGCTGTTTTATACTGAAAAACCAGAAGTTCTTGTGCACAACCAGTTAGACTTTTATTCTGAAAATCCTTCACCTCTGGTTAGCATTTAGCATGAGGCTAATATACCATTTCCTATAGAGGTGAATTTAGCAGCGATATGATGTTGCACACCGAAACCTACTGATTTCAACACTACAACTATAGACGTCGAGATATTATTATTGTTGGATATTAAATGAAGGTACAGTTTATTTGAGTACGTTATCGTTTACAGATGTGGGTAGCATGTCACAACATTCGGAGCGACCGGAAATCGAATTGCTGTGAAGGATTTCCTGTATTTTTTGGAGTGTTGATTACAGCGTTTGGAATGTGTTGAATGGAAAGTCATGAAAGAGTTAAGGAGGAGAAAAGGAGTGTTTAGATATATATTGAATGTACAATGTCTGTATACTGTGATATGTGTAACAACGGACATTAAATAGTCGGAGAGCCGGCCCCCAGGGAGGAGCCAGGAGAGGCTATATAAACAACGAAACCTGAGGGGTTCGGCCTCTTTTCTCTGCTAGCGAGGGCCAGAGACAGCTGCTTTTCTGTCGGACAATATCCTGTTTGTGACTTTACCACGCTTTTTATTAATTAAAGTACCAATTTGAAAACATCTCAGAGACTCCATTTAGTCTCCTTTTTAAGCTTCTCTTTCCTGGACACGAGAATAACCATCACAGTTAACACTATTCAGCTTGCTAACGTTAGCTTAAACAAACGTTAGCCTAATCTAAAATGCTCTACTACGGGGTACCTTTCATGGGTTAGGGTTAGCGCAGACTCTCCCATCGTTATTTGTTGCAAACTTTGCAGGAGGCTACTCGTGGGCTTGACCCTCGTCTTAGCCATGGCTTGTATTTGTCTTCTGCTAGCCAACGCTCGTTGAAACGTCAACCTCCTGGCATACTGTCATCTATCACTCATCAGAATGCCCAGGTCTAGGGTTGCCAACCGTCCCGTATTAGCCGGGACGCCCCGTATTTGAGCCAAAAGGGGCGTGTCCCGTACGGGACTTTGTTTGTCCCGGACTCCCGTGTAAAGGAAAAAATATATATATCTGTTTGCGCGCAATGCAGTGTGTCTGGCTGCGTGCCTGTGTGCTGTATGTGAAGGGCGCTAGGACCGCTCAGTTGACGGGGCAGGCACAATGCTCGCGCGCGTGTGTGTGTGTGTGTGTGTGTGTGTGTGTGTGTGTGTGTGTGTGTGTGTGTGTGTGTGTGTGTGTGTGTGTGTGTGTGTGTGTGTCAGTCAGCTGATTGATGGGAAAATGGTTGGTTGAAGGTTAACATTAAGTCTAATAATGATGTACCGTGCATGTTCACATCATGTATACTTTGCATTACTTAATACCATTTTTCAAATATTTTATTTTTTAACATTTTGGACAAAAGAGCCAATTGTTCATCGAGGTGCCCAGATGTCCCTAGTGCCCACCTATCCAATTTGAACATGCTGATGTACAATGTGATATAGTAGCCTAATGCAGGTGTAAGACCATTGTGTTTGTATTGTGTTATAGGTATGCATAGTTTTCTATGCATTTTGAGGGTTTTGGGGGGTTTGACCCCCAAAAACATTTTCGAATCCTAGGGGCTGGCTCCCCCAAAAGAATTAAATAACATAACCCTAACCTAACCCTAACACCGAAATAAAGTAACAAAAAAATGTAACTAAATCTGCCAGAAACCCGAAAATCTTCGCGCGCGCTGGGAACACATGCATATGTCCCGTTTTTCCATTTCTGGAAGTTGGCAACCCTACCCAGGTCACACGTAACAAAAACACTTGCAGGTCACGCGCATAGCGCGGGAAGGCCGGAGCGGAGCTGTTTTATGTAAAAGTGAAGCAATTAAGCGCGCTCCGACTTCTTTATTTTCTTTTCATCTAAAAAGTGAAGTAAAGCATTTACAATTTCAAGCACTTTATCCCAAATTTAAGCACCATTCCCAAAATTCAACCACTTTTCAAACCTTGAAAACACCTCGTACAATTTCTAGGATTTCCAGCACCCGTGCAAAAATGCAGAGGATTGCTTGAAGGAAGATTTGCATGTTTAATGGGACTCTTTTCATTTAACATTTTGAATGGGACTTTTTGGATGGGGGGTGCATTTTTGTTCATTTTTTTTAATGAGTGGGGTTGGGGGGGATGAGTAACATTTAACACAACATTCCTGTTTTAGTTCTTCAATGAGAACAAATATTTCTTCAATAAAATAATCAAAACTTGTTCTGTTCTACTTAAAAAAAAAAAAAATCTGTTGAAATGTCATGCTTTTTTGTTTAATTTTGCATCGAATATTTCCAAAATTCCCCAGCTTAACTTCCCATGGAAACTTTCCGATTGGCGAACAGGTCCACCTCTGCTCTCCCAAACTGCTTCACTACCTCCGGGTGAAGCCTCCACTCGTCTGGCAGGGGTCCGCCTCTTGACATGAGATCGGCCCCCCCGTTCTCCCGTCCCGGGATGTGCAGGGCCCTTAGAGACAACACCATCTGTGAAACCCACAGCCACAGGTTCTCTGCTGCGGTCAACAAGGCTATTGAGCGGACTCCGCCCTGCCTGTTGATGTACTCCACTGTGGTGCGGTTGTCGCTCCTTACTAGCACATGTTTGCCCTGTATTAAGGGTTTGAAGTGCTGTAGGACCAACATCACTGCTTGCAGCTCCAGGAGGTTGCTGTGCCGCGCCTCTGCCAGAGGCCAGCAACCACCCACAGCTCTCTCTAGGCACGTCCCCCCCAATCCTGTCACTGAAGCGTCTGTGAAGACTGTGATATAGAAGGTTACCTGCCCCAGTGGAGCTCCCCTCCGCAGATTCTCTGGGGATCCCCAGAATCGGAGGTTGCTCTCTACTGAGGGGAGGATGGTCGCCAGACGCCGTTTGTGTCTTTTGAGATAAACCACCTCTGCATGCAACGTGCATGCAAGAGTCCGAGTGGCACTACGGAGTGAGCAGCCGTCATGAGACCCAAAGTCTGCATGATGGTCAAAGCTGTCACCGTCGCCCCCTGACAAAGCCTGCAGACCGCCCACAACAGGGACGCCTGTCTGCTTTCTGTCAGGGTGGCCCGTAGCCTGCCTGCATCGAGCATCACCCCCAGATATTCTACCTGCTGGTGAGGTATGGGGGAGCTCTTCTTCCAATTGATCGCAAAACCTAACTTGGTTAGGTGAAGGATAAACTGGGCTGTGTGAAACATTGCCCATTCCCTGGACCTGGCCATGACTATGAGGTCGTCCAGATAAAAGAACACCCTCATGCCATGGTCGCGCAGCGGTTGCAGCGCTGTGGTCACACATTTGCTGAACGTGCGTGGGGATAGGGAGTAGCCGAACGGCAGTCTGTTGTACTCGTAGGCTATCCCCTGGAAGGCAAAACGCAAATACTTTCTGTGCTTTGGAGCAATTCCGAAATGAAAGTAAGCGTCCTTCAGGTCGATGGTTGTGAACCAATCGCCTGGCTGCACCAGTCCCAGTAACTGTTTCATAGTCAACATATGGAACTTTTTGCATGCAATGTGCCGGTTCAGGCCCCGAAGATCCAGAATGGGCATGAATTCTCCTGTTTTCTTGGCAACCGGAAAGTACAGGGAATAGTGCCCCTTCTCTCTGTTTTGAGAGTGCACAACAGACACCGCCTGTTTCTGCAACAGGGCCTGAACCTCTGCTGAGAGGAAACCTATCTCCTCTTGGGATGACAGATTTGCCTCTCTTATGCCTCTGAATGGAGGAGGGACGCTGCAAAACTGGAGTGAATAACCCAGTCTCAGTGTCCTGTCCATCCACTCTGTTAACACACAACTGATTTTCCATTCCCCATAACATTGTGTTAGGGATGTGCAATCAGCTGCGGAGCTGCAGCTATGAAGCTGTGATACTCTCTGGTGGCCCACTCCGCCGTCAAACCCTCCATAAAAGGAAGTTTGACCCATGGGGGGCTGACACAGAAAGGGCCGTTTTTCAATAATGCAGTTTTCACTGTGAGAAAAAAACGACAGATTTTCCACTGAGGTTCCTGAACGCACCACAGCACGCTACCGTGAGAGCGCGCGCTCCGCCATAATGCTGTTTTCTCTCAGAGAGAAAGAGGCATTAAACTGAGCTTTTACACAAGGCGCGATGTGTTTTCTAACAACCTCACGCCGCTCATAATGCCCCTGTACTCGCATAGCATTCTGATAGTGCTTCCTGCGGTTTATCACATGCGTGCGCCCACTGGTTGCTTCCTGTACTGGAATTACAACTGGGGCGGCGAGGGGGGAATCCATACAGGCATTATAGTGAAGTGCAGGATTGTGGAAAGGAATGAATCTCAAACTGGAATATATGCAATTATTTGTATTTACATACACAGATGGATCATACACAGAGGAGGCGGGATTCATCCTTGCGTCCTGGGTGGAGAGAGCCCTCTCCGCCGGGACGCTGCCTCCGGGTTTTCCGCCATGTCGCCTCCACGCACTGCCATATGTCCGGCAGCGGGAGCGACACAAAAGCTGGCTGGGCCATAAAACCCCAGACGGAGTCGGCTCACCGGTCTGGGTGGTAGCGGAGGAGGCCCACACGCTCCGCTGCCACGGCCATCACCAGCGGGAAATCTTAGCAAACAGATCGGCGTGGTGGACCCTCGTGGCCAGAAACGCCCGATAGTGAGAAGTCCTCGTCTTCTTCCTCCTCGACGAACGGAGCAGCGCGGCCCGTTGGAAGGGCGAAGACAAAGAACACCTCCCCGTCCACCTCGTGGTCCATCTCCACCACTTCCACGTTGTCTTGGTCCTGAGAATCGATGTCAGGTACGGCATATTGTGCCTGCCGGAAATGGTCCAGGCGATGCTGCCGTCGGAGTCGAGGGGAGCGCCCGACAGGCACTGCAGGTCGGGGAATGTCCGGCCCCCAGACATTCAAAGCAAAGCCGATATGGATCCGCCCCCGCGATCAAACCAGGGCAGGTGGGGCATGGCCGAGCTTCCAATAATGGTGAGTCCATTTTCGTTTGTAATCTTCGTTCGTTTAACTCTCATTCGGTTTTGTCAGCTCGTCTGAAGAGAAAAAGCATAGTGGGCGGGGGGTGTAGCCGCCTTATATACTATGGGCCTGCGCGCGCATTCAGGTAGGCTCGCCCCGATTGGCCGGCTACGTTTACGTAACTCAGTAGGTGAAAGCACGACAGCATGATAGAGTAGTACCCATAGAGTCCAGTAGAGGGCGGAGCCTGTGTGAAATATAACCTGTGTTAAGCAGGTTATATGGTGACTCTTAAGCCTTCTGTGTGTCCCATCTGAAGTTCTCAGTGACATGACCAATTTGTAAAGTCAGTAGACCAAGGAATTAATTCGGCCTTAATCTTTTACTAGGCCACGACAAGCTTGTGTGAAAGAAATAGATGCAAAAACCACCTAATAAAAAGATTAATTAGTGGGGAAGAACAGTGTGTTTGACAGGGAGGTAATTATAAGATGCACAAAGGACACCCCTAATCAGCTTTGCGCTAAAGGATTTAAAATAGTCCATGTGTGAATTTTGTATCGGCCCTTTGACATTTATAAAACATGATTTGCCGGTGTGACGGAACAAGAAAAAAGGTGGTATCAGCAGTAACATTTGTGCATGCCGTACGGAAGTCTGTTTAGTTAGTAAATCATCTGCTCACATATACATTTCAGAAACAACAGCATCAGTGCAGCCATAGCATTCATCAACCAATGAATCATTCAGAAGCATCAGAAAGGCTGTTGCTCTAAACCAGGGGTCAGCAACCTTTTTGATATGACGTGTCATCAGAATCATTTTCCTCGCACACCGGACTCTTATGCGCATGTATCCACATAAGGGCATAAAGGTGCGCTGCATTTGTGCATCAGATGAGGCTCCCTCCGCGAGGGGCGTTCCTGAGTGTGCCATATCAACATTAACTTTAATTGTGACACCACTTCCATTTTTTTTATCTCCATCGGATTTTATTCCATCCATATAGGCAACCTACATAGCAACATTTTTAATAAACATTTTTCTCCCATAATCAGAACATTGAAATTATATATGAGCACTATACAACAATGCTTCAGCAATAAACTTAACAAATCGTTTTTTTAGTATGTAATTAGTTTTAAGCCCTGTGGTAACAAATGATATGCACAGTTGCCATTTCAGCATACTGCTTTCAATGAGACTCAAAGACTATACAAAGTTTTGCAAGGGCAGCAAATGTTAAAAAAGGGAATGAAATGTAACAAACAGAAATCTGAGCACTATATAACAATGCTGCTATGGTTATGAAAATATCCACATCGAAGAATGTGGAAATTGATGTAAAGTATTATGCAGAAAATGTGATGCAGCATATTTTTGGTATATTCATTTTAATGTCACCCATATATAAGAGGTGTATTGCATCATGTTATCCCTAATATATGTGTGGGTTTATACATTCCTGTGTGTTAATAGTTGAAGGAACAAAGTACATTTTTCCTCTTAAATATAGAGAGGTTTTTTATAGATTCCTGAAATAATGTTCCCTTTTTCTTAAAAGTAGATTAGCGCAATAGTCTTTTTCTTCCACTTTTACCCTTTTATCAAAAGGGTGTTTTTAGGCTATTTTTGAGGGGTAAAATGCAGAATTACTTGTGAGTTCTGTTTTGAGTGAAAATATTTGAGTGTTTTTCTTGGTTAACCATTAATAGGCTTTGCAAATTAACAAGAGAACTGCAAGGGACATTTTCCCCAGATATAATGGTTAAATTCTTCTTAAGTTAATGATGCGCATCCTGCAGGCCTTGAGAATTGAGTCACACAGTTAAGAGAGACAATGGTCCTTCTGATTCTGGGTAAGCTGACTTCGGGTGGATGGAAGTTCAGAGAGGGCCTGGAGGTATGAAGACAGTTAGGCATTGTTGGTTAGCTGGTCCTGAGGAGGTCATGAGATGATGACTGTTAAATTCCCAACAAGTATGGCTTTCATAAAGAAAAACATATGACTCTTGTGTGATAAGCTACATGATAAGATGTGTTTTGCTGCAAACTGAGCCTGTTTGGTTCTCTGCTGGCACGCGCTGATTCGCTGTGACACAGCATCTTTTGCATCTCCCAATGAGATGTCCTGAAAAGATGACCAGCTGACCCAACCCCTCCTGTTTGTTTTGGTATGAAAGCTTGTTCGGCCTTGGGTTCTCTCTCTCTTCTCGGGCTGCCAGGACCGAAGGATCTAAGCAGCACGCGAACCGGGGCAGGAGTACTCCTTACATTACAGTATATTATATTGTATTATATTGTATTGTAATGTATTATATTGCATTGCATTATTACCTTTTATAATTAAAACAGATTATTGTTTAACTGGTATCCTGGTGTTTTCTGATTTCCTTCCTGTTATGATTTTAAGCAGGACTCGCCAAAACGACACGCGGAGCAGAGTTGGGTTGTAAGAACCTCAAGACTCACAACAAGAAGTAAAAAGAGACCGGGACAAAGAGCTCCATTAGGCAAAGCCATGTGTGCTACAAATAAACCAGTCAATGTGATCCTTGGCCCTGCTTTCCTTTGCTGAGCTCCATTATCTGCGGATCATACTTTGTCACTTTAAGTTGCACACAAGCTTCAGAGTGGTCAGTTGTCAAACGACTGCGGGAGGGGCTGAGCACGCTCTTCATGTGCGAGAATATCTGCTCAAAGAGATATGTTGAGCCAAAGACTGTCAGCAAAGCCAATGCAATTTTCCTGACACAGCTGAACTTCTCCGGTAGAGATATCCAACAGGTGAAGATGCAAGTGCTGTGATCATGTCTTGCCGTGGTTTCCAGCTGTTTCCGCAACTCCGCAAACTTCGTCATCCACAGTGTTGAACTCTTCAGCTCAATCAGCTGCATTATCATGTCCTGTGTATCCAGCCAGTCTATCACAGATACATCCAGTTCATGTCCATCAAAGCTGTCGGGTTTGATCAAGAAAGAGAACATGGGTCCATACTTCTGAAATTTCCCGAATCGTGTTATAAACTCCGACTCCAGCTCGCTGATGTATTTGCATATTTCAGCGGTGCTGATGCTGTGCTGCGTGGACAGCTCCCTTAAGTGGGTGAAGTAGCGGAAAGTGGAGGTGGCCACGTCATCTGAAAAAACTGCCAGCTTTCCAACAAAAGCCTTCCATGTGTCAAACATGTCCAAAACAGTTTGACCTGCGCCTTGCAGTTTCAAATTGAGCTTGTTGAGGTGTCCAGTAATATCTGTGAGAAACATAAGTTTCAGGAACCATTTCTCGTCCTCGAGCTCTGGAAAGTCTTGGCCTTTTTCGGCCAGGAAGGCCTTTATGGCATCAAAGCAGCCAACAAACCGCTCCAAAACCTTTCCACAGCTTAGCCACCTAACTGCAGAGTGGAGAGCGAGACCTTTGTATGAGCTGTCCATTTCCTCCAGCAGGGATTGGAACTGTCGGTGTGTCAGAGCAGATCGCTTAACTATGAAGTTAACAATCTTCACCACTGTGGCCACGACCTCGTTAAGATCTGAATTTGACATCTTTGCACAGAGGTTTTCTTGGTGTATTATGAGTCTCATGATTGTTGTTTGTTTCTACACGGACCACTATTGCGGTAAGCATGTTGTAACTTCCAGTTGTTGTCATCTCCGCGTATCCCGTGTGCCTGTTCTGTTGCTGATAGCTTATTATCTTAACTTAATCGATCGTTTTAAAACTCTTGATCACGGCAACTGCCTGACGTTGTAATCACACGTTACTATAACTTAAGCACTCACAACTCTCCTTCTCTTAGCGACTGTAACTCCACAGTTGCCTACACTCTTTTCGGGTTTGCTAACGGTAGCTACTTTAGCTTGATAGCTAGCCATGGCTCTTTCCCCACCCTCGGGTGCTATTTCCTGCTCTAACTGTCTCATGTTTGGTTACTTCCCTACCTCCTTTACTGGTACCGGTACATGTGTTAAATGTAGTATAGTTGTTAGGTTGGAGGCGGCAATCATAGCCATAGAAGCCCGGCTCCGCATCTTAGAAAGTAACTCAGCTACAGTAAAGCCCATGTTAGCCGGTGCGGACCGGCAAAAGGTAGCTCCTATTAGCCATCCCCCGGCAACTCCCGAGCAGCAGGGAGACTGGGTGACTGTTCAGAAGGGGCATAACGCGAAACCCGCAGGTCCCCACCAACCCGTTCACGTATCTAACAGATATTCCCCACTCAGCGAGACACCCGCTGAGAAGCCAACTCTGGTTATTGGTAGCTCTATTATGAGACACGTGAAATTAGAGACCGAAGCCTCCACAGTCACATGCATTCCGGGGGCCAGAGCGGGCGACGTTGAGGCGCATCTTAAACTGCTGGCTAAAAATAAACGTAAATACAGTAGGATTGTTATTCACGTCGGTGGTAATGATGTTCGTATACGCCGATCAGAATGCACCAAACTTAATGTGGAGTCGGTGTGTAGTTATGCTAAAACAATGTCGGACACCGTAATCTTCTCTGGTCCCCTCCCCAATCTGATCAATGATGACATGTATAGCCGCATGTCATCATTTCAGCGCTGGTTGTCTTGGTGGTGCCCAGCAAACAATGTGGGCTTCCTAAATAATTGGACAGCCTTCTGGGGAAAACCTGGTCTGATTAAGAGAGACGGCATTCATCCTACTTTGGAAGGTGCAGATCTCATTTCGGCAAACATTTCAGGGCTTTGTGGACTTAATCCATGACAAACTGGAGTTGAGACCAGGAGGCGGAGTCGCAGTCTTACACGCTTCTCTGCGCTCTCTCCTAGGCAGTCATCCATAGGAATCCCAGCCATATCAATACTCATATTGCCCGAGGCACGGGCCGAGGAGGTGGAGTTGCAGCAATCTTTGACTCAAGTTTACTTATCAATACTAAACCAAAATTAAATTATACCTCCTTTGAAAGTCTCGTTTTTAGTCTTACGCATCCGACCTGGAAAACTTTGCAGCCAATCTTATTTGTTACAGTGTACCGTGCACCAGGTCCTTATTCAGAATTCTTATCTGAATTCTCTGAGTTTTTATCAATTTTGGTTCTTAAAACAGATAAAGTAATTATCGTAGGTGACTTTAATATTCATGTTGACGATGATACAAATAGCCTTACTGTTGCATTTCACTCTATATTAGATTCTGTTGGTTTTTGTCAGAGTGTAAATAAACCAACCCACTGCTATAATCACACTCTCGACCTTGTTCTGACTTATGGTATTGAAATTGAGCAACTATTAGTCGAACCGCATAATCCTGCTTTATCCGACCATTTCTTAGTAACTTTTGAAGTACTGTTACGAGACTACAAAGCATTAGTCAAAAGCTCCTGCAGCAGAAACCTATCTGTTAGTGCTATAGCCAAATTTAAGGAAGAGATTCCACCAATACTTAACTCGATAGCATGTCTGCATGTAAGGGCGGAAACTTATACAAAATGTACACTACCCCAAATTGATCATGTTGTTGATAGTGCTACAGATGCGCTGCGAATAAAATTAGACTCTGTTGCTCCTTTGAAAAATAAGAAAATAAAACAACATAGATTAGCTCCATGGCATAATGCCGAAACCCGCAAAATAAAGCAAAAGTCGAGACAACTTGAAAGGATATGGCGTTCCACTAAACTTGAAGAATCTCGTTTAATTTGGCATATTACTCTCAATGAATATAAGAAAGCACTGCGTAAAGCGAGAGCAGCCTACTACTCTTCATTAATAGATGAGAATAAGAATAATGCAAGATTTCTTTTCAGCACTGTAGCCAGGCTGACAGAAAGCCACAGCTCGATTGAGCCTTCTATTCCCATAGCACTCAGTAGTAATGATTTTATGTGCTTTTTTAACGATAACATTGTTACTCTTAGAAACAAAATGAATGACCTCTTGCCTTTGACCAGTATAGTGTTATCAACAGCTCCCGGAAACGTAAGTTCTAATATTACACTAGATAGTAAACTAGAATGCTTTTCAGCCATAAACCTTGAACAATTAAATTCAATGATTCTCTCTTCTAAACCATCAACGTGTATGTTAGACCCAATTCCAACTAAGCTGTTGAAGGAAGTTTTTCCATTAATTAGCACTTATTTATTAAATATTATGAATATGTCTTTATTATCAGGCTATGTTCCACAATCATTCAAAGTAGCAGTGATAAAACCGCTTCTTAAAAAGCACAACCTCGATCCAGAGGTTTTAGCCAATTATAGACCTATTTCCAATCTTCCGTTCCTCTCAAAAATTCTTGAGAAAGCGGTCGCAAAACAGCTGTGTGATTACTTAAAAAACAATGATTTATTTGAAGATGTTCAGTCTGGCTTTAGAACACATCATAGCACAGAGACAGCTCTGGTTAAAGTCACAAATGACATTCTAATAGCCTCTGACAAGGGACGTGTCTCTATTCTTGTTTTGCTCGATCTCAGTGCTGCATTTGATACTATCGACCATGATATCTTATTGCAAAGACTAGAGCACTTAGTTGGCATACAGGGAACTGCTTTAGACTGGTTTAGGTCCTATCTATCTGAACGCTCTCAGTTTGTACGTGTCAATGATGAATCTTCCACGCAAACCAAAGTTAGCCATGGAGTGCCACAGGGCTCAGTGCTCGGACCTATTTTGTTCACATTATATATGCTTCCGTTAGGCAATATTATAAGGAATCATTCTGTAAACTTTCATTGTTATGCGGATGATACTCAACTATATTTATCAATCAAGCCTGATGAAATTAATCATCTAAATAAAATTCAAGACTGCCTTAAGGACTTAAAAACGTGGATGACCTTAAACTTTTTGATGTTAAACACGACCAAAACTGAAGTTATTGTACTTGGCCCGAAGAATCTACGAAACAAATTATCTAAGGATATACTAACTATGGATGGCATTAATTTGGCCTCCAGTGAGACTGTAAGGAATCTTGGTGTTATATTTGATCAGGATTTATCCTTTAACGCCCACATAAAATCAATTTCAAGGACCGCCTACTTCCATCTACGTAACATTGCAAAAATCAGGCATATCTTGCCTCAAAACGATGCAGAGAAACTAATCCATGCATTTGTTACTTCAAGGCTGGATTATTGTAACTCTTTGTTATCAGGGTGTACCAAGAAGTCAGTCAAGTCGCTTCAGCTGATTCAAAATGCTGCGGCTCGTGTACTAACCAGAGTTAGGAAAAGGGACCACATTACTCCTGTTCTGGCTGCCTTACACTGGCTCCCTATAGAACACAGGATAGAATTTTTAATTCTTCTTCTCGCCTACAAAGCCCTTAATGGGCAGGCGCCATCTTACCTTAAATAACTCATTATACCCTACTGTCCTACTAGGGCATTGCGTTCCAAGAATGCAGGGTTGTTGGTTGTTCCTAGAGTCTCTAAAAGTACAATGGGAGCCAGAGCCTTTTCTTATCAAGCTCCACATTTGTGGAATCAGCTTCCAGTTTGTGTTCGGGCGGCAGACACCCTATCCGTTTTTAAGAGTGCGCTTAAGACCTTCCTTTTTGATAAAGCTTATAGTTAGGGCTGATTAGATTCAGCCCCTAGTTTTGCTGATATAGGCTTAGTTTGTCGGGGGACATCTTACTTCTTCCTTCTCTCTGTCTATACCTGTGTACTCTCATGTTCCGATTAACCCAGCTTCCCCAAATGTCTTTCTTTTTGGTGTCTATATACGCCGGGATCCGGAGTCATGGATGATCCTGCGCTCCTCTGTCCTGGATCGCGAGCCCTGGATCTTGAGTCGTGGCTGTGGTCCTGGATCATAGGTCCTGGATGGATATCCTCGTGGATTCATCTTCCTATTATACACACATGCATTTCCAAACATTTGGACTACCTATGTTGCAAATGTATTATCTTTTCAATTTACACACGGCATCTATTGCACGTCTGTCCGTCCTGGGAGAGGGATCCCTCCTCTGTTGCTCTCCCTGAGGTTTCTCCCATTTTTCCCTTTAAACTGTGGGTTTTCTTCGGAAGTTTTTCCTTGTACGATGTGAGGGTCTAAGGACAGAGGGTGTCGTATTGTCATACTGATATTTTGTACAAACTGTAAAGTCCACTGAGACAAATGTAACATTTGTGATATTGGGCTATATAAATAAACATTGATTGATTGATTGATGATGGGGTGACCGACTTGTTTCTCAATTAATGTGACCGCTCCCTTGTTTCGCCCGACCATGGCGGGAGCGCCATCTGTTGCCACAAAAATATTGCTTATATCAATCCCTCGCTCCTCAAAATGCTCCATAAAAACTTTGGCTATGTCCTCACCTTTTTTTGTTTCAGGCATTGGTTTTAAGCAGCAGAGCTCTTCTCTTACAGTCGAATCACAGTATCTTACCATGACTGCCAAGCGTGGTATGTCGTTCACGTCCACGCTCTCATCCAGTGCAACGCTGAATAAGATAAGATAAGATAGAGCTTTATTGTCTCCCTTAGGAGAAATTTGTCTTTTGATAATACACATAAAACATTCAGGTCAGGAATACCGTGGCTTCTTTCAAACCAGCTGTCTGCTGCGCGCAAATGTTTTCTGCCAGTTCCTCGATGAGTTGTTCAACATATCTGGCTGACACTGGAATTGCTTTTATTCTTGATTTTATTGTCTCTTTGTTTGGTAAGGAATTAAACAAAACATCTGAGCTTCACCGTCAGTGAATGGCTTTCCATGTTTCGCGATGCAATGAGCAATGCGATAGCTTGCTTCGGTAGAATCATTGTTAGCAGTGGCAAAGGCTTTGAGAGTGTTTGCCTGTTTCCCATAACCAGACACGGCACGTTTGATGGATTCAGCCTTGTCTGCCTCATCTTTGAAAGTTGTCTTGTGTTTGGTCTCAAAATGCCGTTTGACACTTGACGTTATAGTAAACAGATATTGTTCTAAACTGTATTAAAGTAAACATGTATTATTTTAAACTGTACTGAAGTGAACATGTATTATTTGGGACTGTTTTACTGTAATCCTATATATATATAACCATCTCACTTACACGCACTGACCCAGATACCAGCACACACACATATTATTTTCAAGGTTCTTTCTGGGGCCAATATAATCTCAGGCACCAATATATCTGTGTACAATGTTTGATTGTCTGGGAAAGAATAGTTTGTGTGAAATATTCCTTAGGAAAGTAAAGGAGTGAATTAAGGTTCAAGATAAAGATTGACTCTGTCCTTGTTTACTTCCGAAGCTCTCAGGCTCTGTTCAGAAGTAAAATACTTTTTCCCAGAACTCTGATTCGCTGTATTGGGCCCGACCAGAAGTGAATTCAACCAGTAAGAACACCTAGGGGAGTGAGCAACCAACACAACTCCTCCCCACGGACTCTCTGATTCGCTTAGGAGTGAAATCGACCAATTAGAGATTTGGTGGGGGCGGCGCAACCTCCACAACTCTGCCCCCAAATATGTCTATGTATACTGATGTTTATTCATGCACGATGCCCCCTGTTTCTGACTGGCTGGTCCCGATATCTGTATCGCACAGCAGTAGAACTGGGAGTCCAGAGTACTCTGTAACTTGTATTGGTGTTTTTTTACCATTAAAATCAGATTATTGTTATAACTTTTATTCCGGTGTTTTGAACTCCTTCTTTTATTAATCTGACCAGGCTCATCTAACGGACGGCGCGGAGCGGAGGTGGGCTTTTGCTGTGTTTGCTCCTACAACGTCCGGCAAACAACATTTTCCAGACATAAAGTACACACAGCACGGTCCTTCTGAAACACAAAACCCCACTCTTCTGTCCACGAGGGCTGGAATGTCCGAACATTTATTTTAGATTTCTTAGGTAGCGGACCTGCCATTGTCTACCGGGCCTGCTACGTCACTGATTAAAACAATCTTTAGGCGGGATGTCTTGAATCCCTATACAATTTACCAACAGCCAGGATTAAATTAAATGGGAATCTCTCAAAGACTGTAGCGTTGGAGAGGGGGTGCCGTCAAGGTTGTCCTTTAAGTCCCACCCTCTTCGCATTATTTATAGAACCACTTGCTCAATCAATGAGAAAATGTTGAAATAACTGGACTTTATATTAAAGAAATAGAGCACAAAATAGGTCTGTACGCCGACGATATTCTGTTGACCCTCTCCAACCCAGATTCAAGCCTGCCTAAACTTATGTCATGCCTGGTTCAATTCGGTTTTTACTAAAAAATTAAACATAAATAAGACCCGAACTCTTTCTTACCACTACTCACCACAGGGGAACTATGGGAAATGTACAATTTTAAGTTGAATACCTCCAGTATTAAACTCCTCGGTATTACTATACTAAAGAATTTGGCCAATATTTACAATATGAATTACGGTAATATCACAAAGGAACTTCAAAAAGATTTGGATAGATGGAGCCCTCTGACCCTTAACATGCACAATCGGATTGAGATCGTAAAGATGAACATTTTACCACACCTGCTGTTCCTCTTTCAGTCACTGTCTATAGAGATACCAACAAAACAGTTCAACGATTGGAATCGAATGATATCCAGATTTATATGGAAAGGTCAGAAACCCAGAGTGCGACTAAAAACACTCCAGTTATCGAAAGAAAAGGGAGGAATGTCCCTTCCATGCTTTGAAGACTACTATAAAGCAGCACAATTAAGGTATTTAGTTTGCTGGTGCAATTGTGACTATGATGCAAAATGGAAAAACCTTGAACTGAGCCAACTGAACATACCCCTTCAATGTATGTGATACATCCTCAAAGATTGCACTCTGATAAATTAAGCCGCTGGACATTGGTTCCCCTCAATATTTGGTTCAAAATTTGCAAAGATTTAAGACTTGAAAGAAAATCCATGTTATTGAGATGGGTGGCGTTTGATAAAGATGTTAAACCAGCAGAGCTGGATTTTAGATTTAAACAATGGATCCATAAAGGCATTACATCATATTCCCTAATAGCTACCAGTACTGGCTTGAAAAGTTTCCAACAGCTAACAGAAACCTGCAATTTGGAGCCCCAGGATTTCTTCAGGTACTTACGGCTCAGGCATCACTTTGATAGGAATATTAAAATGAAAGGGAACACCAAATTTGACCCGATTGACATGACATTTTTGTGGGTGTATGCAAGGGCAATACCCAAAAAAAACTGGTTTCTAGAATATACTCCTGTCTACAATCTGCCAAGAACTACTAAACCCTATATGTGAAATCCAAATGGGAAGTAGAAGCTAATATTACTATTACAGAAGAGGAATGGTCTAACATAAATATAATCCTCCAGCTCTGGCCTTTGGAGAGAATTCTCATGGAAGAATATTATTCAATTTTTTCTAACTCCAAGAATAAAATACCATCAGAATGGCAGACCAGAATCTGGACACTGCTGGAGGCAGTGTAGTAATATTATGGCTGATCATTTCCACATATTCTGGAATTGTCCAGTGATCGAACCCTATTGGCTATCTATAATAATGGAAATAAATGCAATTATTGGCTTTGAGATTCCAAACAGTTTTGATGGGATTTATTTAGCTAATATACCAGTGGAATTTGTTGTTCGGGACAAGTATCTTCTTAAAATATTACTGACAGCCAGCCAAAAGGCAATTACCAAAAAATGGCTTGTGAAAGATCCACCAACAAAGGGAGAATGGATAAACATTGTAAATGACTTGTTTCGTATGGAGAGACTGACTTTTTCTCTCAGACTCTGTAGTGAAAAATGTGACAATTACTGGTCCAAATGGGTTTTGCACATGAAGAGGGGGGTCACATAACCCTGAGATATTTATTTTATTTTGCTTTAATCCTTTTGGTAGAAGAGTCTATAATTCTTGCATAACTTTGCTACTACTGTATGTTTCACACCAGGGCTCGACATTAAGGACTGCCCGATGGCCCGGGGCCATCTAGTATTTAGCTCGGGCAATGAAGCCTCACCTGCTGGTTGCCCGATCGGGCAATCTATTATGCCAGTATCATGCAGCTCGCGGATCCAGTAATGAGTGAGCCGACAGTAAAACTAAACGTATCTATAACTAGTTTAGGTAGTTTGAGAGGTCATTAAAATAGCTACGTGTGATATTCTAACCTGAAGTGTGTGTTTTGTCCGCTCACCGCTGCATGTGATCATGCAGAGCTGCGTGTCGACTCGTCAGCAGCAGCTGATCTCTCTCTCCCGTCAGATTAGACTTCACTCGCGTTTATGTCCATATCGATCAGATCCAGCTAGTTCTAGCTAATGATATGACTACCTGCTTATTAAAAGACACCTAAACAATAAGTGTCGCTATGCAACCGGGTGAGGCCACAAAGTATAGCGCAGCATTATGCATTTGTTCACATGCCCACCGGAACCCCCAGGCATTACCAACAGATCAACGCACAATCAACCCATACAGGACATCTCTTTCTCCACATTAAGTGTTAGACATTAGAATTGACTATTCTTGTCTGTCACATACTCTTCTATTCTGTTACATAAGTGGCGCAACTGAAGCGGTATTGCGCTAAAGGGAAATTATTTTGACCGAAGAGATTTAGATTTGCCGGCTAACGGGAACTCTGACGTCGCCATTTTGTGTGCTTCGCGGATGCGCTCGGCTCCTCTCGACTGCTGCTCGGGTCTGCTCGGTCAGCTTCCGGATGAGGAGGCATTCGTTCGACCAACTTACAGTAGATAACATTACAAACATTTTTAACAGGGGCCATAATAGTGTAAATAATGTTTGTTTTGGCAGTTATAACTGAATGTAATGTTTTCTACTTTGTTACATCTGGGAAGGCATTTGCCTTCATCAGATGGAAAGTGTCTTGACCAACACCTTAAGTGTTTCTTATAGCTATGCAGGGCATGCAAGCGAGCAAACACAAACAAGAAAAAACAGTGAAATGAAGAATAAAATTGAAATTGTACAATACAATATTGTGGAGGTTCATCTTATAATTCAGTCTAGAGAATGCACCAGACAGCATCTAAGACCTGCAAAAATCTAAATTTTCTAGGAGGAGGCCCCCCAAACCCTTCGTGCCATTTCGTCAGCGCGCATTTTTCAGGGCAATCTCTATTGGGCTCAGGGCCATCTGTAAATTAGCTTAGATGGCCCACAGATTAAAATCCTTAATGTCATGCACTGCACACAGATTGGTTGTGAACCCGTTGTGAGGGAGATCTTCCCATATCGCAAGAATAATTGCTGAGAACATATTGATGATGTATTACCCCAGTGACCTGTATGTTGTATGTTACTTGTTGTTTCCTTTGTAATGTCTTAACAAATAAAAAATAAAGTATTAAAAAATATATATATCTTTAGGCGAGAGTCGTAAATCAATCTACCGTAAATAATACGTCGCGCATATCTGCCAATTGCTGTGAAAGAGATAATTTGGCATGCAGATGAGAATTTCCCCCAAAACAGCTGATTATGGGTACTGTAGTTTGCCCCAAACCGGAAGCTGGGTTGTAGCTCTACACTGTAAGCCCAGATAAGTTGAATCTACTTAAAAAAATAGAGTAAAGTCTTTAAAAATGTAAGTAAAGCATTATGAAAACTTGAGTAAATTCAACTTAAATTAATCAAGGACTTTAATTGTTATTTGAAGTACAATCCACTTCATGTCAAGTTGATTTTACTTACATTTTTAAGTCAACCACTTTCTATTTTTTTAAGTAAGGCATTAGGAAAACTTGAGTGCATTTAACTTAAATTATTCAAGGACTGGAATTGTTATTTGAAGTACAATGCACTTCATGTGAAGTTGATTTTACTTAAAATATTGTGTAATATCAATTGGTTTGATGGATTAGACTTAGAATTTTTAGTTGAAAGTGGTTACATTTCGTATTTATATTTTTTATTCCGTCAACTACAAAAAAGAAAAAAGACACAAAAATAAAGTTTGACCTTTTATTAAAACTTGAGTGTTTCATTTGGATACAATGAAATTGAGCTTCCTATACAAACTGTGGCAAAAATATTGTACCATACATTTTCCTGAGAACATTTTTCACATGAAACAATAGCAATCTCTCTATATATAAAGATATATAGTTATATCTATACAGATCTATATATTTATGTAGAGCTCTGAAAAAATTAAGAGACCTCTGTAAAATTATCAGTTTCTCTCGTTTTACTATCGGTAAAAACTGGATTAACATTTGTGTTTTATTCTATAAATTAATGACAACATTTATCCCAAACTCCAAATATTTTCATTTAGAGCGTTTATTTACAAAAAATTCCAAATGTTCAAAGTAACCAAAAAAGATGGTGTTTTCAGACCTCGAATAGTGCAAAGAAAACAATTTAAAATTCCTTTTTCAACAACACAATACTAATGTTTTAACATAGGAAGGGCTCAGGAATCAATAATTGGTGGAATAACCCAGATTTTCAATCACAGCTTTCATGCGTCTTGGCTGCTCTGCAACACCTTTCACATTGCTGTTGGGTCACTTATTAAGCCACTCCTGGCACAAAAAAATCAAGCAGCTTGGCTTTGAGTGATGGCTTGTGACCATTCATATTCCTCTGGATTGACCTGGCTGTGGGGCATGGAGCATTGTCCTGCTGGATAAACCCACCCTCAGCTCAATTCAGGTGTGAATGGAGGAAGACCAGATCAAGACCCTGTCATGGAACAGTTGGAACCCCACTGAATGTGATCCAGAGGAAGATGGATGGTCACAAGCCATCAAACAAAGCCGAGCTGCTTGAGTTTGTGTGCCAGGAGAGACAAAAAGTCACCCAGCAACAATGTGACAGACTGGTGGCGAGCAACCAAGACGCATTGAAAGCTGTTATTGAAACATCTGGGTTATTCCACCAAATATTGATTTCTGAACTCTTCCTAAGTTCAAACATTAGTATTGTGTTGTTTAATAATGAAGAACTTGTTTTCTTTGCATTATTTGAGGTTTGAAAACACAGCATTTTCTCTGTTATTCTGACCAGTTGTAATTTTCTGCAAATAAATGCTCTAAATGACTTTTGGGAGAGATGTTGTCAGTAGTTTATAGAATAAAACACAAATGGAAATGCCAACAAGCTTAATAGGTCAAACAGTGCAAACATGCAACAACAACAAAATGCAATATGGAAGCCTAAATACTTGCCATATGTAACAGTAGCCAACTTTTCAGAACCCCGTTTCACAATGTAAGCTGATTTTTCAAAGTCTAAATTTTGGGTGCCAGCTCAACTTTACCAAGTTTTAATATCACCTGCTGAACAAAGTGGAAAGTGTTTTTCATGCACTTTGGGTACTCCAGTTGCAGGGCATAAATGAGTCTGAACAGGACACAGAAGGCCTGAGGCAGGTTAGCCGGTCCATCCATCACCACATTCCCCTCCAAGACGATTGCCACACTGGATGGGTTGAGCTCAGACCCGGCGGCAGACATACGTCTCTGGGCGGGCATTTGATTTACCTGGGCGGGCCCACCCCCCGACCACCAGGCGCCACCCCATTTTAACGTAACATATGTGCATATATAGTTGCAGACAGATTTAGGCGTTATGTTTGTGCACGCAATGAAACCTTTTGAGCATAGGAAATGTACACATGTGCTCAGGATAGAGGCACAAAAATAACGCTACTTCAGCACCATGGATGGATTACCTGTGAGTAATTTAAAACATTGAATTACATTACAGAAAAAAGCTGTGAGAATGTTGCATAATGTACTAAGAAAAAACAATGTATTGAGTCAAGGCTGTTAACATTTAATAGAATATCAGACGGCTTTAGTTATGCAGCAAAAAACAGAATACTGCCAGAAAATATACAAATATAATATGCAAATGTATTTTAATTTCAGAGGATGAGCATCAGGAGGAAATTACATGTTAAACATCAGTTTGCACGAACTACTTTAAAGCAGAGGTGTGTCTCTTGGCGTAAAGAAGTGGAATTAAACAAATAACAAATAACAAATATATTGGCAAACATACAGTGAAAAGAACACACTGAAAAATACCCAATATTTTGTTCACATTAAAGCTTGAAAACAACGGCTTAGTCTACATCGTGATATGATTGTTTGCTACTTACACAATGTACTCAGGGTGGGCCTAATAAAGCTGTAGCCGACGTTTCCCAGATGAATGGAACCTCCTCAGCAACATCTCTTTCCACTCATTCTTGCATTTTTTTGTCAGGTCCATCTCGAAACCAAGTTGGATTAAATTTGCTTTCCGAGTGTGAGACATGCTCCTTCGGTGCTCACTGAAAACGTTTTTCAGTGTGGAAAAAGAGTTCTCACATAAAGCTGTCGAAGCTCCAAAGGTAAGTGAAACCTTAAATGCGGTGAGAACACTTGGCATTGCCTCAAGCGTCGTGTGGAGATGACCAAGTATGTTTTTCAATGTCCATTTCCCATCCTCTGGTGGTGTGATGCTGTCCACGTGTTTCAGAATCAGCTTTTTGGCCACAATGAACTCAGCATCAACGAGCGTGGTTCCAGTCAGTTTAAGCAAAGGTTCCACTTTTTCGGGCTCCAGGAAGAAGCTGCTTTCCGGGTTGAGTGAAGCAATAGCCTCCATGAATGCGCTGTTTCGCTCTCCAAAGCGGCGCGCAATTTCTTCCGTAACTGCATCAATGCAGCTGTAAAACAGCCGCCGTTTCTCTGTCATCTGGTGGTTTTCTTGTGTTCCCACTCCCACTGTCTCTTCAACAACATAATCCTCCAAAGTTGTGTTAAGAGTTCGCCTTCTCTTGGTGGGACCGGGATGGATAGTATCATCCGCTCTCTCCTGTGCGCACTCACTCCACATCTCCGTGAACACCTTTTCGGTGCGCAGGGCCTCAACACACTCTTTGGCAGTGTTGACAAGCTGTACTGCCGTTTGAAGGTCCATTTCCTCTGACTGCATCATCCTGTTAGCTGGCTCAAGCAGGGACAATATCTTGCATATTATCTGGGTGTGGAATTTAAAGCTTGGCTTTAAAATTCTGCTCAGCAAGCCTGCTGCCTCCATCCTCAAGTCAGCTGGAAATGATGCAGAGTTTTCAACGTGTCGTAGTAGTTCCACTATATCCTGAAAAGATTTCAGAATAATCTGAACAGTGGCCAGGTGCCCTGTCGAGCGCTGTTCGAGTAAACGCTTCAGCGTGTTTCCCTGGTAATGGCTTTCGTGTGAACTTGTAGAGGACATTACAGATGTTGAATAAATCCTCAATGGCTCTCTCACCGGACATGGCGTGAACAACGACCAAGTGCAGCTGGTGGTTGAAGCAGTGCACATATGGGATTTCTCTGCCCAGTTCATCTTGAAGGAGTCTTTGAACCCCACCGTGTCTCCCCGACATAAGACTTGCTCCATCGTATACCTGGCTGAGAATTTTGTCTGTGCTCAGGCCAGCTTTGCGTATTTCATCAATCAGTGTCTGTGTGAGGGTTTTTGCATCACCTGCAACTGCTGTGGCGATTGTTAAGAGCCTCTCTTTTATGACATAGTTCTCATCAACAAAACGCAGTACAATTGAAATGTTTTCACAGCCTGTTGGGTCTCGGGTTCCATCTATTTTGACAGTGTAAAAGGAGTCGCCTATTTCCTCAACAATATGCTCCGTTACAACTTTGCTCATCAGGTCAATTATTTCGTTTTGTATATCATGGCTTATGTAGGTAGCATTTTTGGGAATGGTGGGGGCAATTTTCGCGAGTTCTGGGTCCTTTTCGATGGTATACTCAAACAATGACAAAAATAACCCACTGCCAGACTTGGACATACACTCTAAAGAGTCGTGGTCACCTCGGAAAGGAAGATTGCTGGTAGAGAGAAAAGTCACAATGTCAATAATGGAGCCCACGTAATATTTGTTACGAGCCAGCTGATCTTTGTTGACAAGAGTTGTGATTTCCTGACCAGTCTCGATGCGCATTTGTTTTTCTCTCCACAATTTCTCACAGACTAAATGTTCCTTGGAAGTGCTGTGTTTGCTAAGACCCGTGCCCTTTTGTAAGGCATGCTTCCAGTCTTTGAAGCCTTTTATGGTGAACGATGCGTCATGATGATGAGCCTTAAACTTTCTGCATGGGAAACAGTACGCAGCATCGCCTTTTACGGAGTATTCAAGCCAGGGTCGGTTTTGGTACCATGAGCTGGCAAAACTACGTTTTTTCCCGGAGAAGAGCCGAGAGGGGAAACTATCCAGGACTACCTGTTTTGGTGTATCCACGCCAAGGTCCTCTGGAACTAGAAAACTAAAATCTCCAAGATCACGAGCGTTTAGAATGAGAGCTGGGCCTGGGCTGCTAAAGGTTGAACTGCTGCTCCTGCCCGGCCCCGAAGAGGCTTCGTCTGACAACGTTGACTCGGGACCTGGTGGAGGAGAAGGAATAGGTGGCGGGAGACACGTCAAGTTGCCAGCATCTGGTGCTGAGTTGTCAGTGCCACAATCCTTTTGTGAGCTCTTATTGTTCGTGAACCACTTCCTAATATCCATTGTTGCCGATACATATAAAAAAGGATAATAGCCTAGCCAAACTAACCGCCACAGTAAACTGACGCTGCTGTGACGCGTCTCATTTTAAAAAAAAAACACACACAACTCAACCCCGCGAAAAACCAGTCTCGCGCACAGAGATTCATTCAGAATTTCATAGCAAAATAAAAAAATTATATTATACTAATGTTTCAACATAGTTTAATACAAAAATAAATGGTATGACAAAGCCCTACAAATAACAACAATAAACATAATAATACAAACATTTAAAAAATATTTGTATATCATTTTTTTTAATCAGCCCTGATTTCTCATGGGCGGGCCCAAATCCTGGATGGGCGGGCCCGGCCCCATGGGGCCCGCCCATGACGCCGGCCCTGGTTGAGCTGAGGATTTTCTCCGGCACAGAGGATTCCCAGTGGCGTTTGACTGTACACCTCCTTATCAGCCGCATCCTAATAGAGAAATAAAGAGATTGACAGATAATTCTACATCGTCGACCAAAAAGTAGCGTCCACTGTTTATAATGAAAAGCATCAAACAACATAAAAACCAAAAATAATAAATAAAAGGACAATCTGGGCCTTAAATTGGCCTTACGTCAGACGCCATAACTGGATCTGTACATTACAAGTACTAGTTGCAAATTGTGCACCAAATATGGTTTTGTATGGAGCTTGGCTGCCATGAATTTGTGAACATTTGATGCAGACAATCTTCATTATTCACATACAACATATTTGGAGTTCGGGTCAAATTTACCCGATTTCCATTTTCAATGAGTAAAAAAATATATAAGGATATTTTTGTTCAACCTGAAACTCCATGGGGCTTATTTATTGTGAAGGACATGTGGAATTCTTTTAATTTTCACACAAACAAACAAACAAACAAACAAACACACACACACACAATGTTTGAACCTGTTTTCCCTTGATCTGTACCCTTTGTAGTGTGTGCACAAAACTATTCCAGAACATTATAAACATTTTAACGAACTGTCCCCCTCGCACCTGCACGCCGGAGGAAGGACTAAACAGACACATAACCTCACATTACAGTGTATAGTGCAGAACTACAATTATCTACCAGCAAAATGGCCAACATATATGTATTTTTCGGATTTACTGTATTTTATGAATAGTGACTGTTAATTGTTTATATTTGCTTTGTGTTTATATCTGTTCTGTCATTTAAATGGATGTTTCATCAGTATTTCACAGCCAAACACTTGGATGTGTGGTTCTTGTGTTTCAATTGCTGTTAAATTGCTATATTTCCTCGAAGGCTTTGATTATTATTAGGGTTGCCAGAAACTGACCATGATCAAAATCGATTATTCGGCAGCCCTGGCGAATAATAATCGATTATTCGACCGACCCCCCAGTACATGATGTTGGTTTATTTGTTGTTGTTTTCTAAAGTGCCTGCCATTGCCTTTATTTGGAGATGCGCTATGCGCGCACAATGTATTTATTGCAATGCTGCCATTATTAAATACAGGCTACAGCTTGTATTAATAATAGCAGCATTGCAATACATATTATTATAGCAATTTATTTATTGCAATGCTATTATTAATACAGGCTGTAGCCTGTATTATTAATAATAGCAGCATTGCAATAAATAAATTGTGCGCGCATCGCGCATCTTCAAATGGATGCACTCAAAACGCATTGTTGAGGTTGAGCTGTGATAGACCAACGTCTTTTCGCAGAGCTTGCATTTAACTTCCTTTGGACTTGTAAGTTCGAAGTAGTTCCACGAGGAGGAACTCTTTTTACCTGCCGCTTTGTTCATCTTTAGTCGCACGTGTGAGGGAGAGGGGGGTGGGGGCGGGGTCGGTGTGTAGCGTGCTGCAGCAGCAGTCTGCTCTGCACGCAGGCTTCCTCCAAGTTTACAGTAAAACAAACTGGTGGTGTGACCAATGGCCATTTACAATTATTAATACTATTACTATTATTAGCATTAGTCTATATTTTGATTGAAACTAAGCCAGAAAAAAAAAAAAAAAAACATAAATAATAATAAAAAAAAATATAAATAAAATAATATTCGATTATGGAGACTGTAACAAATATTCGAATAATCGAATAATCACTGGCATCCCTAATTATTATAAGACAAAGATTACAAACAATAACATTAATGAAAAAAAAAAAAATTTGCATTTTTCCTAGAAAAGCATGAACATGTAAACCTAGTTTTTCTTCCATAAATTACATTTGTATTGACACTTCCATTGTTCAATTTGATCTAGCAAAGAGTATTTAAAAAAACGTATCATATTTCATTTATATTGTTGGTGAATTAGTTAAAGACAATATATAAAAGGAATTGTGTAAGTTAAATTTAGTTCCGTATTTTTTTTAACTCTTTTAAAAATTACCAAAGGGTGCAAAATGTGAACATAACACAAGGGTTGAAGTAACTTACGGTGCAGGTCTTGAAGAAGGCAGAAGGCTCATCCCCCAAGATGATTGGCAGTCCCCGAACACAAAGGTATCTAATGTCTGTTGGCTCAGTGGTCTGGAATATAGTGGAGATAACAAAGAATGGTCATATATTCATCAAATACATTCTACAAACTCTACACAATTACTTTATTGCAAATATACTTGAAAGTAAAGGAGAGGACAAAAGGAGATGACATGATAGGAGAGAATAGAAAAGAGAGAGAACAGAACTCCATAACTTCTTCTTGACCAAACAATAGAATAGGAAACAAAACAAGAGAGCAAAGCCAAATGAACAAGGGAAAAGAGGAAACAATGACACATGAAGAGATGAAATTAAATTGACAGGACAAGAGGAGAAGACAGAGAACAGACGAGAATCTTCAGTTTAGCTAGTTTACCACAATGTTCAGTGTGCGAAAAAGTACACGTCCCACCGTCCGGGACGTGTTATTTACAATATCGGACAAGTAGATCTTTCAATTGACTTGTCCGGCGGACAAGTGATGTTTTTCGCCCTGATTTATTGACAAATTATTGATAAATTCAGTTTACAAAAGGCAGAACTCATTCGCAAATTGTACGTGTCCGCCATTGTTCGTTTAGAAATGTTAGTTTCGGTTCTGCTTGTCGATTCCTAAGGAAATGCATCTCGCCGCTTTCTGTACAGTTAGATGGGGCGGGGCGGGAAGTGTAGCACAGTGGCAGGGTTGGGAAGCAAAACTCGTTCCGAGTAGGAACAAATAACAATTGTCCAGTGCCGGGATTAATAAGAGTTGTGAGGACAGGGGGCGGAGGCCGCCCCGCAGTGTCCTTATCAGCTGATCGCTGCATGGTGCAGCTCAGCGTCCCTCTCTCTCTCTCTCTCTTTCTACACACAGCGGATCCGCTGCCCGTTTCACAGCCTCATCTTTGTCAAACTTTCTTATGTTCTTTCTCTAACACATAATGAAGGTTATTAAGCGTTTTAGCTCCTATGTTGTTACTGTAATATTGACCACCATTTCCTTTATGAAGTAAAGCAGCTTCCCTGTCTGTGTCCTCGCGCTGTCCTCACATCCCCGGACCCCCAGACTCGGAGGAGCAGGGATGTCAGTATTGTTTATGAAGCAGGGTATAGAAAGTACATTATTGAAATGAAAATACTATTTATTTACTTTTACAAACAGTGAGCAGCTGGGCAGCTGCTCACTGTTTGTTAGCCAGGCCGGCTAAAATGATTGGTCGTGCTTTTTACAGCGCTACGGCTTCCACAGATGAACATTTGGTATGTATTTATTGTCAAAGCATTTCATATATGCATTGCTATCTGGATGTTAAAAGCATTCCATGGCATATAACAATCAGTGTTTCTGAAATAAATTACATACCCCACCTTTAAGGGACGTTAATCAACAACATCTAAAAACGTAATGTGGTCGCTAATGTTAGCTAAATGGCGTCCCACCTGATGTAGTAGCACAAAGCAGCCGTCCAAGCGCCACCCTCCTCTCCCTATGATGGAAGCCTGAGACAGCCTGTGGCGAGAAGCCCCTCACTGCAGTGCGCAGTACCTCAAGCCCCTCCTTCTCAACCTTTGAGGCACGTGACTAACGGCGCCTCCTTCTCAACCTAGGCCCCTCCTTCACAACCTAAGCCCCTCCTGGCACGTGACTAACGGCCCCTCCTTCTCAACCTTTGAGGCACGTGACATCCTGTTTCCGGGGTAGCAGTTCTGTCACGATGGAGGTAAGTATCCCTGAATAAATTAACTATTTGTTTTTGCTGCGGTTTAAAATGTGTTGATTGAAAGTAAAACTACATTTGTGTTGCTTCAAAATAGTAGGATTGCTGTATAAGCAAAGTCCTGAAAACTTTAGGAAAGTCATTATATTATTTTTGCACTACTTGAGAACTAATAACTATACTATGTAATAGTAGGATTGCTGTATAAGCAAAGTCCTGAAAAAACTGCATAAACTATATTTAAATTCGATTTTTACAAAATAAATGTATATGCAGCTTATTTGATTCCTGCCTATTGCCTAACCATGTTGTTTGTGTTTATTTTCTTTGACCAGAAACACATCACACACTTACACCATGATGGGAGCCCAAAAGTGTATATTTGTAATTCTGGCAGTTATCACTGCCCGTTCTGCCAATACCAGGGTCAGAGGCTTCAGGTGGAATACCATGCCAAAAGCCATTCTTCTGTGAGGCACAGAGGTATAATAAATTACTCTTTTTAGTGCTGTCTGTATTTTCACATTATTTACAATGAGAGCTTAATGTCTTCAAGCTTATTGACTTTACTATTGTTTCTTGTTTTCAGAGTTCACAATTGTTAAGTGTGGCTTAAGCTGCAGAACAGCAAGCCATTTTCATTGTCTGTATTGCTCACAGACCATAATTAATAGGGGCCATTTTTTACGGCATGTCTATTCACATGAGCCAAATGCTGTGACTGTAGGGCGACTAACAGCACCTGCCCAGCTCCCCCCACCATCTCACCTGCTCACTGCAGCACCTGCCCAGCTCCCCCCACCATCTCACCTGCTCACTGCAGCACCTGCCCAGCTCCCCCCACCATCTCACCTGCTCATTCCAGCACCTGCCCAGCTCCCCCCACCATCTCACCTGCTCATTCCAGCACCTGCCCAGCTCCCCCCACCATCTCACCTGCTCATTCCAGCACCTGCCCAGCTCCCCCCACCATCTCACCTGCTCCTTGCTCCCCGTCATCCTGCTCCTGAAAAGCGACATAGGCCTAAAAAAACTGTAAATTGTCCACACTGCAATCTAAAATTAAACAAGAACAATTATAAAACACATGTGCCTCGCAAGCACACAGCATATTTTGAAACGGTCTCCAAGGAAAGACATCTGCAAAGCCAGTGTATTGATGAACACAATGGTGTGTTTGCAGTGGAGAAGACATTTTCAGGCCCAGCAACACCAATACACGTCATTAAAAATACTTGGGGACCAACACATAAAGTCATGTGCGAGGTTCATCTATGTGAACTCAATGCTGACTTTGCCCGAAGAAGTGGTATGCTGCCTTATGAATGTCAGCATTTGCAATCATTGCTGTACTGCCCACCTGCACGCAACAAACCATTAACTTTGCAAAAGGAATCATTGGCTACAATGGTTCAGGAGAAATGGTTTGGTGAGGAGCGCAAGGCCAGTCTTGTACAGTGGCAACAAGAGGCAGAGGCTAAGGGTGTGCCCCTGTCTGTCCTGCTCACTGTTGGTGGACCAGAAACCAAATATCACATTTCTGTGTATGAGCCTAAGGCTTCATACTACAGTAGGCTGGGAAGGGTTGTGGTTGCATACAACAGCAAGCAGAACAGCTGGCATTGTTCTTGTGCTAAACCAAGACAATCATGCACCCGTAAAGCCATCGGGAAATGGCACCTCTTTGCCACAAGAAGACAACTGTTCAGGAAAGTTAAGTTGACGGATATTGAAGAATCCATTCCACCAAATACTTTCACTGAGCAGGATAGTGAACCAGGAGAGGACCATTATCCACCTAGTGAGATTGGCATCAAGCGGATGCTAAACTACCTATCGGGTAATAAAAAAGTTCCAGCGGAACTCCCACAGGCTACCATCCAGCAGTCAAGAGATGCCGGTGCACTAGATGCTCATCTGAAGCACCTCATCCCTAAAGAAGCCAAGTGTAAGGAATGCAATGGAAATGGAAAGCAGGATTCTCACAACCACAGGGGTGGCGGAAGGTCAGTAAAAGCACAGTTGTACTATTGATTTTATCTTGTAACATTTGTATGATCTTAATGTCCGTGATTCAGACATACAAATAATAAAAGAAGAAATAGTTTTACTGGTGTCATTAGGACGGCAAGTAATATTTTGGTTGACATTTTCTTTTCAGGCATATCCACCTACCGAAAAAAATGTTTGAATTGCAGCCTGATGTACAGGTACCAGGAGTGGGAGGATGGGCTCCACAATTATGATGACCACGTAATCCTTTCTCTGCATTTGTGCCTGACAATTAGGAATGCATTACAGGTGAGGAGATTTAGAAGTTAATGTGTTGTGTTTACTGAAGGATGTCATGTAAAATAAATGTAAAGATAGACCTTGGTTAATTTCAGTTAGCCTCATCTGCCTCCCAACATTTTTTTTTCTTTGTAGTCCCAGTGTGTTCTGTCCCAGAGTGAGTTTTGTGTTTGTCCCTCTGTTAAATCAACCATGGGTTTATGAAAGGCGCTACGGTATATACATTTTAGTAATTTGTATTGTTATTATTAGTTATTACCCGAATCCCCATTTTCTGCCAAAAAGCCATAGTAACTCAAACATCAGTGAAGAAAGTGTTGTTATGGCAAGAGTGATCGATCTCAGGTTACAATAATCTAATTAAAATATAGTAATTTAGTAAAGATGATTTATAACATAGAACAAGTAAATTGGCAGAAACAGAAAAGTAACTGGAATGTTATGGTATTGATTAGTTAATGTAGCATTAATGTGGGTCACAAACTGATATTTTACATGTGTATTGACATTTTTACTTTTCTCTCAACATTTTTCCAGACACATACTGCCGTCAGCAGAGTTATTGAAATGATTGAGACAACAGAGAAAGTGTCTTTCCCGAACAAGGAAAGGGTTCTCCATGCCTATCTACATTTTGAGGCCCTTACTGACCATGATCACATTTATGCATGTGAAACATGTGGATACCATCCACCTGTTGTTGTGATGGACCTTCACAAGAAAGGTGTCTTTAATATGCCAGGTGAGTTTGATCAGCCGTAATATTCTAATGTAGTTATCTGAGATAATCACAAATGTTTCATATAACAGTCAGTGAAATTCAGAGACCATCCCAAGACTATGATGGACATGTGGACCTCAAGAAATTCTGGGATGCTGTGGCTGTGGAAATGCTCAGTCGGGGTTTCATTCCATGTAGGTCATGCAGAATGAAAAGCCAGCTATTAAGACCCAAATGTTTGTCTGAATTATATGAATGTATGAAAATGAGAATGGTTTCTGAAACAATGCATTTTACAATTGTCCCTAAAGATGGTAAGAAGAACCCCTTTGTTGTGCCTCTGAGTTACAACAACTGGGCACCATGGATCGGGCCACAAACCAGGCAGTCTGACCTCATCCTGAACACTGAATTTGAAAAGATCCCTACAGCTACAATGTCAGATGACAGTGAGTACCTGGAGGTCACTGAGGAGCGGCTTTCTGATGAGATCATCAACTTGAAGGTGATTATAATGTGAAATAATTTGGAAAATGCACCATGCATGTAATTAAAGTATACTTTATTTGCAGAATTGGCTTACTAATTAATTTCTACAACAGGTAGAGGAAGTAAGGGCACTCAACAAAAAATGTGGTCTGGACACCAAAGGCTCCAAGACAGATCTTGTCCTCAGACTTAGAGATAAGATGTCAAATATGAGTGACTTATAACAAAGTCTTTGAGAAAGTTTGGGGTGCCTCAGGTTAGTGAAATAACATCATAATTATATTCTAAAATGATTACACCTGTTCATATTTCGTGATTTGCATCATTTTTCACACAGATCATGGAGTTAGGTATTTGAACACATTTCATCCCCAAAGATCCCTACCATAATGTTACTAACTTAGACCTCTGCTTTCAGGTGGCTGGGCTGTGATTACTTGCCCATGTGGGGTTGTCTATTCAGTTAAATGTAACCTCAGAGCAGAGAGCCCACGGGATTATGTGGATCTTTTGCTGTCGTGGAAACACTTTCCCAATGTCACTGTGTATGACTATTCAAGGGGAGTGGCGGTGCTTGGTAACCGTCGACAGCCAGAGACATTTCATCCTTTTCAAGGACGGTTAATGGAGCCTACTCCGGAGAACATGAAGCAGGCTTCAGAGGGCAAGCTTCATGTGAATATGCCATGGTTGAAACACACCAAAGTTCCAACAGATGAAAATGGCCATCCTCTCACTGGTTCTTCGGAGCATTATGCACTGAGTGATGTATTCCACCAGGGGAACAGCAAAGATGAAAGGGATGTTCTAAGAAGGATAGAGCTTGTGCCAGAGCTGGCGGGGCGCATAAACAGTCAATGTGCGGAACAACTGTTCTCAGGAATGAGGGAAAAAAATTACTTTTTGAACATGACAACACCATTAACACACATATTTCTGCAAAGAAATATACTACACCACTATGTGACAAAAAACAACAAAGCTAAAGAGCAATACAGAAAAATCATCCCAGCAGATATGGAAATGCAGCTTGATGTCAATGGGAGGATATCATTAGGTGAAGCATTTCTTATAATCATTATGTTCTTGTTCTTTTATGTGGTTATCTGGAGATATCTACTAAAAACTAATATTATTTCATTTCAACAGCTCCTCCTTCACAAGTTGGGAGGGCCAGTGCATTTTCAGAACACCACAGAGATGGTCAGGAGCAACAGGAGTGTAAGTTATCTGCTTGATATTGACAACTTGTATTCATACAAGTCATACTGTATAAAGACATACATTTTCTGTTGTTGATTTTGTATCAAGTGAATGATGCCAAGGACCAGGGAGACTTTACTAGTATCAACACAATTATGGCAAGCAAAGGTTGCTGGGGACAGGAGCTTCAGGAGGTTAAAAAAAAACAAGTAAAGTGAACTACTCAGCGGTTCAAAAATATTGTATGTTTGCTAAATATGACTTAAAATGCCGGTTTTCATTTGACTTTTTCTTCCTTTAGCTGGCACAGGTTCTGGACAAGACCCAAAGTCCAAACACACATCTAGCCTTTGTGAGCAAGATGGCTCTCACGCGGTCAGATTTTTGGAGTTTGGGTTTGGCTAATGACATGGATGGGATGGTACTCAGAGTGATCACGCTCTTTGTTTCTTGTACTGTTTCTAACTGATTTTGTTTTAATTGTTGGCATGTTTCATATACTCTGTATTTTACTGACTGTGTGTTTGTATTCTGCCAGATCCTGAACAGCTGTCTTAAAGTTATTGAGAAGGTATTGAAGCTGTTCTAAAATATGTAAATACTAGGGCCGGGACTTTAACGCGTTAATTAAGATTAATTAATTACACAAAAATTAACGCATTTTAATCGCACTTATTTTTGCACCGCGGAACGTTTCTCACTGGATGAGTTTCAGGCGTACCGATTATACTGGAGCACCAACTAACGTTCATGACTTCAGACAACAACAAACCACAGTGAACAACAGTGGGAAATGTTGTTTTAAAAAACGGACGGATGGAAGCGTCGATAAGAGCACGGTTGTGTGCAAATTATGCAAAAAGGAATTCGCATATCACCGCAAGTATCACCTCAATGCAAAACATATAGCAGCTAGCGTGGACGTTAGCCTCTTTTATCGCGTTCACACCAAAAAGAGCCGGTACTAAAATTAGTTCACCCCACGAAAGTCCCTGCTAGAGAGCAGGGACTTTCGTACGGCTCTCTTGTGAGAAGAGAGCTATATGTCTGATTGGCTGGGCGGATTGCAAACCACGCCCCGTAAAACTCCCAAAAAGTTTTGTGAAGCCGCCATTGTCGCCATATCCTCGCATTAGCATTATTAGCATTAGCACAGCGAAGAAACGCAGAGAGACTAACTTATGGCAACACAAAATAAAACATGGGAGCGGTGGAGATGAGGAGGTGTCGGCGTTCTGGCGATTTACTCGGAAGGTTTCAGTAGAAGCTGCTGGGACTCCCAGCAGCTTCTACTGAAGCCAGTCCCCAACTCCGGGGACTTCCGGCCGGGGACTTTGGGCGGCAGTATACGCCGTGAAGTGGTTTGCGGCCTGCCAGTAAACCCAAAGCAGAAGAAGAAGAAGTGACGTCAGCGGCTTCATTTGCCTAATCCACCCCCAGGTTCAAAGAGTTCTCATGAACCTTTGTGGGAAAAGTACTGCGGTGTGAATGCGCCTAATGGTATACTAAAATCCATGTGAAAAAAATTGCTTCTCACTGTTCTCAGGTCAAATATTTATATGTGATTAAAAATGCGATTAATTTTGATTAATTAATTACAAAGCCTCTAATTAATTAGATTAATTTTTTTAATCGAGTCCCGGCCCTAGTAAATACATGTATAAAACATACTATATTATACCAAACAATTATAAGATATTACATTATGAAACTACATCTGTTACAGAGAGTAGATGGCGTGTTTGCTTCCAACAGCCATGTTATAGCCTGGTTTCCACCATCTTCGCTGAATCCGATGCAACACCTGCCGGTATTTTTATCATGATTATCCATGTTGCTGCTCCATGTTCTTGTACCAACTCATTACTGTAGTCACATCAACACAACTGGTTTTTTGCTTTTCCAGGAAAATGCAGCAAACCTCCAATGGCTTATCCTTCCAGTGTGGGAACCTGGACACTGGACACTCTGTGTAAGTACATGTAGTTCAGTCTTTGCTATTGTTTGTTTACTGTACAATGCCGCAAATAGTGTTTCTATCTTTAAATTCAACGCTTCATTTAGTTGTATAATACAGATCCTACAACTTTATAATATAACGTTTGTATGTCAAAGTATACCTGTTGATATTGGAACGTGTGATATTAACAGATACTGAGGCCACAAGCTAGGGAGATTTTCTTTCTAGATCCCCTCCGTGGCGCTGGCTGGAGAGATGATAGTCGCACCAAACCATTCAGGTTTTTTGGCGCACAGTTACATCACATCCGGACAGTGGTAGTTCTGTTTCAGACCACTTGTCTATCTTTTTTTAATCTATGGTTCTGTTTTATTTGAACTAACATGGGATGCATTGTATTCAATAAAAGGCATTGAACAGAACCATAGATGCAACTTGACAGCGGGGCTGTTCTGTTTGACCCCTTAATGACTTTTTTTTTGGAAGTTCAAGTTTGTTCCTGTTCCAACAGTGTTCAAAGATTTTCTGCATGATTTTCGAGTACTTATAAAGTTGAATTAAATTGTACTTATTCTTAACTTTTACATGCATTGTGTTCACAGAAACCTTGCTCAGATCTTGTGCCCTGGGCCTTGGGCAAGTCTTGGTGTGGATGATGTCCAGGTTAGATTTGTTAAAATTATTCTACTGAAGAGTATGATGTAATTGTCATTTTTGACACTTTTGACTTTTCACACTACAGGGCCTACCAAGACAAGGGTTCTCGAACAACTGTGGGGTGTTTGTTTTGATGGTAAGATACTGGATATACAGTATACATATAGTAGTCCTATTTTTCTGTTTATAATAATGTATACAAATGTATAACGCTTTCAGCATGCTATGCACTCCATTATTGCTCATAGTTTGAGACATGCTGTGATTTATTTATATCCAAAACAACATTCACGGAGGAATATTATTTGTCAATGAACACCATAGCATCACAACAACCTAACATAATATAGTATTTCTTTATTTACAGTACGCATTTTACATTGTGGCAAGAGCCCAATTTGATTTCAATGAGGTATGTATAAATAAGGGTTTCATATTTCAGTTTTTCATTGATATACAAGACTTTTCAGGACATGTGTTGTTGACCCATCTGGTTGTGTGCTTTTTATATTCCAAGACAAACATGCAGCAAATTAGGCACTGGTGGTGCCTAGTTCTCCTCAAAAACGTTCCCATGCCGTATGTTTCTTTAATTTTACAATTTACATTTGCATTCTTGAAACTATTTGTTACACTGTAACCTGACTATATCATTTTTAATTAATATTTTTAATGTTTGTCTTTCATTCACCAAGGTCTGAACAACAGAGGTCGCAAGACTGCAAGAGGCGACGGGAGGAAAAGGCAATGCAGGTAGAAGTTGTTGAATCACAAATGATAAAGTCTTGAACCAGTGTGAGTGTTAAACATGTAACCTGTCTTTGTCAAATATATTTCAGGATGAAGAGGTTGTGAGGTTCCACAAAAGAAGCAGGCCATCATTTGAGATGGGGTCATGAGTGACCGCTGCAGGGGGGTTCACTAATGCCTCAAAATGTATTAGTTGTCATGATCTGTCTGTGTATTATTTTGTCCTGTCTTGTCTGTTGCTTTCTGTGTTCAATAAAATTGAAAGTCCTGAATTCAAAGTGTTTCTTAAGTAAAAGAGTATAAGTATTATCAGCTAAATGTACTCGAAGTATCAAAAGTAGAAGTACATGCGGAATGGCTCTGTTCACAGTATTATATTACCATTGATATTATCCTGTCAATTCTATCAATTTGTCAATACGATGGCACTTTTTTAATATATATTTTTAAATACTGGTAGGAAATAATGTGATATGATTTCATTTATATCACATGTTTTTCAGTCAAAAGTGAGTAAATATACAATATTGCCTCTGAAATTAAAATCAAATTAAAAAGTTAAAAAACAAATGAAGGCCCTTTCTTGAAGTCATAACTGAAATAATTGATGCAATTAACATGCAAATAGACATTAAAATATGCTTTGTTAATGTGTTTAATTTGAGTTTTACATTTTTAAATGTCGTTGCCATGGCGACAGATCACTCGCCATCATCATTGGTATCATTATTGTTAACTGTGAGGCTCGTCACATGTCTCAAAAGGTATATATATTTATATTAGGGCCGGGACTCGATTAAAAAAATGAATCTAATTAATTAGAGGCTTTGTAATTAATTAATCGAAATTAATCGCATTTTTAATCACATATAAATATTTGACCTGAGAACAGTGAGAAGCAATTTTTTTCACATGGATTTTAGTATACCATTAGGCGCATTCACACCGCAGTACTTTTCCCACAAAGGTTCATGAGAACTTAGTTCATGAGAACTCTTTGAACCTGGGGGTGGATTAGGCAAATGAAGCCGCTGACGTCACTTCTTCTTCTTCTGCTTTGGGTTTAACCACTTCACGGCGTATACTGCCGCCCAAAGTCCCCGGCCGGAAGTCCCCGGAGTTGGGGACTAGCTTTAGTAGAAGCTGCTGGGACTCCCAGCAGCTTCTACTGAAGCCTTCCGAGTAAATCGCCAGAACGCCGACACCTCCTCATCTCCACCGCTCCCATGTTTTATGTTGTGTTGCCATAAGTTAGTCTCTCTGCGTTTCTGCGCTGGGCTAATGCTAATAATGCTAATGCGAGGATAATAAAATGGCGGCTTCACAAAACTTTTTGGGAGTTTTACGGGGCGTGGTTTGCAATCCGCCCAGCCAATCAGACATATAGCTCTTTTCTCACAAGAGAGCCGTACGAAAGTCCCTGCTCTCTAGCAGCTCTCTGCTCTCTAGCAAGGACTTTCGTTGGGGTAAAAAGGTTCTCATGAACTAATTTTAGTACCGGCTCTTTTTGGTGTGAACGCGATAAAAGAGGCTAACGTCCACGCTAGCTGCTATATGTTTTGCATTGAGGTGATACTTGAGGCTTGATGTGCTGCGGTGATATGCGAATTCCTTTTTGCATAATTTGCACACAACCGTGCTCTTATCGACGCTTCCATCCGTCCGTTTTTTAAAACAACATTTCCCACTGTTGTTCACTGTGGTTTGTTGTTGTCTGAAGTCATGAACGTTAGTTGGTGCTCCAGTATAATCGGTACGCCTGAAACTCATCCAGTGAGAAACGTTCCGCGGTGCAAAAATAAGTGCGATTAAAATGCGTTAATTTTTTTAACGCGTTAATTTTTGTGTAATTAATTAATCTTAATTAACGCGTTAAAGTTCCGGCCCTAATTTATATTAATATGTTAAAATAGTTAATACTCTGACGCTATGATTAACAGAACAGAACTGTGAAGCTCGTCACGTGCCTCAAAGGTTGAGAAGGAGGGGCCGTTAGTCACGTGCCTCAAAGGTTGAGAAGGAGGGGCCGTTAGTCAGGAGGGGCCGTTAGTCACGTGCCCCAAAGGTTGAGTCACGTGCCAGGAGGGGCTTAGGTTGAGAAGGAGGGGCCTAGGTTGAGAAGGAGGCGCCGTTAGTCACGTGCCTCAAAGGTTGAGAAGGAGGGGCTTGAGGTACTGCGCACTGCAGTGAGGGGTACTACCCTGTGGCAGGGTTCTAGCGTCCAGCGTTCAATGTGGGGTGGTGTCCGACTCACACGACTAAAAGAAAGGTGACAAAAACAGCAACTGGGTGAAAAAAATATCTACGTCTTTCAGTGAACACGAACAAGTGAAAAAAGTACAGCACTATCGGTTTAAAACTATCTGCACCTAGCCTACTATCGCTCAGTAAAAGTTAACAAAAGCGAGGGAAACACACATTGCCCAGTGCTGCAGTTAAGTGACGTAAATCAACTGAAAACTTAATGCGGTCGCTATTAAGATCTAGATCCCTCCGCGGGCTCCATGATCACACTGCGGTGATCCCCCCCCCCTAATGACCACCTAGCAGCACATTATACCGCTTATTACACAGCTACATACTAAAAAAACAAACAAATTATTCATAATATCGTTTTTAAAATGATTTAATTGACTTGAAAACGATCGTAATGCTTCCGCCAAAATAAAAAGTCCGTTCCACGGCGCACCAACGAATGGAACTTTAATTCAGAAAATAAACGGCAGCATTATTCGAATTTACCTGTAACTGTCAAATTCTGTTAACATTTTATTTTCCTCTAACAAGTACTTAAACAATGCGAGAGAAGCCCACACCGTGTTCCCGCCAGTTGATACTTCCTGTGGCTGTGTTACACCCAAAAGTACGATAATTCAACCAAGCCCTGTTAGCTAAATCACTCACCAGATTCAGTAGATAAGGCAGCCGTGCAGCGTCCTTCCTTTGGAAGCGTAGACAGCGCGGTGAAAGGGTCCGACTGAGAAATTGCGAGCTGGAAACGTGGCCGCGGCACATTAAAATATCCTTATCTTTCCCATAATGCATTGCGAACATGACTAAAACTTAATAATGTAAAGTTACTTAACTTAAAATTATTGACACATTGCTTAACTAACACACGTCAGTATTATATGCTTACATTTGGTAGTCAGCAAGTAGAATATGCTTACATTTGATAGCAATGCAATCAAACTTAAATAATGTCAGTAATTTGTAATTCATTATTTAATTAGATATGAACTCCGGGCTAACAGTGTAATAGTGCTTATAACAGCTAATATGAAATCTTCGTTTTTGACAAAAATGGAATGATGGATTATCAGTAATCATTTCAAAGTGACACAGACACATTGGATTAACCTTCAGCAGCGTTTTTCTCGTTGTAATGCCATTGAACACAACTTTTGATCAGAAACAGCAAAAGGTAAGACATATTTGCCGTTTTTGCTCCGTAAAGCTACGCCGTGTGTTGTCTGGGTTTGCTTCCCCTGCCGCAAGTTTTGATCGCAAAGTGATGATACTTATATTTCTATAATCTGTGTAATCTCAGTTTGCTAGCTGATATTTTGTGTAATTACATCATAACTAACTAGACCAGGTGCATGTTGCGAAACAAATAATGTTTACAGTGGAAGAAGGGGGTGGGGTATCTAAAGTCAAAGAAGAATCTTGATTCAACACCAAATTATACACTTTTTTTTTACCTTCAGACTTGGCTAAAATTGTCAAAATCAGTGTTGTAGTGTTTATATAGCTGTTGTGGAGGATATCATGAAGCCTTGTTCTGATAAAAAAAAACTAGAGCGTAGTTATTACATAATTTTAACTTGAAACGGATCACGGGAGACCCGAACACAACATAAGGGTCAGAAGAGCTGAGCTATACATAAATTCAAAAGGGTTGTTTATTTTTATTTTGCCTTAGAACATTTCTGTCATTGGTATAAATGGGTTGCTGCACTGCTGAATTCCCTAACATGTGTTTTAGGCTATTGTTATCTATGTTCGTTATTCTCGCGTCCAAGAGAGAAGCTTTAAAAGGACACTAAATTGAGTCTCTGAGAAGGTTCAAATGGTACTTTAATTAATAAAAAGGCACGGTAATGTTACAAGCAGGAGATTGTTCAGTCAGGAGAGAAAGGCTGCAGCTTCCTCTCCCTGTGGTGGCCGTGCAGAAGAGAGCTCACAAGCATTCGTCCTTCCCGCTTGCTGGCTGTTTGCTCCTCCTCTCTAGGGGCTGTGACATAGGAGACTTCCCCCTCGTTCTTCTGTGTCCGATATTGCGTTAAACGGAGGATTTCGACATTTTACATTCATTGTATAACTAGACACGCCTCTTCTCCTCCTAATCTCTTTCATGACTTTTCATCTAAATACATTTCAAACGCTGAAATCAACACTCTAAAAAATACAGGAAATACTTCACAGCATTTTGGTTTCCGGTAGTTCCGGATGTTGTCACATGCTACCCACGTCTGTAAACAATAACGTATTCAAATAAACTGTACCTTCATTTAATATTCAGCAATAATAATCTCTTGGTTCAATTAGTTGTAGTGTTAAATCAGTAGGTTTCGGTGTGCATCACTCCATGTCATTTCGCTGCTAAATTCACATCTATAGGAAATGATATATTAGCCATATGCTAAATGCTAACCGGAGATGAAGGATTTTCAGAATAAAAGCTTGGTATTGAGAACTTCCGTTTTTTTCCAGAATAAAATAGCATTTAATCTGACGGTATGTTTAAGCTACTTTATGCTATCAAACATTGATTTTAATTTCTAACAGTCCCTCCTTACACACCTAAAAGGTGCGTATAATACTGAAATAAATGAGTTCTTCATCTGAACTTTGCATAATACATAACTCATATCAAAAACATACAATCAAAATGGAATGGTTCAAATAGCCTCAACTTTACAAAAATATAAAAAAATACTTTGACTGTGCTTAAACATAATAGTTTTCCCTTGTGCATAACTTCTAGTGTTAACATTCAATATCATTCTTCAAAATAGCAGCAATGGCTTGGTATCAGAACATTTCTTCCTCCCTCCTTTCACAGAAACCGTTCTCATACCACGCTCAGTGTTAAGGCACTTGTTTTTACAAAGTGAAAACAAACAAACCATTTTAGAATAGCAATGATTTATAAAACATGAAATCTACCATATTAGAATAGTATAAAAAGAATGAAGAATAAAATAAACTTTCTTGGAGTAGTGTAAAGTCAATTGAAAAATAAAAATAAACTATCTTGGAATAGTGTAAAGTCATGAAATGAATTCACTCCATTTTAGCATTTTAGTTTGCTCACTTCTTCACATGATTTCATCATTTAACATACTCATCATTTTCATCAACATCTGTATATGGGGGTGGGTCGTCCTGTTCTGCTAGCATTTGTAACTGTCTCCTCATGAGAAATTGACTCTCCCTCCTTTCATACCATTTAAGGTATGAAAGTAATATGTTCTCTAGAAGAGGCCGTCGTGATCAATCGGTACGTTAGGACATGCAATGCAACATCTAGGCCTCCCTTGTGCCCCCAGTGTCCTTGTACACTGGAGCCTAAACTCCCCCTGGGACTGGTCTCTTAGCCCTACTGGCTTTGGGGTGTTTCGCCATGTTGATTAACTGCATAAAAAACATCACTGGCTGTACTAGTGCACAGGTCCCAGTCCAATCCTGTGGCAAGACTGAGTACAAGGTTTTAGTTCCACGATACCACCAAACATCTACTCTGGGATACGGCATTCTAGACTGTCATTTCTGGGAGAAGATTTTGGTCAGTTACAACAGTTGTAGAATTTCATCACTTAAAAGTTACTACTTGGTGGCTTTGGTCTGTTCTAATGCAGTGATAAAGTCCCGGAAATGGTGTGAAAACCGGTGGAATATCAATCACTCATTATACTAATTTATCTTCAACTCTGGTCTCCTTTAAGAACCATGCTAATTCCTTTTACAGTGTGTGGAAACTTGGGTGCCCGAGCATGTGATAATTAGTTCAATTTAGGAATGTTCACTTATGGCAGATATGTTTCTCCTTTAAATAACATCTCTAAATGTCAGGTCATCACTGATTAAATGGATGAGCATTAGGAGGTGGTGGCACTTGTCTTTTAAAACTCATACTCTGGTGCCGTGCGCTCCCTCTGAAGCTGCAAGTAAGATTTAAAACATCTGCAGGGTGGGTTGAGCAACCCCTTCTCCCTGAACGATATTTATTGTCGAAAATATGCACCATTAAAATGAGTGATCCAAGGCCCCGCATGTATTACTCCCAATTATACTAGTTTTTCAGAATTAAAAATGTGCAATCGCTCTTTGCCTAGTTTCTTTTTAAAACTCTACATCTTGGTCGACAAACAAATGTTGTTTCCACCTTAACAGTTCTCCTATGGTAATATCCATGCAAAATGGTGAAATCAATACTCTAGATTGGAATACTTTCTTTGGCTTGGTACTAGCTCTCCCTTTAACATTTTCCATACAAATAAAAATGTGTCTGCCTTTATAGAGTGGTTATTAAAGTTATCCCTTTAAACTGTAGATCTATATTGTAACAAATCAAATCTTCCCCAAATTCACACATGAATAAGAATCTCTTAAAGAATAATTTGTTTATATGATGAAAAGATTGAATAATATGTTCTACCCTCAGTGTGTTTATGTGTAAACTCACTCACTCCCGTTTTCCTTCTCTCCCCCTCTGGTTGTCAAGCCACGACCCCCTCACTGTAAGGGAAACTTCTGCAGCAATGGAGAGTCAGGACTCAGAGAGACACGAGGAGAGTTGGAGCTTTGATGTCAAACACTGGTAGTTTATTACAAGTCAACGGCTGGAGAATTCATATCACAAGTCACAGCAGCAAAAGGTTCTGACTGCACGGGTGGGTTGTCATGTCAATTCTGCCCAGCCTATCTCTCGATAGACCTTTTAACTAGTTTACAGAGAGTTAATCAGCATATTGGGGGAGGCGTAAACATCTGTGGAGCTATCCCCCAACTAGAAATACTCAATCACTTGTCAGTGGTGTTTAGAAGCCAGCATTCTCACAGTCGTAAACCCCCCTATCAGGCCATACAACTGACACGTAAGTGCTGGAGAACATTCCTTAAAGGAGATAACAGAATATTGGTTGGTTATTAACGTCAACAGGCAATAAGGTTAAATATATAGGAGTAAAGACAAAATGATTCCCTCACAGTTTCTCTCTTTTTATCATCTTTGATAACCTGAAAACATTAGTCTAATAATAATTTGGTCAATACTTAAATCAATAGGCGTCTTCAGATTTGAGTGTGGTCTTACACAACATCAATTACATCACAGAGTAGAATAAGATTGAAACATTCAACCACAATGATTGATACAGACAATCACAATAGAAAATCATCTCTCATCAATGTTTGGATCATCTGTTGTCAAAAGCCCAATAATGAACGCACATAAAACACAGACGCATAATAGCAAAAACATCTTCTTTAAAATAATATGTTTTAACATGTAACCATTAATTGATCTCACTTATCAAACTATAAAATCAAAACCAGCTTGCAGTTTAAAGATTTACTTTAAGGCAATCACTAGTCAAATGCATTTAAAACATAGGATCATAAGAGATCCAGGTGAGGTATAAAATTACAATTAAGGTATAACATTCACAGTGGTGATTTGATCAATTTGTAATCTGCAAAGTTACAGTGTCCTCAATTTTAGGATTACTTTACGTTTACTTCATTACGCTGTAATCAAGAGTAAGGCACTCAGTTTTAATGAAATCAATACATTCATTTTAATCAAGTACATTGTTCAAAATCTGAAAGGAAAATTAAACAATTCTCAAAACGTTTAACAATCTGAAAAGGAAAAGTCAGGCAAATATTCAAAGACTTTTGTAAAAACCTGGAAAAGAAGGTTTAAACATTTAAAACTTGAACCATCATTTTAGGTCTGTCTGTGCATGGGTAATACGTTGAAGAGTAGTGTTAAGCCTGATTGCTGGACAATTAAGGATAGTAACATTATCTGTTATAATATTAGAAATATCTTATTATTCAATACCTTATAATCTGAAAATATCAATTAATTTATTTTGTTTAGTGTGAAAGTGTAATCTGATCTGACAAAATGTATTTATCCCCACTTTTAACACATGTCTGTTCATCGGAAATATAAAAACAATCATTAATTGTACATCTGTAAACATCTGGTCATTCAATTCAAATGTTATCTTTGTACGAGGGCTGGAAAAACATGTCCTCCTGACTCGTTCTCCTCCTCTCTTTATGACAAAGAGTGTCTGGTGTGTAAAGGCATCCTGATACTGTAGATTAGCACTGAGGTGCTGATTGGCTCAAAACTATTCTTCATCAGAGCGCCATATTTCAACCCCCCAATTGCTCTGCTTTTGTGTGGCTCATTCAGTGAGCACTGTAGTTGATCCCACCAGTGAAACAGAGGCTCATCTGCCTGCATTCCTTCTGCTATCTGCTTGAGAGCAGTGCAACTGCCTATTCCAAGTGGCACATCCAGATGCCCCCCCGTGATGGGAGAGGTTAGGAAGACATCTGCTCCTCCAAGAAACATGGAACCTTGTATTATAGAAGCCTCTGAAGCCCTCGCTCGTCCTGCAGGGTTGTCTGCTTGAGCCCACCGTGCAGAAAGATGAAGAGTAGAATCCTCTCATCTTGAACGACCTCGTGCCTCCTTGCTCGTGGCTGGGGGTGCCCTCTGCAGCCGGAGAGTGTGATCCTCTCTCTCTGACCCTTGGCCTTCAGAGCTGTCCTAGTTATTGGGTTACACTTGATAGGGATGTTTTCCTGAGTGAAGACAACTCAAGGTAATGGATTAGCACATTATCATTTAATTACAAAGATAGGATAGGCCCCTCAGAATTATTTGGGAGCCTTCCTGACACATGCACATGCATAAATGTAAGGTTTGTGTTAGTCATTTAACATGCAAGAATCATATACTCATCAGTCCAAAGCAGAGACATTTTATTTTAAGTTAAATGTGAGCTAGTCCCTGTGGATATAACCCCTTCTCAATGATTCTAAATGTTATATTAATTCACCATTTACCGTTTGATAAAAGATTAGTTTATCAGAAATACATTTCCTCTTCCACAAAACATAGGTTTGAGAAATGAATTACTCAATATAATTGACTCTCCCCTCCCTTTTCTTACATATGTCACATATGTAATAACAACGTAGGAGTCTATTTAAACATGGTATCGTCTATAAGCTATTAATCGAGAAGACTCAGTATCAGTATGCAACTCGCAAATATCTCTTCTCTCTTACCTATCCCTCTCTTCCCTCTTCTCTCTATTATGTTACATATAAAATAAAACATACGAATCCATGTAAGCATGGCAGAGGTGGGGACTCGAGTCACATGACTTGACTCGAGTCAGACTCGAGTTGCATATTTTTTGACTTGAGACTTGCTTGACTAACATTGATAAAAGACTTGACTTGACTTTGACTTGGTATTCATGACTTGAGACTTGACTTAAGCTTGAGACAGATGACTTGAAAGGACTTGACTGTTTAAAATTAAATATTTGCGTTTGTTTTTGGAGTGAGATATTACGTTTAGTTTTTTTCGAAAAACGTGATTATAGCGCCATGCGCGCAAACCTGGCAACCCACTAGAAGGCAGGAGTCTCAGTTAACATGGCAGCGGCTAGCTTTACTCCACAAATAGTGAAGTTTGGATTCAAGGATTATTTTGTCGATGACGGTAATAAGAAGAGAACAGTGGTATGCAGGGTCTGCAGCATAAAGATCAGGGACACGACCACCACAACATCCAACTTCATTCGTCACTACAAAAAAACCCACAGAGGAAGGTGCGTGCATGTGTTGTGTTAGCTAGAAAGCTAACGTTAAGTTTAAGCTACGTTAGACTTTGTTTCAAATCGATTAAGCATTGCAAAGAGAAGACAAAACGGTAAATGAACACTAGAACCGCCAAGGGATTCATTTTTGACTAACACCGATACTGACGGGCTGTCAGGAGAGAGAGAGAGAGGGAAAGAGATGCCTCGTTTATTTCCCCTGTGTTATTATCAGAAGTTACTGTAAACTGTTGAATAATGTAGTTCTACTTTTAGTAGTTTGTTTAAATGTTTTAATTATGTTGTTTTTGTTTGTAGAAGTACATCATTCCTTGATTTATTGTAAAATGAATCTGAACTTTTTGATCTGCTATTTCTTTGATCAGCCATTTCTAAATGAACCCAATTAAGTGTGTTTTAAATCTACTTAGTTTTTAAGGAAATGATGAAGAGGAACAAATTAAATTATTTGAAAATGATATCTATGTAGGTGCTGACGCTGTTGGCGGTTCTAGTATTAACAGACATTTCAATTAAATATGTGTAATGGCAAATGCCATATATGATTTTCTTACCTGGAATTCTGCCTTTTTGAACAGACTTTTTGAGTCCTAGCTATATTGTCTGCAGTTCTAGGGTTAATATGAATCTAATATGATTGTCATCGGTCTAAATTAGATTTTAAATGATTAACTGTATGTAATGAAGATCATAGTGTGGGTTAAATCCATTTTCATAACCACTGTCTTTGAACTGATTTAAATACGGAAACTGGGCTTATTCATCAGAATTTTGTCTTGACTTGACTTGCTTGACCTGAGCAATGACTTGACTTGACTTGCTTGACTCTCACCACAGTGAATTGGGACTTGCTTGATACTTGTAGGTCAAGACTTGAGACTTGCTCATGACTTGCACATGTAGGACTTACTCCCACCTCTGAAGCATGGTATAGATCATAATCCATTACTCGAGAAGATTCAGTATCACCTATGTGCAGCTTACGAAAAACAATTGTGAGTAACATATATTATGCAGGAAATGCATACCTTTGTTGAAAAAACAAAGCATAGCCAATGCAGGAGGAAAAGCTTCAACCCCCTTAACATCTGAGTTACTACTGAAGGCATAGCATGAATGATAGTGGGCGTCTGAGGGTGTCATTACTGAGAAATGTCAAACAAATTCAAAACCTTACATTTGAAAACAGGTTTGCATTCCTCCACTTAAGGTGACGTTATCATTGGAAACAATACAAATGAACTGTTTTGATGTAGAATCTATAAATTGAATCGTCAGAGCAGAACAGAATGGTTGTATTGTAGCCTGAGTTCCGTGCAGCCTCTAGTTTTACCAGGTGGAAACACTGTCCATATAATGTGTACCTCCTACTTACCATTATGGTAACGATAATTTTCATTGTCTGTGAAACTAATGATGTTCTTTCTCCAACCCCCGCCCCTGAGGAAGAGATAGTAAGGAGCAAAAGAGGTACTAGAGTAGCGAGCCTTATGTCCAAAAAAAAACCTTCACTCTCCAAGAAGGTAGCGACGGAATAGTGGACATAGATCTGTGCGCAATCGCCCCATGTTCCAACTCTGACAAATCATACTCAAGTCTCGCTAAATATGTCTGCCTCACCCCAACAGTATGCAATATATTCACCGACCGAAGGTCCACAGGTGCAAGTTATGCCTCTGATTCTCCCTTTAACAGGGAAGATAAGGGATCTATTACTCACACCCGAGGATGTAAATGCGAATCCTGGTCTTATGTACTAGTTAACTCTGGTCCGACAGACTGGGGATATACGCCTAAATTCAAATCAGCAAGGATTGTTGCGTCACTAAAACGTAGAATGAAAGTCATTAGAAAGAACCCTACCTCTCCCTGTTCTACAGGAAGATGCAACCCTGTCTTAATTATCCTAAGAAGGGTTGAGATCAGCGATGCAGGTCTATATATTTTGGCAGCACATGCAGGAAACAAGTCACCCCAAGGTCTGTTTAAGATAGTTGTCACTCCAAAACCAGCAGTAACTCGCCCAACTATAACCGAGGTACACTATATGTCCAAAATCATCTGCGGAGATCAATGTACTAGCGAAGTTGGCGAAGTTGAACCACTAGACATAATTCAAATGGCCACGGGTTTTACTGATGATAACCTATGGTTAAAATGGGTTGCTGGGACTGCTCACGAACAAATGGCAGGTGATTGTTTAGCTTGCGCGACCGCTCGTCCCCACTTGATAACTGACCCAGCTCCTCTCTTCCCTTCAGATACCTGGGGTTACAACTGTATGTTAAAACTTACCCAAATGGCTAGCCCATCAAACTGTACAACCTTAGCCAGCCTTTTCCCACCGATTGATAATGACACGAAAACAGGACCCTTTACTCCAAGAAAAGGCAGAGGGGGATACACTTGTTTCAAATTAACCAGCGCCTCCCCTAAATTTAATCTGGGTAATGTTTCCTCTGACTGGTGCAACAGCACTCTAGCAGGTAATATGGTAGGTCATTGGGCCAGGGGTGGACTTTACTATTATTGTGGCGGCCGACGGTTGTATACCAGAATTCCGGAAGCATCAATAGGACTTTGTGCAATGACCCGCCTCCATGCCCCTTTGACATTACTAGGTGATAGGTTAATTCCCCTTGATGCGACACACGTCTCGAACGGTCAGTTAGCTAACCGACGGCGAAGACACGTCTTAAACAAAAGAGACGCAGGGGTCAACTTTGACCTTTCCAGTAACTCCCCTACTTACATTGGCTCCATAGGAGTCCCTCGGGGGGTCCCTAATGAGTACAAATTAGCTGACCAGATCGCGGCAGGGTTAGAAAATATTCCTATCATTTCAGCTATTATTCCCATTACCCCTAACAAAAATGTAGACAGGATTAACTTTGTACATTACAATGTCCTCCGTTTAGCAAACCTCACTAGGGACGCAGTAGAAGGCCTAGCTGAACAGTTAGGGCCTACCTCCCTTATGGCTGTACAAAATAGAATGGCGTTGGATATGCTTCTGGCGGAGAAAGGGGGTGTTTGTGCAATGTTCGGTGATATGTGCTGCACGTTTATTCCCAACAACACGGCAGCCTGACGGCTCCGTGACTAAAGCCTTAGAGCAGGGGTGGGGAACCTCCGGCCCCCGGGCCGTATACGGCCCGTGAGACCATTTGGTACGGCCAAAAAATAAAAAAGTTAAAGAAATCTAGACCGCATACAAATTAAACAAAGCGAGTGCCTGTTTTTCCTGGCCAAGGTCAGGGTCCTTGAACACAACACGAGCCTAACGTGTCATCACGTGGTACATGTCTCATCTGACAGGGGTGCAGTTCTGACGGAGAGCACCAGAACGTCGCTCCGGCACTTCCAAGCTGTACCCATAAGGAGCCGTACACATGCCGCAGTTTTTGCGTGGCTGTGTCTTTAGTTGTAAGCCCAGTGGCGATCTGTTCATCTGTCATACTGATCATACAGTCAATACTTTCTTTGTTATTAGCATCTGGTTAGCTAGCTATGCTAACGAATATAAGAAGCTTTTTCTCCAACCAGTGAGGTAAAGGCACATCTTTATATGATCATTATAGTTATAAAAAAATAAGAGAATAAAGTAAACGGGTATAAAATACTATGATAGTAAAAAAAAGTTGTTATTAATAAACAAGAATACAGTTTGAAAGGGGAGTGATTTGTAAAATATCCATAAAGAAAAAGTAAATCTGCTTACAGTTCTGTTTCATATGGGTGTTGAGAGATGTTTCCATAGATCTCCTAATGTTGCTCTCAAAGTGCACCAGATTGATGCTTTTAACTTCAACATTTAAAAAAAAATCTTCCCGGGGGAGCATGCCCCCCGGACCCCCATAGATGAGGTTAGGTCCCCCACCCACTTAAATCATGTTCACATGGATAGGAAACTAAATACATTTGCACACATCTTGTGTCCATATATTTCTGTTTTGGTGGTCATGCCACAACCGTGCACGTGAATGCATGCGTGAGTCATGGTGAGATATCCGGATTAAGAGGTTGCTTTTTCTTTGCACAGCATGAAAGAAAGGCGAAATGAATGGGCTGTGATTTTAGTTTTTTTTAAGCAGAGGTCAATAATTGTACGGCCCTCGGAGGATGTTGAAAACATTGAAATGGCCCTTCAGAGGAAAAAGGTTCCCCACCCCTGCCATGAACAATCAGGGATCAACAATCCTATGGAGGAATGGATGACAAACATGTTTGGTAAATGGAAAGGTTTAATAATGTCTCTTCTAATGTCTGTGGCTACTTTTATTGCCATTTTGGTGACATGTGGTTGTTGTTGTTGTGTGCCTTGTATCCGCTCATTGTGTGTTAGACTCATCAGTTCCACCATTGAGGGAAAAGCTGCCACTTCCCCTTCGTACCAAATGCCCTTGTTGGCTTACGCGTCGGAGGGGGAAGAGCACGATGACTCAGCCGACAAGGACGAGTTTTTTTTAACATATTTTGGTCTCCCTCCACTGTCATAAGAAGTTGTTATGGTGGACTGTTCCTAAAGGTTTAAAAGTGCTCTAAATCCCAGCGACTGATGGATGTATATAAATGTTGGGGAATAGACAGTAGAAAAGAATGACAGTAGGTTATGTTTCAAATGCTGTGTATAAGTTGATCTCTGAAGGTGAGATCAAAAGAGGGATTAAAGCAAACAGATATTGTTCTAAACTGTATTAAAGTAAACAGGTATTATCTTGATCTGTATTGAAGTGAACATGTATTATTTGGGACTGTTTTAAAGTAATCCTATATATATAAACCTTCTTACTTACACTCCATGACCTACAGTAGATACCCTGACACACACACATACACCTCCAGATACCAGCACACACACATACACTTCCTCCCACCAGCACACACACAGGTTATTTTCAAGGTTCTTTTTGGGGCCAATATAATCTCAAGCACCAATATATCTGTGTACAATGTTTGATACCAATATATCTGTGTACAATGTTTGATTGTTTGGGAAGGAATAGTTTGTGTGAAATCTTCCTTGGGAAAGTAAAGGAGTAAAGTTAGGTGGAAGATAAAGATTGACTCTGCCTTTGTCTACTCACGCTCTGTTCAGAAGTAATGTACCAATATATCGGTGTACAATGTTTGGTTGTCTGGGAAAGAATAGAGTTTGTGTGAAATCTTCCTTGGGAAATTAAAGGAGTGAACTCAGGTGCAAGAAGGAAGTGAAGTGACTCTCTGCCCCAAATATGTCCATATATACTGTTGTTTAGTCATGCAAAAGGCCCCCTGTTTCTGACTGGCTGGTCCCGATACCTGTATCGCACAGCAGTAGAACTGGGAGTCCAGAGTACTCTGTAACTTGTATTGGTGTTTTTTACCATTAAAATCAGATTATTGTTATAACTTTTATGCCGGTGTTTTGAACTCCTTCTTTTATCAATCTGACCAGGCTCATCTAAACGGACGGCGCGGAGCATTCCCCTGAGTTCGCCCGCTGTGGTCTTCACCCCTCCATGGACTCTACCTTGCCCCCGGGCCGTCCGCCCGAGACCCCCACCATGGACTCTGCCTTGCCCCCGGGCCTTCCGCCCGAGACCCCCTCCTTGGTCTCTGCCTTGCCCCCGGGCCGTCCGCCCGAGACCCGTCCTCCAGACACCCTCCACCCACCCTTTCTTGGCCCTAGTTATGTGTCCCTCCTCCGGTCCCCTTCCACCAGTGACGTGCAGTGAGGTTCATGGCTGGTGAGGCACTGACACTTTCAGAGTCAGATTTACAAATATTATATTTTGACCTTAATCAAAATATTCGGTTATTTTCAAAAGCTTTTTTAGTCTGATGCTTCAATTCATTTTAAACAGACCGTTCAACAAAAGGATACCCAAAATCTAAATATTGGATTGTTCTTTCTGAGTAAGATTCCATTTGCATTACAATTGTGGTCTTACCTTGACTTGAAGATGAAGTCCATGCTATCCTTCTGGACAACAATCTCTATTACTTTTTTGTAAAAGTCCTCCTTATCTTCCTGTAGTTTCAAAAGTCTAGCTTGTTGTTCGCGTCTACCATCCCTGCGTAGAATAACAGTAGCAACAAGAACCTGTGGGCTCACTTGCGCCCCCTTCAGTGCGGCAGAGGTTATGGCTGCCTCCCCTGGTGCTTTTTTCATTGCCGTTGTATGATGAGACCAGCAAGCCTAAATATCATATATACGTGAAATAAGTTATTTAGAGACTATGGATGGCGAGGATAAATGTAATAAAGGGATCTACAAACATTACATTGGTGACATACAGTGAGATGGTGCAGGCATGCGCTTAGGGCCCGCTTTCCAGCCAGTTTCTGTGGGGTGACGAATTCTGAGGTGAGGCAGAGCTCATCTGTGCCTCACCTCACCTCACAGTAACTGGCTTGAGCATGCTCACAAAATAAGTGCCCGCGCTAAATTAGTGCCCGCGCTCCAGCCAGTTACTGTGGGTTTACCATGGGGTTTACGAGAGGCAGAGCTCGTCCCTGCCTCACTTCTCATCGCTACCCGTAGTTGTAGTGGAGCTCGGCAAATTAGCTGATTTTGACTATAAAAAACGATTGGAATCAAACATAAATCACATTTACAACACAGATCAGTGGAGACATTTTATTATTATTACTATTTAGTTTTTCTTTAGTTGTTTTTCCGTTACATTGGAGTATGACAGGTGAGGCTCTGCCTCCCCTGACTGCACGTCGCTGCCCTCCACCCACCCTGCTGGACTTCTTTTTTTTTTGGGACGTCTGGGATCCGTCCCTTGAGGGGGGGGTTCTGTCACACTCCTAGGTTTATGTCACGGTTTTAGTGTTGTCTGTCTGGTTATGGGTTTTGTAAGTCTGTTCATTCGGTGTTTTGTCTTCCTCCTTGTGTTTTGTCTGGTCCTCCTCCCTGTCGTTAGTTTCCCTGGTGTGTCTGATTGTCTCATTGTGTCCACCTGTTGCCCTTGTGTTTCTCCCTCCCCTGCCCAGCTGTGTCTTGTCCTGTGATTACCCTTCTGTGTATTTAGTCTTCCCCTGTGGTCCATTGTTTCCCCTCCATGTTATTCCACGGTCCATGTTCCTTGTGCTGCTCGTTTGTTTTTTGGATACTGCCTTTTTGACATAGCTTTTATTATTCAATAAAGCTCGCTTTTTGTTAAAATCTGCATTTGAGTGCTACCTGCTTCACCCCCTCGTAACACAATCTGAATTTACTTTAAAGTAAAACATCTATATTGATTCTGACACTTCTACATCCAACTCACAGGTGTAACCTTGCTTTGAGATAAAAGATTATTAATTTAACCATTTTAGAAGGGAAGATATGGTCATTTGTTCTGGGAATGTCATTTTCGAGCCTGAGACCTGAAAAACAGGCTCGGGGCTTAACAAGTTAAAACAGTGCACATAAGGCACCTCTCTCTGTAATTCTTCCTTCAGGATTTTCTGCATCCCTCCATGTAATCCAGACATGACATTTGCCCCATCGTAACATTGACTGAGCACCTTGTCTGTACATAACCCAATGTCTCTCAACTGTGACAAAACCAGCTCAGTCAGAGACTTGGCATCACATTGTTTACAAGTTGCCATTTGTTTTCATTTCAAACCTTTATTTAACCAGATTGGTCCCTTGAGATCATAGATCTCTTTTTCAAGGGAGACCTGCAGCAAATAGGTTCCACATGAAACATAAAACAACAGAGGACATCATACAACATATTTACAAGCTACATTTACATACTTATCAACATTTACAAATACCCATAGTTTCAAAGAGCATTTCACTTAGACTTGCTTTAAAAACATGCAGAGGAATTAAATTGCTCAGTTTCAATTTTAGCTGTAGACTGTTCCAAGCAAGTGGAGCTGCGCACATAAAAGCTGTCTTACCTAAGACAGTCCTTGCTCTTGGCACATCTAATAATACTACATCATGCGATCTCAGACAATAGCTGCTTGCAACTCTCTGTGTTATCATAGAGCAGATATAATACAGGAGTTTACCCAACAAAGCTTTATAAATAAACGTGTACCAATGACTGAGCCTCCGTACAGTAAGTGATGGCAAACCTGCCTTGGCATACAGGGTACAGTGATGTGTAAGTGCTTTACAATTTGTGACAAATCTCAGTGCGCTGTGATAGGCGGCATCTAACCTGTTCAGGCAATAGGCAGGTGCATTCATATAGACCAGATCACCATAGTCCAGCACAGGTAAAAAGGTCACAGTGACTAGCCTTTTCCTGGCTTCAAATGAGAAACAGGACTTGTTTCTGAAAAAGTAACCTAGCCTAACCCTCAGCTTTTTAAGCAGGTTATTGACCTGAAGTTTAAAAGCGAGACAATCATCAAGCCAGATACCAAGGTATTTGTAACAGTCAAGTTTTATTCCTTGCGCAGTTACAATATCCAAAGCAGTCTCTGGTGTCTTTTTAGCTTTTGAAAATAGCATTACCTTGGTTTTTTCAACATTTAAAAGAAGCTTAAGCTCAGAGAGCTGAGTCTGAATAACGTTAAAAACAGCTTGTAATACAAGTCTCTCCCTCACAGTGTTGCTTTTATCCACATAGCGAAGCACAATTGAGATGTTTTCGCATCCAGTGGGGTCTTTGGTTGCCATCCACTTTTAATGTGTACCACCCCTCTCCTATTTAATTTACTATTTCCCCTGTGATGATTTCACTCATGAGTTCAATTATCTCAGTATGAATAGGCGCATTCACACCGCAGTACTTTTCCCACAAAGGTTCATGAGAACTTAGTTCATGAGAACTCTTTAGTTCTCATGAACTAAGTACAGATCGCGTTCACACCAGAATAAGTCCCTGGGGGTGGATTAGGCAAATGAAGCCGCTGACGTCACTTCTACTTCTTCTGCTTTGGGTTTACTGGCAGGCCGCAAACCACTTCACGGCGTATACTGCCGCCGGAAGTCCCCGGAGTTGGGGACTGGCTTCAGTAGAAGCTGCTGGGACTCCCAGCAGCTTCTACTGAAGCCTTCCGAGTAAATCGCCAGAACGCCGACACCTCCTCATCTCCACCACTCCCATGTTTTATTTTGTGTTGCCATAAGTTAATCTCTCTGCGTTTCTGCGCTGGGCTAATGCTAATGCTAATAATGCTAATGCGAGGATAATAAAATGGCGGCTTCACAAAACTTTTTGGGAGTTTTACGGGCCGTGGTTTGCAATCCGCCCAGCCAATCAGACATAGGAACCTTTTTACCCCCACGAAAGTCCCTGCTCTCTAGCAGGGACTTTCGTGGGGGTAAAAAGGTTCTCATGAACTAATTTTAGTACCGGCTCTTTTTGGTGTGAACGCGACAAAAGAGTTCTCATGAACCTTTGTGGGAAAAGTACTGCGGTGTGAATGCGCCTTATGTGGCATCCCTGCCGGGATGTTGCTAAAAATCTTAGCAAGTTCTTTGTCCTTTTTAAGGGTGTAGTCCATCATTGCTAGAAAAATGCCACAACTCCCCTCGCCAGACAGAGCCACGGACAGGCAACCGGTTTACAGCTATACATTGAATGATGTCCACAATAGCTGCCACATAGGTGTGGTTTCTCTCCAGTTGTGCTGCATTTACAAGAGTGGAAACCTCTGTACCAGTCTCACTTCTTGCACGCCTCTCCTTCCACAAAGCCACTGACTTCATGTGCTCTTTGCTTGACTCATGCCTTTCCAGTCCCTTATGACGTACAAGAGCATGGCGCCAGTTGTTGTAGCCAGTTGTGGTGAAGGCATCTGTGCTAAATGTACTTGAACCGAAATGTCTACAGGCATAGCAGAAGATGGCATCTTTTTTATAGGAATATTCCAGACAATCTCTGTTTTGAAACCATGAGCTGCAAAATGAGCGCCTTACTGAACTGTTACTATTGCCTGCAGTAGATGCAGTGTTACTGGCGAAAAGGGATGGATGTCAGTGCATGACATTAAGAATTTTGGGAGATGGCCCTGTGGGCCATCTAAGCTAATTTACAGATGGCCCTGAGCCCAATAGAGATTGCCCTGAAAAATGCGCACGGACGAAATTACTCACGAAGGGTTTGGGGGGCCTCCCCCTAGAACATTTAGATTTTTGCAGGTCTTAGATGCTGTCTGGTGCATTCTCTAGACTGAATTATAAGATGAATCACCACAATATTATATTGTTCAATTTTATTCTTCATTTCACTTGTTTGTTCTTGTTTGTGTTTGCTCGCTTGCATGCCCTGCAGCTATAAGAAATACTTAAGGTGTTGGTCAAGACACTTTCCATCTGATGAAGGCAGATGCCTTCCCAGATGTAAAAAAGTAGAAAACATTACATTCAGTTATAACTGCCAAAACAAACCTTATTTACACTATTATGGCCCCTGTTAAAAATGTTTGTAATGTTATCTACTGTAAGTTGATCGAACGAATGCCTCCTCATCCGGAAGCTAACCGAGCAGACCCGAGCAGCAGTCGAGAGGAGCCGAGCGCATCCGCGAAGCACACAAAATGGCGACGTCAGAGTTCCCGTTAGCCGGCAAATCTAAATCTCTTCGGTCAAAAATAATTTCCCTTTAGCGCAATACCGCTTCAGTTGCGCCACTTATGTGACAGACAAGAAGAGTAGGTGACAGACAAGAATAGTCAATTCTAATGTCTAACACTTAGGCCCATTCCCAAACCGCCCCCTACACCCTACCCCTCCGTTTGCGCGTTCACGCGAAGGGTCCGCCATATTGAGGGCTGGTCCAAAGCAATCAGGGCGGAGGCGTAGTGGGTTATAAAAGCCTCCGACAGCGAGTTTGCATGGATGCAGGCTTGATAATCTCACTCCACAGGTGTGCAACGGTTTTTCGGGCATGGAGGAAACAACATCATACAAATGTGAGTTCCATGTGGTTATTTTTTTAAACGATAAATAATACGTTGCCTTAACTAAAACATGCCTTTGTGAACATGTATTTATAAATCTACACGTGTTAATTTGATTTGCCAAGATTACATTAGATTTTTATTTTGAAGATGTACAAATCTAAATCGGAATCAAACTAACAACACATGTGTCAATTCATGTATCCATTCACTTACGAAATCGGTTTAAACTTAAGTGTGATTTGTAATTTCAGGGACTGTGGTAAAAACCAAGGCACTTATTGCTTTAAGAATGGAAAAGGATGACCTGTTCTGCAAAAAACGCAATGCTGCCAAAGAAGCATGGGAGTGAGTTATGCACTCAATTCATATGTTGTGCAATAAAAGTAATGAATGTGCACTGTGGGTCATTGCCTTAACACCAATATATATTGTTTAAATATTCTATGATAACAGGTCAATCATTAAGGAACTGGACCTTGGGCAACATGTGTCTCACAAACAGGCCTCCAAGAAATGGGAGAATCTAAAAAAGAAATGCAAGGTAAATTGTGTATTGTTATTGTAAAACATGTTTGTTTTTGAAAAAGCTGAACAAAGATTTCTAACATGCATTTGTTTGCAATAGGAACTTAAAAGGCCAAGGACTGGAACAGGGACTGATCAGGGGGAAGAAACCCCTGCAACATGGCCCTTCATGGCCATGGATGAGGCCATAGGTGCAAGGCCTTCAATTAGTCCTCCTGTCCTTGTTGCCTCAGCCTTGGCAAACCCCACAATCCTCTTTGATCCGGAGGCTGCTTCCTGGTCCTCTTCCTTCCCCCCCCCAAATGTGGCTGATGATCCAGACCCCTCACCACCCTCATCACTGTCTGAGGCTGGAACCACCCAGCAGCCCCCCCCCAAAAAAAGGAAAAGGTGCTATGGGAGTGCTGGAGTGCCTAGAACGCGAGGCAGAAAAAGAGGACGAACGCCACAGAGAAATAATGCAGCACTCAGATACATTTCTAACCCTGTTCGAAAAAATGGTCGACAAAATGTGATTTATTTTTTCCCCCCCACCATTGGCCATTTCTATGTTGATTATTGATGTTACTTAAAAGACTTGTTTTTGTTCGCTTGTATTATTTATTTGGAAGACAATAAACCTAATTTAACGTACTGTCCTTCATGTCTTCAATATTGTATGGGATATAGTAAATACAGGTAGACGGGTGATGAAGGTGACATTGCGTTTGCTTGATTGTTAGATGGCTACATTGTTCTGTGTGGGTTTCATAATGTAGAAGGCAAGGCAAGTTTATTTATATAGCACTTTTCAACACAAGGCAATTCAAAGTGCTTTACAAAAAATGAAAGAGATTAAGAAAATGGCATTTAAAATCAGTCATTAAAAAGAAAAGCTAATAAAATAAACATTAAAAGAAAAAAATACATGGCAATTAAACATTAAAAGAAAAAAGTACATGGATAAAAGTTACAGTGCAGTCTAAGATATGAATAGTTCAATTAAAAGCAGCGACAAAAAGAAAAGTCTTCAGCCTGGATTTGAAAGTGGTCAGAGTTGCAGCGGACCTGCAGGTTTCTGGGAGTTTGTTCCAGATATTTGGAGCATAATAACTGAACGCTGCTTTACCATGTTTAGTTCTGACTCTGGGGACAGAAAGCTGACCAGTCCCTGAAGACCTGAGAGATCTGGATGGTTCATAATTTAGCAGGAGGTCAGAAATGTATTTTGGGCCTAAACCATTCAGTGCTTTATAAACCAACTGGAAGGAAAAGTTTTGCACAAAGTAATGTTGTGCACGGAACTAAAGTGTTTTTTCCAAAGTCTGAAGATTAACCCTGAATATCAGCATTTTAAATAAAGATATGTCTGTGCGCTTCATAGGTATAAGGCATTAAAATATACATGCCATTTACGGTCTTAATTGCTCAAGTCAAACCATTTGCAGAGTTTCACTCAAAAACAAAAGTGATTGTATTAGAAGACCTGTGTTCATTTTCTGAACCTTTGCTCTGTGCTCGTGATTGAATGATCCAAGAGGTAAGGACATTTGTCTCCAATTTGGGATTATGCAGAAAGACAATTCAGGAAAACCAAGTTTGAAATCAACGGTGCACAGGTTTATTTTATTTCACCTCTTTTCTCTAAAGTGAGAAGTGGAGCTCACTAAAACAAACAAAATTAAATCAGGTATGTGTGCACATCATTTCAAAAACACAAGTTAACAGACAACCACAACCAAAGTTCATTAGATGTAATCGTGCTCTCTCAGGTGTGGTGCCATTTGGACAGGAGCAGAGAGTTGTGCAGCAATCCTGTTTCTTAGGTGGTGTCCAGGACTTTCCTGTCCACATGCTGCGGCAGGGGGAGGACTCTGGTCCCCATCTTCAGGGGGGAAGGCTTCAGCATCCTCAAGGACATCGTTCATGTATATGCACAGATTGTGCAGAAATGCACAACATGCAATGATGTCAGGGGCAAAGCTTGGACTGACCTCCAGCGCTTTGAAAAGGGTGGCCCTCCAGCGAGCCTTCATCCTTCCAAATGCTCTTTCCACCACAGACCGAGCCCTGGCATGATGCCTGTTGAATCTGGCCTGCACCTGGCCGCGAGGGACCTTGTAGGGTGTGAGTAATCCCACTGGTTTTTCCAGGCAGGGATAACCACCGTCCCCAAGGAGGAACCAACCAGCTGGGGGAAACAGTGCCTGGCAGAAGATGGGGCTGTTTCGCAGTACTCTGGCATCATGAACGGAGCCTGGATAGCCGATGAAGACATCCAGGAATCTCCCAGTTGAGTCACAGATGGCCTGCATCTGGATGGAAGGAAACAGCTTGTAATTGATGTACTCCTTGTGGTACTCGTTTCCTGGAGGTTTGATGTGAATATGGCATCCATCAATCGCACCAGCAGCACGGTGAAATGCAGGACTCTTTGCAAGCTGACAGAAGCCATCTGCAATCTCTGGCAGCTCATCTGCGGTTGGCAGGGAAATGAGGGTCTTCAGGTTGGCCTTTATCTTCCCGGTGACGTGTTTGATGATCCTGTGGACCGTCGATTTGGGAATCCCGAATGCTGAACCCACCACAGAGAGCGATAGTCCATGGGCCAAGCTGTAGAGGAGAACAAGCACCTCGATGTCTTGTCCCCATCCGTGGTCCTTTGGGGAGAAAAGCATCTGCACTAAATACACCACACTAGAGCGCTTAACTCTAAAGTCCTTCTTTAGACAGGCTTCAGGGTTGGCATACACGGCGAGAATTGGGGCAGTAGCATTGAGCTGCATGTAAAGACCTTTGCCCCCCTGTAAAAGACAAACACAGGACACAGTATTGTTCAATAACTATACACACACACACACACACACACACACACACACACACACACACACACACACACACACAGCTCTGTAAACAATTCTGAGACCAAGTCAAATTAACCTTTCCTTTTTTATTCTATAAACTACTGACAACATTTCTCTGTGTTGGAATTCTACAGACACTATACAGATATACACGTATAGCTTATAAGGAAAGAATAAATGAATGTATATCACAATATATCTAAATATCTATTTGTATTACACATACAAAGTTCATAGGCTACTATATAAGAAATAAAGTGAAGATAATTGTTGTATTAGCAATATTTAAATGTTTATCTGCCACCGGCACATCGCTAAAATGCGCCTCAACCTTCTGCGCCTTCTGTTGGATCTTGCCATTGCACCCGCTAACAGGCGACGGATAGCAACGCAGGTCAATGCAGCCGACAGATGTGGGTTGGACACCATGACGTCCGTTTCCGGTTCCTGCGGAGAGAGGGGAGGCCGTCCCAAAGCTTGCCGCTGTATTTATACCCTTAACCCTTAATGGAGGGAACTTCATTCAGCTGTGAGTGTGCCTACAGACGGAGTTCACTCCGTCACGGAGGGGGAGGGTCGAGGGAGTGGTTTGGGATTGGGCCTTAATGTGGAGAAAGAGATGTCCTGTGTGGGTTGATTGTGCGTTGATCTGTTGGTAATGCCTCGGGGTTCCGGTGGGCATGTAAACAAATGCATAATGCTATACTTTGTGGCCTCACCCGGTTGCATAGCGACACTTATTGTTTAGGTGTCTTTTAATAAGCAGGTATCATATCATTAGCTAGAACTAGCTGGATCTGATCGATATGGACATAAACGCGAGTGAAGTCTAATCTGACGGGAGAGAGAGATCAGCTGCTGCTGACGAGTCGACACGCAGCTCTGCATAATCACCTGCAGCGGTGAGCGGACAAAACACACACTTCAGGTTAGAATATCACACGTAGCTATTTTAATTACCTCTCAAACTACCTAAACTAGTTATAGATATGTTTAGTTTTACTGTCGGGTCACTCATTACTGGATCCGCGAGCTGCATGATACTGGCATAATAGATTGCCCAATCGGGCAACCAGCAGGTGAGGCTTCATTGCCCGAGCTAAACACTAGATGGCCCCGGGCCACCGGGCAGTCCTTAATGTCGAGCCCTGGATGTTTTAACCATTTGTGTATGTCCATGACTGCTGTGTAAGCACTTTGCAGAGGCACTCTTTTTCAAAAGAGGGTGCATACAATTTAATTGGGGGTGCAATGCATGCCTATGCACCCCCGTGGAACCGGGCCTGTAGGAGCCTCAGTCCTGTGGGACCCTGTGTTCAAATATGTAAACCATTAACTATTGTATTGGAACATTTAGACATTTTATAACTTTATTCAACCCTGTCTTCAAAATGATACAACTCTCAGTATAGAATGAAAAAGTGTTAACAACTGGAATCTGTTGCACAAACTATGGTAAATTGTCCTTCTGAGGTCTTGGCCCTCCCTACACGCAGATCACTGCTTGGGGCCTCATCTTGCGGAGGAGGCCTCATCTTAACTGCAAATGCGGTGCAATTATGCGCTTCGCAGTTACCCCGCTGCGAGACTCCGGCGAACTAACAGTTCACGAGCGTGCCCCCCCCCCAGTCAACGCTCGCGGCATATGATTGACGACTTGTGAAAACACCTTTGCGTGGGGCCACAAGTTGGCCAGGGGCAGCCCTGATGTAAGGTTTCAACACTGACCAGATGGACAACCGCTTGTAACTGGTTTTAACCAGTTCTGATTTTGAGCACACAGACACAGCGATCTTCACTCAGACTCCCAGACTCTTGCTAAGTGCATGTACTCTGTGATTTTCAGTCCTTTCTGCAGAAGCTTGTTTGTTAGAAATAAAAAACTCAATGACAACTTATTGGTAACATTGACTTTGTTTGAATAGCATTATGTCCACCACACTTCATGTTGTGTTCTTCCTGCAGGAACGTTTTAATCCACAGCTCCAGTATGAGGAGTCCAGACAGGCAGCAAAAGATCAGGGACATTAAAGCGAATAGCAATGAGTTGACGAGTCTCTCAGCATCCATCCACAGTGTCAAAATTCCATCTGTATGTCTCTCTGCGCCTAACACTACCCGGTCCACTTTAGTCACGTCACTTGGTGAAATAGAAGGTTGCAATGGTCAGAGGAAAAGGACAGGTGGAGCAGAGAGGGAGAAAAGAGAGGGACTTTTTCATAAAGGGATCTCAATACAGCAAAATAAGTGACATGTTTTCTAGGAAGAAGCTTTTTCTGAACGCCACCGCCCACTTGAGAGACAACAAACCACCAGACACAAGCCATGACGTGAGCTTTCAGCACCAACTGCCCCCCACCCCACCTTTTTCATGGGCTCACTCTGGACTTCATACAATCCAATTTTCCTCTCTCCACTGTGACTACTGTAGGATATTTGGGATCCAGTTTTCTAGAGCAGTAATTTTTAACCACTGTGCCATGAGAGATTGTCGAATTTCAGTCCAAAAAAACATTATTTATATGTTGCAAACAAAGTCCAACAGTTTCATGGTCCCAAGCTAGCTTAAATCATCTCCAAACGAAACACAAGTCACTTCAAAACCAGAACATGGACTATTTTATTCGCCTGTGTGAACAAACTGAAAATATAACGTGACCTCTGATATTATATTATATATTTGGCTACATTTAGTAACCTTTTGGTTGTTGGTGTGCTGAAGGATTTACATTTTTTTTTAAAACAGGTTGAAAACACTGCTCGAGCGACTGAGCTGCTGAGCATGTTGACTGCACTGCCACAAAGGGAGTGTTATGATTCTGTTTAGTTTTGGTGTGTGCTCTTTTTGTGTTTTTTCCTGTCTCACCCCTCCCTTCTCTGTTTTCCTCTGCAGGGCTAGTGTGTGACAGGGAGTTGGCTGGCTCCTCCCAGTAGCAGACGAGGCACACCTGTTTCCACTCACCTCTTCACCTGTGGATATAAAAGCCCGGTCCTCATGCCACTTCCCTGCAAGATAATTCCTTTGTGTTTCGACCCTCCGGTGTGTCTCGCTGCTCTCCTCGTCCCTATGATCTGTTGCTTGGATTTTTTGCCTCCTGTCCCTGACGTCTCCGTGCCAGCCAGCTTCCTGCCTCCACTACCGTTTTTCTGTTCCTCTGCTTTAATAAAGCTTTTTGTTTTTGACCATCTCTCTCTAGTCTTTTGCTTTGGGGTCCAATATTCTCTAGGCCTTAACAGAATTATCTGGCCAAAGCATGGACCCCGCAGAGACAGAGATTTAAGCAAGGCTCTTTCCACACAGGGAGCTCGTGTGGGGCAGCACGAACAAGCTCTGCAAGGAATCATGGAATCCCTCCACAACCTTACTGCCGGTGTGACTCAGCTCAGCGGCCGCTTGGACCAGTCTTTCACCCAGCTCAACACTCTGACGGCTCAAGCTCCTGATATTCCAGTCATTCATCCCGGCCAAACCCGTGAACCATTCATCCCCACCCCTGTGAGGTATTCAGGGACATGCACTCAGTTTCTTCACCAGTGCTCCCTAGTTTTTGATCAGCAACCTTTGACTTACTCCTCTGACAGAACTAGGATAGCTTTCGTTATGAGTTTGTTATCGGGTAAAGGGTCTGCATGGGCAGTGGCCATAGCCAAGGGTAATCCAGCTATCTATAACTCCTTTCCTGTGTTTGAGACCGAGATGCTTCGAGTTTTTGACCACCCGCTTCAGGGTAAGGAGGCCGGTAATCGGCTCCTTTCTTTATGCCAGGGTTCAGAGTCAGTCTCCACATACTCAATTGATTTCCGCATTTTCGCAGCAGAGAGCGGGTGGGGCGAGACGGCTCTACAGATAGTTTTTTCCCGTGGATTAAACGAGGAGTTAAAGGACGAGCTAGCTGCTCGAGATGAGACTTCGTCCCTTGAGGAATTAATTTCTTTGGCCATTCGCTTAGATAATCGCCTCCGTGAGAGGCGTAAGGAGAGAACAGACAGGCAGAGATTCCCTCTCCCCTTTTCCCAACCCAAGTCACCACGTCCGCCTGGTCAGTCTGCACCCCCTAACCAACGCTGGGAGCCTTTCCCCTACCGGGACCCACTTCCATCAGTCTCCTCAGCCCAGAGGAGCCTATGCAGCTGGGGAGAATGAGGCTTTCACCTGCCGAACGTGAACGCCGCTTCCTCCAGAGGCTCTGCATATACTGTGGTCAGGCTGGCCATATTCGAGCCAACTGTTCCGCTCGGCCAAAAGAGTAGGCTCAGCAGCCGGGGGAGGGGCGCTGGTGAGCCATACTTCTGAGCCATACTTCTGTCTCCCCTTCCCACGCTAATCGCCTCCAGTTAAAGGGTACGGTTTCTAGTTCACAAGTTTCCCTTCCTCTCCAAGTCTTAGTTGATTCAGGGGCTGACGAAAATGTTATTGACTCTGATGTTGTTTTCCAGTCTAATCTCCCCTCAGAACCCCTTCCCGAGCCCAAGAACATTTTTTCTCTTTACATTACATTACATTGCATTTAGCTGACGCTTTTATCCAAAGTGACTTAAAATAAGTACATTCGACCAGGAATATACAACCTTGAAGAAAACAGAATCATATAAGTACATCAGGTTTCATAGAGCCAAACATTTCAAGTGCTACTCAACTGGCTTTAAATAAGCCAGTCCTTTATTAGTATATAAGTCCTTTGTTAGTATATAAGTGCTTTGTTAGTATATAAGTGCTCTGTTAGCAGTTCTTTGTTAGTAATTCTATCGCTCGAAGTGGAGTCGAAAGAGATGAGTTTTCAGTCTGCGCCGGAAGATGTGCAAGCTTTCTGCTGTCCTGATTTCAATGGGGAGCTCATTCCACCATTTTGGAGTCAGGACAGCAAACCCACGTGTTTTTGCTGATGGGAACTTGGGTCCCCCTCGCAGTGCCGGTGTAGCGAGCTGTTTGGCTGATGCAGAGCGTAGTGCACGCGCTGGGGTGTACAGTTTAACCATGTCCTGGATGTAGGAAGGGCCAGATCCATTAGCGGCATGGTACGCAAGTACCATTGTCTTGAAGTGGATTCTAGCAGTTATCGGAAGCCAGTGAAGGGAGCGTAGGAGTGGTGTGGGAACATTTAGGAAGGTTGAAGACCAGACGAGCCGCTGCATTATGGATGAGCTGCAGAGATCGGATGGCACATGCAGGTAGACCAGCCAGGAGGGAGTTGCAGTAGTCTAGGCGTGAGATGACGAGAGCCTGGACCAGAACCTGCGTTGCTTTCTGGGTCAGCTGGGGACGTATCCTCCTGATGTTGTAAAGTGTGTATCTGCAGTAGCGGGTTGTAGCAGCGATGTTTGCAGTGAAGGACAGGTTGTTATCTAGGGTCACACCCAGATTCCTTGCAGTCTGAGTCGGGGAAACAACAGAGGTGCCGATGTTGATTGTTAGGTCAAGAGTGGGACAATCTTTTCCCGGAAGGAAAAGCAGTTCAGTCTTGTCAAGGTTGAGCTTGAGGTGATGATCAGACATCCACTGAGATGTCAGCTAGACAAGCAGAGATGCGTGTGACGACCTGGGTCTCTGAGCGGGGAAAGGACAGAATGAATTGGGTGTCGTCAGTGTAGCAGTGGTATGAAAAACCATGCGGGCTAATGACAGATCCGAGCGAGTTTGTGTACAAGGAGAAGAGGAGGGGACCAAGAACAGAGCCCTGAGGGACCCCTGTAGTTAATTGACAAGGGTCGGACTCGGACCCTCTCCAAGTTACCCTGTAGGTACGGTCTTTGAGGTATGAGGTGAGGAGGGAAAGTGCAGAGCCTGAAACTCCAAGTTTTTGGAGAGTGCGAAGGAGGATCTGATGGTTCATCTTGATGGTAGGCTTCTAGCCCGTGTAACTCACCGTACTGCCCCAGTGTCACTGTTAATCTCAGGTAATCATCACAAGACCATTTCCCTTTATCTCATTCCCTCACCCCTTTCTCCGCTGGTGTTAGGTCTCCCCTGGCTTAAACTCCACAATCCACACATAGACTGGGCCACCTTATTCATCGTCAATTGGAGTTTGTTCTTCCACTCTCACTGTTTACACTCTGCCATACCCACCACAGTTACTTCCAAACCTGTTCCCCCCCCATACCTGTTCACCTCACGTCAGTTCCCTCTGAGTATCATCACCTCCAGGAGGTTTTCACCAAGGATCGTGCCCTGTCTCTACCACCTCACCGACCTTATGACTGTGGCATTGACTTGCTCCCCGGGGCTCCCTTGCCTTCGAGCAGACTTTATAATATCTCCAAGCCTGAGAGGGAGGCCATGGAGACTTATATCACTGACTCTGTTGCTACTGGTCTCATTCACCCTTCTCGCTCTCCATTGGGGGCGGGGTTTTTTTTTGTTGACAAGAAGGATAAGACTCTACGCCCCTGTATTGATTTCAGGGGCTTGAATGACATCACGGTGAAGAATAAGTATCCTCTCCCGCTCATAGACGCATTTTTCTCATAGGCACTCATTAACGATGTCCTTCGTGATATGCTAAACAGCCAGATGGGAGGTTGAGAGGGTGGACAAGAGGACCATCCAGCTCCTGAGGATTGTCCACCGGGTCGGCTGTTCGTTCCACCGCACGCCAGATCTTCAGTGCTCCAGTGGGGCCATGATTTTAAGATAGCTTGCCATCCAGGAGCACTTCGGACTCTAGGCCTCCTCCAGCAATGCTTCTGGTGGCCCTCCATGTCCTCTGACACCAAGAAGTATGTCGCCGCCTGCTCCATCTGCGCCCGCAGTAAGGCATCCCACCGCGCCCCTGCTAGTCTTCTCCGCCCTCTTCCCATTCCTCATCGGCCTTGGTCTCACATCGCCATGGACTTCGTGATGGGTCTTCCCCCATCGGAAGGTAATACAGTTATCCTAACTATTGTTGACCGCTTTTCCAAGGCCGTACACTTCATCCCCCTACCCTATTTAGAGAGAATGGACGTCCATTCTCAGGAGACGTCTGACAGTGGTGCGGTTACCCAAAGTGACAGAGCTCCAAACGACGGACTGTAAGCAGGGTCCCACACTCACACAGGCAGAGATCCAGGGTGATGCACATGGCTTTCTTACCCAAGAATGAGTGTGTGAAAGCTGGGTAAAAGTTATGTGAATACAGGGGGGGAGAGAGCAGCAGCAGCAGGCTGTGACCCAGAGAGCAGCTCCTTCCAGCACCTCGCTCTCCCACCCAGAGGACAGGCTGCTTCACAGCACTAGGTAACCCAGGAAAGAAGCTTGAAACCTGTCCATTTAATCCACATTTGAATCTACAGCAGAGTCACTGCTGTAAGCAGGGTCCCACACTCACACAGGCAGAGATCCAGGGTGATTCACATGGCTTTCTTACCCAGCAATGAGTGTGTGAAAGCTGGGTAAAAGTTATGTGAATACAGGGGGGGAGAGAGCAGCAGCAGGCTGTGACCCAGAGAGCAGCTCCTTCCAGCACCTCGCTCTCCCACCCAGAGGACAGGCTGCTTCACAGCACTAGGTAACCCAGGAAAGAAGCTTGAAACCTGTCCATTTAATCCACATTTGAATCTACAGCAGAGTCACTGCTGTAAGCAGGGTCCCACACTCACACAGGCAGAGATCCAGGGTGATGCACATGGGTCAGAAAAAGTCTAAGTTAACTTTTGGAAGAACCAGAGAAAAGGGTGAAAATGGATCAAATGTATCCCAAAATAGTGTCTCTTAAGGCGGATATAGTCCCCTGACAACTCCCGTTACATTCCTCCAGAGTCAGAAAAAGTCTAAGTTAACTTTTGGAAGAACCAGAGAAAAGGGGTGAAAATGGATAAATTGTATCCCAAAATAGTGTCTCTTAAGGCGAGACACCCCAGGTGAATAGGGTAATTTTTTTTAACTTAAAGGTATCAGCTAGAAATTTCTCCAGTTAATTACTTACAATAAGGCAATTGTCTTTTGTATTACAAGTTTTCTGAAATAGCATGTTTAAATATGCAAATTATCCATTATCTCATTAAATATGCACATATTTTAACACATTTCAGGAATCGAAATCTGAATTTTGGATATAGCCAGATTCAAAATTATTGTTTCATTTTGTAGTCATATTAGTATCTAAGGCTTTTACAGAAGGGATATTGGATATCTCTTTTTATCATTCCATAAATCAGAAAATACTGTCAACAGCCCTAAAATATCCATTTTCGCCATTTTCGTTTTTAGGTATACAATGTTGTATAATTCAGGCTATGAATTATATATGAACAAACCCTTCAGTAAAAGCCTTCATAATATTGATAGGAATATAACTGGAAGGTTTGGTGTATATACGTGCTACTGAAGTTGAAATTTCGAACTCAGAGTAGGAGAAAAAACTCATTTTGAGAAAACAACCTTTAAAGATTGCAGTGAGGCGCTAGCTAAACCTTCCTGTTCTTTGGATGATAGCTTGCGCCTCGACGCACTCCGTGAAGGTATTTCATGTTCAGGGTAATTTTTTTTTTTTATAACCTTGCTTCGTGCAAGTGACAATTGTTGTCGTCTTCTCTGTGAACGTTTTTTTCGCCGTTCTTTTGGCATTTTGAGATTTCAATTTCTAGCTGAAAGCTAACCAGGAAGTGTTTTAGCACACCACGTGACGCATCTGAACGAATCACGTTGTCAGAAATTGACACCAGCCAATGAGATTTCGTTTCTTGGTTTAAGACCCCTTTGTGCTTTCATGATTGGTTGCTGATACAAAGGAAATGACCATATTTTGATCTGATGAGATTGTGCAGGAGAGACACAGCTTTCCAGCGATACCTCTGTTGACATGGTGCACACAGCGGTCGCGGTACTTTATGTTACGTTAGAATGCTAACTTTTGGTGAATTTAGGAGAAATCTACAGACGCAAATAGAGAAACTATAGTAAAATAAACACTTAAATGTGTATTTTGTACGTTTTCCTTCCAAAAGCCTGAAAGAAAACATGTTATGGAATCAAAATAGCACAAAATCTCAAAATTGACCAGTACTTGAAAAATGATGTTTTTGCCTGCCGTGTCTCGCCTTAAGGCGGGTAAAAGTTATGTGAATATGGGGTGACGTATATGGACACTTGAGCACCAGCAAGACCCCCACCTCCATAACCTTGTGCACCAGGTGAACCTGTGTACCCACACTTAAGCACTCCCCCACGAACTAGACTAAGAGGGAACACCGGTCAGAAGTTCGTGCCCCTGGTAAAACTGATTAACAAAAATGCAATTAAAACTGCTATGCATTGAGGATGAGTGCTTATCTGCGGGTATCTTGTGTCAGCTTCGTGGACCCCAATTTAAAAGGAAATGTCCATGATATTGACAAACATATTTATTTACAGAATGATGATTATTTTACCTTCAGACACATGCATAGAGCACCCCCAAGTGTTGGTTTACAGTTGGTAAAATGTGTCCTGCCGGTGGCAGGGACTTTGCATTGGAAGTTGACATCACATTTCCATTGTGCGGACATGTGTACATTTGAAGGACAAGTCCCATGTTAACTCTGTCCATAAGGCAGACCTTTTCCTTACATGAGCAAACAGGCTATGTCAGACTTCCATGAAATACACCGGGAAAAGCACCTCTCTGTGGCCGCTCCAAGACCCCCAAATGACGGACTAAGCAGCTCCAGCATCGCTCCCTCACATGAGCAAACAGGCTATTTTACACTACCAGGAGACAGAGCGCGAAAACCACCTCTCTGTGGCCGCTCCAAGACCTCCAAATGACGGACTAAGCAGCTCCAGCATCGCTCCCTCACATGAGCAAACAGGCTATTTTACACTACCAGGAGACAGAGCGCGAAAACCACCTCTCTGTGGCCGCTCCAAGACCTCCAAATGACGGACTAAACAGCTCCAGCATCTCTCCCTGACATGCGTACTTCCATAACCTCGCGCACCTTGGGTCCCCGAACTTAAGCACTCCCCCACGGACTAAACCCAGATGATCACGCCCTCAAGAACCTCGTGCCCCTGGGAACCTTAAAGGGGGGGGTGGAGTTTGCGGTGCTTTATGGTCTGCCCATCGGCATCCATATTCGTCCTTATTCACAGCACCACCCACCCTCCCGTGGAGGATGTTCTCATGGCCCTGGTAACACTTAAAGGTGGTGGATTTTGCGGTGCTTTATCGTCCACCCATCTGCATCCATATTCATCCTTATTCACAGCAGCACCACCCACCCTCCTGTGGAGGATGTTCCCATGGCCCTGGTAACACTTAAAGGTGGTGGATTTTGCGGTGCTTTATCGTCCGCCCATCGGCATCCGTATTCGTCCTTATTCACAGCACCACCCACCCTCCTGTGGAGGATGTTCTCATCGCCCTGGTAACCCTTTAAATAGTCTGATACTACCACTGCACTTTACAAGCCAGAAATAATGTTTAAATTGTCGGGGAAAGTGTTTTTAAACGTTTGGAAGAGATTTTTAGCCTGTCATTTTGCAAGATATCATTTAACATTGAAGCTCTCCTGGAGATGGACAGAATATGTACATTTCCAGGAGAGCTTCAATGTTAAATCATATCTTGCAAAATGACAGGCTAAAACCCAGGAAAAGTTGTTTAAAATAGTCTGATACCTCCAGGGCGCATCACCACATTTTACAAGCCAAAGAAGGTGTCTGAATCCTAGGTAAACTATGTTTAAATAGTATGATACCTCCAGGGCGCATCACCGCATTTTACAAGCCAGGGAAGGTGTCTGAATCCTGGGTAAACTTTGTGTAAATAGTCTGATACCTGGCACTGTATCAACCCCTGGGAACCTTAAACGTTATTAAAATGTTTTTTTATTTATTTAATTATCACATTATTTTTACAAAAACAGTATACACAATATGCATAATAAACATAATAATAACATGATAAAAACATGATTAGCGGGGGCCATATTAGCCGACTAACTTGTACGGTGCACCGAGGGAAAAAGGTCCACGGCCTCTACCCCCACATCAGGAGTATCAACCGGCCCTGAAGAAGAGGTATCGCTGCTATCCGCCCCTGAGTCCTCTTCGGAGGTATCTGACGGCGGTAGAACTCCGATGATGCTGCCGCCCTGAACATGGAGCGGATCTTCAATCCCTCCTTTATTCCAGGCGTATTCACGTAGAACCGGTCTGCAGTGCTTACGTCGTGACACATAAACCTGGCGAGAATCGACCTGCTTTCTGGATCTTGGTGATGCTCGATATTCTCTGCCAGGGCAGTGCGCAGGATTGTGAAGGTGACGGCTGTTTCTAGCCCTCTTCAAGGGAGCGTTCAGGTTCCTGGAGGCATGCTTCCCCGTTGTGAAAAGGAAGAATTTATTCTGAGGACCCGACAAGCCCTCTTTTATCCCCATCCACCGCATGACCCAGCTAAACTCCTTTACTGTAAGCACCAGCTGTGCTTCGCCAAATGTCTTGGCAGTCTTGTGATCTTGCACATGGATGATGTAGCCCTCAGCAGTGCCCCTTATGTCCGCCTCTAACACCTCAGTGTTGGTCATGTTTGCGTACGCACCCGGACGGTGGCCATACAGTAGGCTCCAATGGAGGGTTAGATAGCCATATAGTAGGTACTGGGTGATTGAGGTCGGGTTGCATGCCATCAGGTCAAGTAAATCAGGGATGCGCTTCTCAGCGGCTGCCATGGCGGCGAGAAGCTCCGCCTGGCTCGGCAGACGATCCAGCTTGTTCCTCTTCATCTTGAACTGGTGGACAGTGACAGACTTTTTCAAGTCTTTCATGTTGGCTTTCACCTCTCTGATGATGTGGGTCATATCAGACTGGGTGAGCCTGCACCCCCGGAGCTTTGACTCAGACAAGTACCTCAGGAAATGGTTCACATTCTTCAGGAACAACAGCGATGTTGTGACTGCCCGGCCCGACTTTACAATATACTCGCTCCAGCCACGGACCCTCTCTGTGTCTTTTAGGAACAGCCAATCTGACAGCCGGTTAACACCATGGGCCATGAATACGAGGAAGTTATTTATCCGGCTGACATTGGACAGACAATTTTCTTTCCGTTTTACTGTCCGTGCGACACCCTCACAATGATGCCTGTATGTCTGAATGTACGTCTCCATGCTTTGAGGCAACGTGATTTCACGCATGGTATTCCCCCGTCCCTTCCCAGTGGACCAGTGAGGAGAGGGCCAGTCCTCATTACAGGAGGCTGCTGGGGACCGCATGACAGTCTTGACCGGGGTCTTGAGAGGGGTCTGACTACGGGAGGCTGCTGGGGACCGCATGACAGTCTTGACCGGGGTCTTGAGAGGGGTCTGACTACGGGAGGCTGCTGTGGACCGCATGACAGTCTTGACCGGGGTCTTGAGAGGGGTCTGACTACGGGAGGCTGCTGGGGACCGCATGACAGTCTTGACCGGGGTCTTGAGAGGGGTCTGACTACGGGAGGGCTGCTGGGGACCGCATGACAGTCTTTACCGGGGTCTTGAGAGGGGTCTGACTACGGGAGGCTGCTGGGGACCGCATGACAGTCTTGACCGGGGTCTTGAGAGGGGTCTGACTACGAGAGGCTGCTGGGGACCGCATGACAGTCTTTACCGGGGTCTTGAGAGGGGTCTGACTACGGGAGGCTGCTGGGGACCGCATGACAGTCTTGACCGGGGTCTTGAGAGGTGTCTGACTACCGGAGGCTGCTGTGTTTATGCCGGAGGTACTTGAGATTGCCAGGCCCTTAAATCGTATACATTCTTCCTCTTCCTCAAGCACAGCAGCAGTGGCACACTGCTGCCTGGGTTTTAGCCCCTTTTTCAGCCTGGAGCGCAGGGTCTTCACCTCATCAATGAGGGCATCCTTCTGAGCCCTCAATGCCACATTTTCCAGCATCACCTGCCTGCAGTCCTCTTCGTCACACTCAGTATGTGGGGAGAAGGGTGGAGGGTGCACCGGGTATTCCTCCTCATTGCGCACTTCCATAACATCGCACACCGTGAGACCCCGGGCCCCCGGACTTAAGCACTCCCCCACGGACTAAACCCAGATGTTCACACCCTACAGAACCTCATGCCCCTGGTAATCTTAAAGGGGGGTGGATTTTGCGGTGCTTTACCGTCCGCCCATTGACATCCATATTCGGCCTTATTCACAGCACCACCCACCCTCCTGTGGAGGATGTTCTCATGGCCCTGGTAACACTTAAAGGTAATGGCTTTTGTGGTGCTTTACTGTCCGCACACCAGCATCAATATTCGGCCTTATTCACAGCACCACCCACCCTCCTGTGGAGGATGTTCTCATGGCCCTGGTAACACTTAAAGGTGGTGGATTTTGTGGTGCTTAACTGTCCGCACACCAGCATCAATATTCGGCCTTATTCACAGCACCACCGACCCTCCTGTGGAGGATGTTCTCATGGCCCTGGTAACACTTAAAGGTGGTGGATTTTGTGGTGCTTTACTGTCCGCACACCAGCATCAATATTCAGCCTTATTCACAGCACCACCCACCCTCCTGTGGAGGATGTTCTCATGGCCCTGGTAACACTTGAAGGTGGTGGATCTTGTGGTGCTTTACTGTCCGCACACCAGCATCAATATTCGGCCTTATTCACGGCACCACCCACCCTCCTGTGGAGGATGTTCTCATGGCCCTGGTAACACTTAAAGGAATGCTCCACTCATTAGATAATTAATCAAAACTTCAGTATTTAGTGAAACATTATGTTTAAACCATACCCTGAAGAAATCAGCGATATTCCCCGGTAAATAATGATTTTATAGCTCTTTTTTATCAAAACCTGTATATTCCGTCAGGCCGCTGCCATTTTGCCCATTTTCAGTAGTCATGTGATGGTCGTGACGTCATCCATGCGTTCACTTTGTAAACACACGAAAACATGGCGAAGTTTTGAGCAATATGAAGAGATTGGAAGGGGGAATTCAGCCATACAGGTTCGAGCCTACTTAGTAGATACAATGATTTTGATTACTAGATATGTATGCATGTAGTACCACCCTTGCTAGCGATTCCCTCTCTAGTTTAGCATACTCAGCCTCGTTGTCCCTGGCCCTAGAACCACGATTTTATGGGGCCGGAAAAACTGGGGGGAAATACCCACTAGCCGGTACTACGCTATATGGAAAGGCCACCAAAAACTGGCCTGGCCTGGACGATAAAGGACGTTTAAACGGGGCTACCCGCTGCAATGGAAATGCGCCATAACATACCTTATTCTTACTCCGAGCACTACTTCTGGTCCTCCGTCGCTTCACACTTGCAGAGGGCGATTTCTCAACTGGCCGAACTGGTGTCCTGGTCGGTGATGACACCAGAAAGACCGATGGTACTGCATCTCCATTAAGTAATGGTTGTTCAATAAATCCCATGTTATGTTTTATCATACTCATAGTAGTCGTCCGGAAACTTGAAATGTTCGCTGCATACATGCGCCTGTGGATCTTTCGGTTCGGGCCGGCCACATTTCGCTAGCCACTGCCTCAGAACGTACTTCCTACGCTTACCTTTTGGCAACAGATAGAACCGAGCATTCCGTGGATTGTTCCTATCAGAATTGTGGCAATGTTTCGCGATACAATGAGGCATATTTGAAGAGAGTAACTACAGTAAATAACATGAACATCAACGTGTCCTCGAAACCAAACGCATGGTTTACGTCACGTCCGGTAAAATGGCGCCGCCCACAGTGTTGATGTTATTTCGGTAATTAATCAGTTTAAAATCACTGATAATGTCATCGGATTAAAAAAAAAAAAAAAGAGAGACTGGCAGAGACTGGTCTGTTTTATCGGATGATAATTATTTAAAAATGAGTGTCATGAGCATACCATTCCTTTAAAGGTGGTGGATTTTGTGGTGCTTTACTGTCCGCACACCAGCATCAATATTCGGCCTTATTCACAGCACCACCTGCCCTGCTGGAGGTTCACCCTCCTCTGCCTTACACATCCTTCCACACTTGAGCACTCCTCACTCGGACTAAACCCCTCCATGCACACCCACACTGCACCCAGAGAACAGGCTGCTTCACAGCACTTTGCAAGCCAGGAAAAGTGATTGAATCCTGGGTATACATGTTTTAAATAGTCTGATACTTCCAGGGCGCATCACCACATTTCACAAGCCAGGGAAGGTGCCTGAATCCTGGGTAAACATTGTTTAAGTGTTTTTAAATGTGTGAAAACAGTGTTTTGTCACTTTCAAAACTCTCCCGTCATTGACCGGATACATTGGGTCGATGTTGTATTCAATCTGACCGTTAATATTCCAGTGAGACGAAGTACCTACAATGACCGGAGTGATCCTATGTTAATTTTGTCCCAATGCCAGAGCATTCCCTAACCTAAATTACTAAATTCTGCTCTGGAGACTGCTACACTAATCACCCAGCATGTTTTTAGATTGCATGGCATTCCTCAGGACATTGTTTCTGACAGGGGTCCGCAATTTGTCTCTTGAGTTTGGAAAGCTTTTTTCCGGGCGTTGGGGGCATCGGCCAGTCTGTCATCAGGTTACCACCCGCAGACCAATGGCCAGACTGAGCGTGCTAATCAGGACCTGGAGGCAGCCCTTCGCTGTGTCTCTTCTCACCATCCAGTCTCTTGGGCTTCCCACCTGCCTTGGGTTGAATATGCCCACAACTCAGGGTTGTTGTTGGTTGTTCCTAGAGTCTCTAAAAGTACAATGGGAGCCAGAGCCTTTTCTTATCAAGCTCCACATTTGTGGAATCAGCTTCCAGTTTGTGTTCGGGCGGCAGACACCCTATCCGTTTTTAAGAGTGCGCTTAAGACCTTCCTTTTTGATAAAGCTTATAGTTAGGGCTGATTAGATTCAGCCCCTAGTTTTGCTGCTATAGGCTTAGTTTGTCGGGGGACACCTTACTTCTTCCTTCTCTCTGTCTATACCTGTGTACTCTCATGTTCCGATTAACCCAGCTTCCCCAAATGTCTTTCTTTTTGGTGTCTATATACGCCGGGATCCGGAGACATGGATGATCCTGCGGTCCTGTGTCCTGGATCGCGAGCCCTGGATCTTGAGTCGTGGCTGTGGTCCTGGATCATAGGTCCGGGATGGATATCCTCGTGGATTCATCTTCCTATTATACACACATGCATTTCCAAACATTTGGACTACCTATGTTGCAAATGTATTATCTTTTGAATTTACACACGGCATCTATTGCACGTCTGTCCGTCCTGGGAGAGGGATCCCTCCTCTGTTGCTCTCCCTGAGGTTTCTCCCATTTTTCCCTTTAAACTGTGGGTTTTCTCCGGAAGTTTTTCCTTGTACGATGTGAGGGTCTAAGGACAGAGGGTGTCGTATTGTCATACTGATATTCTGTACACACTGTGAAGACCACTGAGACAAATGTAACATTTGTGATATTGGGCTATATAAATAAACATTGATTGATTGAACTCCCTGGTTTGCTCCGCCACAGGTATGTCACCATTCATGGTTTCTGTTGGGTTCCAACCCACTCTCTTCCCCACCCAGGAGAGGGATGTGGCAGTTCCCTCAGTGCAGGGGCATCTTCGGCGTGCCCATAGAGTCTGGCATGAAGCTCGGGCAGCTCTCACTTGCACTGCTGCTCGCGACCAAAGACTTGCAGACCGCCATTGCACTCAAGCTGCCTGCTTCCTTGAATGTCCACCCAGCATTTCATGTGTCACTTCTCAAGCCAGTTTCCTCCAGTCCTCTGAGCCCTCCGGCCGAGCCCCCTCCTCCATTAGGGTGGATTTTAGCCAACTTTTACTTTGTCTGAACTCTTCAGACAACCTGCAGACCCTGTATCTGTCAACAAATTAAATTGGCAGTTACTTTCTCATGTTTCCAGATCTTTGGCTAACCCTCACCTGCTGGATGGAAACAGTGCCAGCACCGCCCAGCTGTCATCAAAGCATCACATTTCTTTCTTGACTTTACAAATAGTACTCTGAAAAAAGATCCCAGCTCAAGGTCCTCTCACTCGCCTTTTCAGAACATTAAACTCTAAAGAATCTACTCTAATCCCTACTATTGAACACGTCCCCTATGAATACGCTCAAGTGTTGAAGCAGCACTTGAAACATCAATCGCTACATCTGAGCTGCTTTGTCTGCAGGCCAAAACTCTGGCTAAGGGTTGAAATCTGAGAAAAAAAACTATCAATTTGTGTCGTGGTCTCTTAGTCCGTTAATAAAATAAAAAGCTGTTGTCCTTTGTCGGGGTTCTGACTCGCCTCAATTTGTTTCCAAACTAATGCGGAGATTGTTGTAATGTTGCATCACATAACATTTATTTCATGATCAAAAGTAACAAAGTTCCCAGTATAACAAAAAGATTCTGGTCAAAAGCCTTTACAGCCCTTTGCTGGAGGGCGGTGGAAATAAGTAAAACCAGACACAAAGAGGAAAAACGAAAAGATTATAAACACAAAAACTCAGATCATGACAATTCATCTCTTAACATATTTTATAAGTAATACTCATATTTGTGTGTTTGTGTGTGTGTGTGTTTGCCTGCCTAAGAGCACCGACCCGAAAACAAATAGCTTGAAATAAATCCAGGGCTGAGTCCATTAATATCCGGCTGTTGCTGGGAGTTTGTTATCTGTTGTCTGGCTGTCACAGTGATGAGTGGAGACCAGCACCGAGCCTGTATCACTCTGACGGAGAACTCATAGATACAAGAGAGGAAGGGCGAGGAGGAGAGAGGAAGCAGGTGAAGGACAAGGACAGGAGAGGGAAGAGGAAAAGGCCTCGGAATCAGAGACTGAGGAGCAGGAGTCTCCCTATAGAAACACTCTTTCTACCACACTGCCATAGGAACTGCTGATCAAACTTTCCTTCTGAATGAAAGTCTAATTTCAAGTCCAGTGAGATGTAGGGTCTTGTTTTTACACAATGTATCTTAGTAAGTGTCTTGTTAAAATAAAGACACTTGAAACATGTTATTGTGAGAACATTTTTGTTCACATGTCACAAGGTTTTCATTTGCAAAATTTGTGAAAGATGGATCATCTTGTTTCAAAAAAAATAATATTACCTGATTTTAGAAAACACATTTGTATTGGAATATCACCAACATAAAAAAACTGAACATTTCTGGCTTACTTTTACTTTATATATTTCCTGATCCTGAACTGATGAATATAGTTCAAAATAAGGTTTCCCAGTTAATAACAAGATCTAATTTATCTAAATATCCCAACTTATTTCAAGACATCTTACCAAGCAAATTCTCACTTGTTCTATTGACAGATGTTAAGTTATTACAAGCAGAAACACCTTGTTTTCATTATTATGTTACTTGATTTTGGAGCAGTGTAGCTGTCAGGCTGTCTGCATTCAGCTGTGTCTGTTTCAGCTAAAAGACTTCAGCAGCATCACGTTTCTGAAGCATTGTTGATACTCTTTTGTTCAAGGATGATGTTCGTAGAGATGTTGTTTCTGCAGAACCTGGTGCAGGCAGACTGTAGCAGACAGCTTCCTGTATCTGATCACAGATCAGACTGCTGGCAGCCAGAGATAGCAGGAGATCCAGTGTAACCGTGGTGAAGTAAAACATCATAACTCAATATTCACTCACTTTATCAGGGTTGACACTTTACAAAAAGGATTATGGGTGTATTTGACTCTACACTTGTTTCTTAGCAGGATATCTCAAAAGATACTGATGAGACAGGTACAGTATTGGCAGGTAAGAGCCAGGGGCCGTCGGATTCATGAATGTATGTATAGTATTACCGGGCCTGTTGTTTTTATTATAGCAACTATCGGTGCTACACAGGTTGCGATATCAGTCTATCACAAGTAGAATCATAGTGACAAATACGCCAGTGAAATGTGCCTGTAGAAAACGGCTTATGCCACAATAGGATCAACAAGTTGTCAAGATAGTCGGATTAGCTTTGGTTGCTATGCTAACATCACCTGTCTAATACCCGAGAAACGTTCATAACAGCGTTGTGATGCCAAACAGCATCAATTCAAACTGACACACATTCACTTATGGGGGGGGGGAGTATTTATCAGCTGCTTGTGTGACAGTCGGACAGTGAAGACTTTCCAGCGGACCCTGCCGTGAGTTAACAATAGACTACTCTGTCGTGAATTAACGTGAGACTAAACTCTGCCGTGAGTTAACATGTCCCGGAGCTCCCGCAACATCTTGCAAGACACAGCGTCTGAGGGCTTCTTAACATTAAAAAAAACTATGAATGTGTCATACCCACTTAACGGGAAGAAACTCAGCTACCTGACAATATGAACAATTTTTACCGAAACAAAACACAAGTCTAATGCAGAGCCTCTGAATTAGCCCTGAGCGAAAAAATGCTAACGCACTTAGCACAGAACTCACGGTATAAATACTCCATTACTTATCGGATCTGCACAAACAAGATATCAGATTAAAGCTGAGATTCCACAGATTATAGCGGTATATGTATCATCATTGTGCGACCAAAACTTGCGGCAGCTCCGGCAAACCCAGACAACACCGCGTAGCTTTACTGAGCCAAAACGGCAAATAGGTCTTACCTTTGCTGTTTTCTGATCAAAAGTTGTGTTCCATGGCATTAAAACGAGAAAAACGCTGCTGACGGTTAATCCAATGTGTCTGTGTCACTTTAAAATGATTACTGATAATCTATCATTCCATTTTGGTCAAAACCCCTAAAAAACGGAGATTTCATATTAACTGCTATCAGAGCTACCACCCAGCTTCTGGTTTTGGGCAAACTGCGTGCGCATCACTCTCACTCCTCAATGGAAATGTTTAGATGGATTTAGGAACTTCCCCTCGAATCTATTGGCTCTAACGGTTCAAAAGAGGTGTCAATCATCAAAATCGACCCAGGGGGGCCAGAGATATGGCAAATCCACCCAAATGACCCCAGAAGCAGTGGCGTTTTCTCCTGGAAGCCAAGGGAAGCCAGGCTTCCCCTGATTTTTCGGATTGTAGTTATAATTTTAATAAATAAATAAAAACACTTTGTTTTGTTTCGGCAATTCTCCTTTGCTGTGTGTTGCTGCCGGACCGTCTCTCCCCCATTCTCATTGAGTATTTTACAAAGAGTGAAACAAACAGCGCCCCTCTAGATGTTATGGTGAAACAGTAGATTGCACTCACTGTTGCGAGAGGAGGTCAGCCGAACGGGCTTCCCTTGGTGAAAAGAAATGGAGGGATTGACCAATCAGATGAGGCCCACGTCATGCCCCTGCCAACCTGTGATTGGTCAGGGCCATGCCAAGGGAAGCCAGCCGCCTCTGTTAATGCGATTTGATTGGATTGTGAGGCAAGGGAATCCCTTGCCTCACAATCCAATCAAATCGCATCAACATCAGTTTTACTACGTAGTACTGTAACTGTCATCGCCGCCGTTAGAAAGTATAAAGCAAATGAAGCATTATGGAGGGTGGAGATTTGGCGTACTTAATCAAACATAACTTTACTAAAATTCCGCTACAGCAGCAACAACACATTAAATCAGATGACAGGCCAATGCCCACACTCGAGCTGTGTACACAGAGGAAAAAGGGAGCGAATCGGATGTTCAATGAGGACAATTAGTTCCGCACGGAGTGGCTGGAACTGGAAGCGCTAAACTTCAGCATCTATTTTGCTGGCCATGTGTTCTTTTTGACAATAATTCGTGCTGCCTGAACAATCCTTGCGCAACTTCAGGATTCATCGACCTTGCCAACCTGCCACTGGCAATTGAGAGGCACGGTAAATCAAAAAATCACATAGATTATGCTGTGAAATTGAAGCTTTTTGCACGCGTCAGGATTGACGAGGCTCTGGATTTAGCAAGAACCATTAGCACAAAGAAGCACAATGAACAAGTCAAAAATAACCGGGATATTCTGAGGAAACTCATCATTGCTGCCCTTTACCTTGCGCACCAAGAACAAGCATTCAGGGGACACAATGAGGCCGCTGGCAGTTCTAACAGGGGCAATTTCGTGGAGCTGGTACGTGCATTTGCAGAGTTAGACACTGCACTTGCGGAGCACTTGGGATCGTCAACAGTCTTCAGCGGTATATCAAACACCATACAAAATGACATCATTGAGAGCATAGCTCGTTTTATCCAGGATGAGACTAATAAAGAAATACACATTTCTCCTTTCATTGCTGTACAAGTGGATGACACATCAGACATTTCCAATAAGTGCCAACTCACTGTCATCATCAGATATGTGAATGAAAAAGGCAGTGTGTGTGAAAGGCAGTGTGTGTGAACGTTTTCTCGGCTTTTTTTTATGTCAGCTTAGAAAGAGACGCAAAAGCTGTAACATCAGTTGTCATGAGAGCCATCGGGAACTATAGTCCAACAAACAAACTGATTTGTCGGACTTATGTTTATGTTTCTTAAGGATCCCCATTAGCTTTTGCTCTTGACAAAAGCTACTCTTCCTGGGGTCCGACACTTAAAACAATACAACAATAATACAACAATAATACAACATTCAAGACATAATTCCTGACATCATTAACAACATCGCCAATATCATCAACAATTTCCAAAATCAACAACAATCTCATCCACTTTCAATATCAATCTCAGCCAAGGATGAGTGCACAAGACACCCACCAGTACAAAGCATGAGATCAAATTCAATTCAATTAAATTAGGGTTCAGAGCTCACAAGTGTACATGGTCATTAGTAGACTTATGACGGAGCGAGCTGCATGAGTGGACAGCACGGTGGCGTTCAAGCTTTAGTGAAAGCAGACTGCCCCAATGCATCCACTGTTATGCTCATAAATTAAATGTGGTTTTAGCACAAGGCACAAACAACATTCAAGCAGCCAAACAGATTTTTGCCAATCTTGATTGGACTTCAATTTTTTCTGTAAGAGATCAGCATTACTGTGTGAAGCTGATCGAGCTGTGCGTGTACCAGGGGGTTCTGCTGTGAGGTGGAACTTTAAAAGCCGCACGCTACACGCCATCCATGAAGGACGCGGGTCGCTCTGTATCGCTTTCGACAAGATAATGACAGAGCCGGGATGGGACAAAGAGACCATTGCACAGAGTGCTTCCTTGATGCAAAAACTTGAGGATTTTGACTTCACCTTCCTGCTCGGGGTCTTTCAGTCCATTTTCGGAGGAAAATGGACTTCTAGTGGATCGCCGGAGCTGTATTAGATTAACATTAACATGCTTATTGTAGTTCTAAGTGCAATGCAAAGCATTGCACTTAGAACCTGTAACCTGTAACAACCTGTGGGCTGGACCTGTATTATACAGGAAAGGAGTGAGCAGAGGGTTGAGTTGTAGATTATTGTTCTGTGACTATCTCCCTCACCCTCTCAGACTTTCAGTTGCGCGCGCTACTAAAGAGATGCGCTACCATGGAAACCAAACAATGGTGTAGCTGTATTTAAGTCCGAGTGGAAACAGTCCCGAGTAAATCTGATTTTGTCAGAAATCGGGAGAAATGCGGGAGAAATATGACCCCGGGAGGAAACCGGGAGGCGGCAATGAAATCGGGAGTGTCCCGCGAAAATCAGGAGGGTTGGCAAGTATGTTCACAAGCCACCAGGAGAGCTGATAGAGCTTCTTATTGAGGATGACCTACAGGGCACACTCTCCGAGGTCTACAAGCTACTCCAGCTCATGCTCACGATACCAGCCACCAGCACATCAGCAGAGCGCTCCTTTTTCTGTCTAAAAAGGATCAAAACGTATCTGAGGAACACGTGTGGACAGGACAGACTTGTCGACCTAGCCACAATATCCATTGACTCTGTTGTTGTGGAGGACCTAAAGGCCGCTGGGAAGATCTATGACATTGTTATTGACCACTTCGCCACCACGAAAGACAGGAGAATGGCCTTCCTCTTCAAATAGGGTGAGTGAAATGCACACCCCTTTCTCTCTGTGGCATAGCTGTTGCCTGAACTGCCCGTGTGTGCAATTTCTGATGTGGTTCTGTTGGTTATTGTGCATTGCTTGCCTGGATTTAGCTGCAGGTGTTAGTCAGTCTGAAGTAGTTGTTTTATTGCAGTTGTTTAATTAGCACAGGGTTGGCTGCATACATTAATAAGAAAATGCTTAAATTAATAAGACGAGAGAGTTTCGGCTGGAGAGTGGGTGCAGACCTGTCGGTTAGAGAACAGGCGTGTGCAAGTCCTGCATCTGTATGATACAAATGTGTGTAAAATGATACCGGGCGCTGTAATCACTCATCTGAATTAACCTTAAAATAAAAAAAATCTATATTGATTCTGACTTTTCTACATCCAACTCACAGGTTTATCAAATGATTATTAATGTACCCCTTTTAGAAGTGAAGATAAATTTGTTCTGGGAATGTCATTTTCGAGCCTGAGACCTGAAAAACAGCCTGAGCCTTTCTTTTGAACCATTAGAGCCAATAGAATCAAAGCGGAAGTTCTTAAATCCACCTACACGTTAACATTGAGGAGTTAGGGTGATGCGCACGCAGTTTGCCCAAACCGAAAGCTATGTTACGCTCTGAAAACTGAAAACTAGGCTTATTACTGATGGATTATCAGTAATCATTTCAAAGTGACACAGACACATTGGATTAACCTTCAGCAGCATTTTTATCGTTTTAATGCCGTTGAACACAACTTTTGATCAGAAACAGCAAAGGTAAGACTATTTGCCGTTTTTGCTCCGTAAAGCTACGTCGTGTGTTGTCTGGGTTTGCCTGAGCTGCTGGGAGTTTTGATCGCACAGTGATGATACTTATACCTCTAGAATTTGTGGAATCTCAGCTTTATAGCTGATATCTTGTTTGTGCAGATCCGATAAGTATTTCTACTGTGAGATCTGTGCTAAGTGCGTTAGAGTTTTTTCGCTCAGGGCTCATTTAGACGCTTCTTGTGAGGCTTGTGTTTTGTTTCGGTAAAAATGGTTCATATTGTGAGTTAGCTGAGTATCTTCCCGTTAAGTGGGTATGACACATTAATAGGTTGTTAAATGTTAAGAAGCCCTGAGACAAAGTTTCGGGGGAAAAAAGCCTGCAGTCCCCGCCAGGCTTAACAGGTTAACGGGAGACTAAACTCTTCAGTGAGTTAACGGGAGACTAAACTATGTTGGACGAGCAGCACTGCAGCGGTCGCTAAATGCCGCTGAACCACATTAATAAACAATGAACCACGGCACTCTGGAGAAGAGTATAGTGTTGGTTGATTAATTTAATCTGGCCTCGTATGATTAAAAGCAACACGATCATCAACCCGACGCAGTCCCCTATAGTTGTTATTGTGGGCGACGTTGATGAGAAAATCAGCAACGTAAACGGTGATGTCATGACGCAGCACCAGTCGGGCTCTGAGCGGTGACAACAAAATTGGCCTAAAAATAAGAACTGGTTCGGAACCAGAAGAGCACTAGCTCGGAGCTAGTATTGGAACTGGTTTGGTGGGAAACAGAGACAGGTGAGCTATACAGTGGTCCAAGATAGAATCTATACATTTGGCCAAGAAGCTTCTGTGCTGTGCGTCCCACCATCATCACCGCTGCAGTGCACAGACAGGAGGCGCTTCAGAGAGCTTCATGTTTTATTTACTGGTCGGTGGCCACTTGGCAGCAAACATGTGTTTCTTAGAAAGCCTGGCTTTGTGAAGAGCCCAGGCCTGGCCGTTTGCTGTGGGGAAGATGCAAGCTGTAAGATGAACTGTGAGAAGAACATACATTAAGGTGCTAAAGGCTGTTTTTACTCGGTGTAGTGCACGGAGAGCGGCTGCAGTGCACAGTGAATAATATGTTTCAGTGTTTTTATGAGGAATAATGTGCTGCTATGAAACTTTAATATGTTTCGTTCTTCCATACAGCTTTTCCCTCTCTGTTAGCTTCACTGTAAAACCTGACAAGTGAATACAACTCAAATCATTTTTGAAACTGTTTTTATGGTCATTTTTGAGTAACACTACTTAAATGTTTAAAGTTAAAGTATAACTTATTGATTGAGTACTATTTATTAGTCATTTGAAGTGATACTAAAGAACCAGTACCTATTAAGTTATTTTAACTAGGTATTTTTGTTAACACTGTCCAAATAAAAAGCAGGTAGGCTATGGTTAACTTACATATGTGTATTACCTTTAAATGTAAACATGTAGCCATATAAACCCCACTTTGAACTTTGAAAAACAGTTTAACTTGAGTAGTACTCAAAACTGAATGTAGAGTACTCAAAATCTTCTTTGAAACTGATTACATGAATATAATTAATTATCTTGAACCCAAAATGCCAAGTCACTGTTTGATTAAGTAAATGATTTACCAAACAACAAACAATATATCAATTGTTTGGTAAACTTCTACTAAATACTGAATGTCTATAAAACTGTGCATGTGAAATATTTGATGGTAATTGGTGACGTGTTGATGCCAAGATAGCTGACATCTCTCATTGAACAGGATATGTTGAATTGGATCATAGCAAGTTGCAGGGCACATCGTTCCCTTTGTTCCCTTCAGATCCAGCCTTTCAGAAAGCCAGAGTGCTGGTTCTCTGTTGTGTCAGCACAGCGAGGCTCCTCTTCCATCATTAAGGAGGCGTTTTGCTCCGTGTTTTCAGCAACTCTGTCAACTCCTTCAAAGTCTGGTCCTGAAAGAGTAAAAGCTTTGTGCACTTTAGAGACGGGTGAAAGCAGTCATTTGAAATATTTTTGTAAATACCAGCTCCTCTTAACCAAAATGTCTCAGTAGCAGGAGCAAGTGGCATGCCATGCTAACCCCCCATACCCTCCCTAATAATTAGGAGATAATGGGTAGTTGGCCTGGTAGTATCATGGACAGATGTGGTGTGTCGTCAATTGTGTTAGTTGTGTTTGTCTTATGTCTGTCATTTCATGTTTAGTCAGGTATCTATGTAGAGTCAGGTTTTCATGTTACTTCACGTCTTGTCTGTCTACTTATGTCTGTCATCTCTAGTCAAGTCCCCATGTTTCATGTCATGTCTCGTTTTCCCATTTCCTGTTTTATTTTGTACTTACCTCTTGTCTTTGGCCCATTCCCAAACCGCCCCCTACACCCTACCCCTTCCTTTGCGCGTTCACGCGGAGGGTCCGCCATATTAAGGGTTGTTCCAAAGCAACGAGTGTGGAGCGGTGTGGAGGGGGAGTGGGCTATCAAGCCCTCAAACAGCGAGTCTGCAGCGATGCTGACTTGAGACCGGTCTCTACCTGACCGGAGTCACGCTGTGTGTGTCCGTCAGGAAACAAGCTGTTAAAAAGTTCCAGCAAACATCCACTGATAAACTACGATGTTAACAACCTCATGATGACCTCATATGTTTTTAACTTAGGATCATACCTGTGTTTAGTCTAGAAAAAGGTAAAATTGTGCATTTTATTATAAAGTTGTGTATATTTACAGATGTTAATCTGTGTTGGTTATTCTCGTGTCCAGTAGAGAATCTTTAAAAGGAGACCAAATGGAGTCTCTGAGATGTTTTCAAATTGGTACTTTAATTGAAAATAAAGGCGCGGGTAAGTTTACAAGCAGAAAATTGTTCATTCAAAAAAACAGCTGTGTTCTGGCTCTCTGGTGAGCGAAGGGAAAAGAGAGGCCTAACCGCTCAGGTGCAGCTGTTATATATCCTCTCCTGGCTCCTCCCTGCGGGCCGGCCCTCCACATCTTAATGTCCGTTGTTACGTTAAACAGAGGATTCAGGCATTGTACATTCAATATATACTTAAACACGCCTCTTCTCCTCATATTGTCTTTCATCACTTTTCCTTTAACACATTCTAAACGTTGTAGTCAATATTCTAAAAAATACATAAAATACTTCACGGCTGGTTTGGTTTCTGGTCATACCGGATGTTGTCACATCTTACCCACGTCTGTAAACAATAACTTTATTCAAATAAACTGTACCTTCATTTAATATTCAGCAATAATAATACGTCTATAGTTACAGTGTTAAAATCAGTAGGTTTCGGTGTGCATCACTCCATGTCATTTCGCTACTAAATTCACCTCTATAAGAAATGGTAAACTAGCCACATGCTAACTGCTAACCGGAGATGAAGGATTTTCAGAATAAAAGCTTAACAACTGGTTGTGCACAAGAATGTTCTGGTTTTTCAGTATAAAACAGCATTTAACTGACGGTATGTTTAAACTACATATATACCATAAAAACATTGATTTTAATTTCTAACACAGACCGTTGCAAAAACTAAGAAGCTTATAAACATCAGGTTTAAAACTAAAAGAGCTTTGAAACACAATGAAAGATGTTTGGAGTTTTATTTGAGTTATTCATTTAAACTTTTTGTCTAAGAGATGCTGATTTGAAACCGTTGTTACATACAGTTACGGCATTTCCTGTTTCTGCCGGAGAGAGGGGAGGCCGTCCCAAAGCTTGCTGCTGTATTTACTCCCTCCATCTGACAGGAGGGAGCCTCGTTGAGCTGCGAGTGTGGCTACAGACGGAGTTCACTCCGTCACGGAGGGGTAGGGTCGAGGGAGTGGTTTGGGATTGGGCCTTTCTTTTCAGGCCCTGTTAATTCCTCCCTTTGTGTGTTTTCACGCCATCGTCAGCGTCTGCCCCCAACCCTGTCTCCTAAAAATTACGTTCCCACAGAACTAAACTGCATTCTCCATTACGTTTAGCCAGAAACGTATTTTCTCCCACGTTACGTTCGTTATGAACGTATCTTAAATACGTTTATTTTCTACATATCTTCTAGAAACATATTTTCTCCCACGTTACGTTTATTATGAACGTATCTTAAATACGTTTATTTTCTACATATCTTTACCATTTATTGTCTTGCTTATAATAATGATAATAGTCATTTATAAATATCATTTTAGAGCACACATTTGAAATCAGTAGGCGAGGCTGTAATTTCTCCAGCTGTTACTCTCATGAGCGAGGCAGAAAAGAATAGTTTTAACATGCCAAAAAGCTGCTGTGTCATAGAAGAAAGGACAGTAACAGAAGATCTCTGTGACGCCAGATGTGGTGTTCGTAATGCGATATGATATCCGAAAGAAAAAAAATCAGTTTAGGATGGCCGAAGACACTACACTACCCATAATCCCCAGCTATCGTTTGGGACTACAATCCCGTTGACAAACCCCGTGATTAATCTTCAAACTCTGGGATTGGATGTTGGAGTGGCAGTGCGCCAAGGTTATGCCGAGCGTCAAGCTCTTTGAAATGGAACGAAACCACGGCAGACTATTCAAAACTGGATTTGAACGCCCCCCGAGAACTACACATGCTGGCGTTTGGTGTTTCGCAACATGTTCTCTATGGCACGTCTCTACTGGGAATTGTAGTTTTAAAAGACGTTTTCGGTTTTCCCAAAATTAGAAGTTGACAGTATTAAACTGTGTACAGCCCTGGAGGTTTAGGCGATAGGAAACACATTGGTGTGTACAAATTTAAAACATGTAATTACTAAATGGGTGAACATCGCTTGTATCCATAATGGGCAGCATTAATATATACCCACATGACAGCTCATTGTTACTTTGTAATTCTACTCCACTACAATTCAGAGGTTAACCTGGTATTTTTACTCCACTACATTTATTTTAGTTACTTTGCAGATTCTGATTAATGATGTGAAATATAAACAACCCTTAAAGCTGACTTTAGTTACACCTGAGTAAAATTCAGGGAAAGGTGATTGTCAAGTGCCAACAATCAGGAGAGATATTTGATAGGTGGTGCTTGAGAAGACTAAACATTTATCTGCAGATCTCTATAAAGTATATTAATTACTCGTTATTCTCTACTAATAGTTCATTAAAAACTGTATATAATTGCTATGTTTGCACATCCCTTTCAAGATTTCAAGATTTTCTAAGGTTTATTGACATATCATATACACAACTAGTGTAGTTATGCGATGAATGAAAAACTTGGGTCACAGGTTCCTCAACAGTGCATTACGACATCTATCAATATGTGTGTATACCTCCACCATTAAACTGTCAAATTCTGCACATTTCTTATACTATCTACATACATAAGAGTATAATTAATGCGTATAATATCAGTTCAAATAAGTGCTTCAACATAGTTAACATTGCAGGAAAGCAATATATTAGACGTTAAGTACTTTGTCAGCCTTAATATTTATCTGTAGATAGATACCCCGAAAGCTTTTTTCTTATTTGAAAGAAGACCTTAACCTAAAGTATTCTTTAATGTGTTAATAAAGGTTAATTAGTTTGTCTGTTTTGCACATCCTCATATTAATATCTTTGTACATCCTGCACTAAACTGTTTTATTGTAGAGATCACTTACAGTATCTTCTTGATTTTTTATATTCTATATTTCTATCATTGACCTTCTACTTTCCCCCTATGAAAGTATGTACTCTTAATATTTTGTTCATCAAATAACATTATTCAACAAAAATAATTCAATAACGTGCTTTAACCACTAGGCGGTGCCTAGTCTACTAATTGGATCAAATATAAAAGTCAGCCGAATTACTATTGATACTGCAAGGAGACGCATTTTGTGAAAAGAAATGCAAGATGCAGTTCTTCAAGTTTGTCCAGAAGTCTTCTCATCAGGGCTCTATAAATAAAGAACTACGGCAGATGTGTAATATTTAATGCAGCCGAACCGTGTATTACAATGCCGTTATGTGATGAGTTCCAAAGAGAAAAGCAAGAACACTCGGAATAAAGTATTATTTTATTTTTTAAACGTTTTCGGATATCATATCGCATTAACATCATATCCCAACATGCATTGTGGCTAAAACATCCAATCAACAAGCTTCAAGCTGAGGATCTTGGGTAATCTGTTCAGTGGGTTTGTGGTGTGTATCGCTCGAAATGTCCCTTATAGGCCTACGTCTGTTTCCGGTGACTTTATTTACGGCTAAAAAGCATGCTAAAAAGCCCAAGATTATAGAATTAAACGAATAAATAAAAACAAGGATAATTGTGTGTTATTGTTGAGTAAATAACAGTGTGTTATTTAGAAAATAATAACAAATTAGAAGGAATTTTTTTTTTTTTAAATACAGATTTCAGTATTTTGAGGCTCTGAGCCCCATTTATTTTCCTCACAGACGGAAAAAAAAGTCCGACATTATACGATTTAAAATAAAAACAAATAAATAAAAAGATAAAACACTGGCATGTAATTTACGTTAGAATAAATAGAATGGTTTTGAATAATAGATGAGAGTAAAATCTACATCACTTTACAGCCCCGCCCACATTTGGGGAAACCAACGCTGTCATTTGAACAGCGATCAAGCCTGAATCCACAGAGATCTTCTGTTACTGTCCTTTCTTCTTAGAGGAAGTACAGAAACACATAACTCTGGATTTGTTTTAATGTTTGAGGTGCAATAAACAACACAGCAGCTTTTTGGCATGTTTAAAACTATTCTTTTCTGCCTCGCTCATGAGAGTAACAGCTGGAGAAATTACAGCCTCGCCTACTGATTTCAAATGTGTGCTCTAAAATGATATTTATAAATGACTATTATCATTATTATAAGCAAGACAATAAATGGCAAAGATATGTAGAAAATAAACGTATTTAAGATACGTTCATAATAAACGTAACGTGGGAGAAAATATGTTTCTAGAAGATATGTAGAAAATAAACGTATTTAAGATACGTTCATAACGAACGTAACGTGGGAGAAAATACGTTTCTGGCTAAACGTAATGGAGAATGCAGTTTAGTTCTGTGGGAACGTAATTTTTAGGAGACAGGGTTGCTGCCCCGCCCCCGATTGTTTCCACCTGTTCCCACTTCCCTCATGTTTAAATAGTCCTTGTCTCCCTTTGTCTTGTGCTAGTTCGTCTTGTTTCAGTGTGCTTCACATGTCCAGAGAGATACCAGAGAGGAGAGTTTTTGTTTGAAATCAAGAGTTTTGTTTTGTCCTCGCAAGAGTGATCTTTTGTTTAAACTTTGTGTTATTTTTCTCAGTGTTATCAAAGCTGGTAAAGGTGCAGCTAGTTTTAATGACTTTGTATAATGCAGGGTAGCTTGTGAATTTACTCCAGGTGGAACTAAAGTCTGATTTAACACTTGATTATATTTCACATCATTCATCCACATCTGTAAAGTAACTAAAGGTATTAAATAAATTCAGTGGAGTAAAAGTACACGATTTACCTCTGAACTGTGGTGGAGTAGAAGTACAAAGTAGCATAACTCAAAATTCCACTAAAGTACAGTACTTGAGTAAATGTACATAGTTATTTAATACCTCTGAACTGAACACTGAACTCCATTGACAGATACACTTAGGCTGTATTTGATGAGGCTTTGACTGTAAACAATTGAATATCCGTCAATGCTACAGGCTGGGTTTGAAATCATAATTCTAATGAGTGGAGGAGATGATATTGTTGAGCTATCAAAAAACTACAAGCTCTGTTTTCTTGCCTCCAGGATACCAGGAGGATATATTTTTAGATTGCTTATTATTCATCAACTTGATGTAATTCTGTAATCTGCCAACTGATTGATTTTGTTTTGAATTTAAGCAGTGACCTTAATATGATTTTCAGCCTTCACCTTCCTCTGCTCAGCCCGCTGTACTTCCTGCCTGTCTTCATTGATATTCCACATCTGTCTCTGCAGTGCACTCTGCCGTTTTACCTAAAATACCATGGAGAGGCATCCATTCTCAGAGGGGGGGTTTTGTTCAGGCACACCCCCCCTCAGCCATGTGTCGACCCATCCACAGCCAGCAGAGTATCAGCTGAGGGGCTGGAGGAGAAGAGAACAGCTGCTTCTGTTGTCCAGAGAACATGAATCTCCAGTGGCAGAACACAATCAGAGTCAGGTGTTTTGCCAAGTAGCTTTATACATACAAGGAGGTGTTATGGTGTATCACGGTGCATACATAAACAGAGTAAGAAAATAAGCAAATGTGTCATAAATGAAATCACTGAATGGCTGGGGATTTCTACTCAAGTTGACTGTAATGCATTTATATGTACCATACCTTACCTATTAGATGAGATGGGTTTAAGTGATCGGATATTTAAGTGATGGGGATTTACAAATTAGGGGAATCTCCAAATACACTGGATCCATGTTTTAGTCTGTGCCAGAAACACCCCCTGTTAAGACTATGGACAACCGACCGGTGACCTGAGCACAATTATTGAAAAATTATTACAGTAGAAACAGGCTACTAACCCATGAGGACAGCTGTGTATGTACAAACTCTATGAACAAAATTCCCCAGCAGATTGTGGCGACATTGCACAGATATATTAAGTCACAAAAGTTACTTATGTTCTAAATAACAGTGAGATTTAAAATGATGGAGAAAATATCTGGACGTTCTTTTATAGTGGGTGAAATATAAATATGGGGACGTTCTTTTATAGTGTGTGAAATATGTGGTGCTTGAAACATGTAAGTATTTCAATTTATAGAAGAAAAAGGTTTCCTGAAAGAGTTATTTGGAGTAAACATGTTACAGTGAGTGAAAACAATGTTTAGGGGTATAGTAAACTTATTAGTAGACATTAATTGTGTTTAGATGGCATTTAACATCTAAGAAAGATAGTATGATTAGAAAAATAGTGTGGAAAGGTTGGATTTATTTTACCTCAGTGTGCTAGAACTTTCTATAGGTAATGCGTTCCGAGATCTCTCTTTCTCTGCCTGTCAGACCGCTAAGACCCCATCTTCCAAGCAGACAAAATACCTCACCACAGGAGACTCCTCCTCCTCCTCCTCCTCCTCCTCCTCCTCCTCCTCCTCCTCCTCCTCCTCCTCCTCCTCCTCCATCGAACAGACAGAGAACCAGAGCTGAACCAACAACGACGAGACTGCATCCAGAACCATCTCCACCTGAGGCATCCAGAACCAAACCAGCATGCTGACAAAGAGGCAAACTCTCATCGGTCCCTCAGACAGGACATGAAGTTCCAAACTGAGCCACGACATTTGGCACAAGAGCAGAGTGTGGGACATGAGAGCGGAATACGCCCTCCATGAAACAGCGTAGAGACTGAAAAGGAGGAGATGAAATGCAAAGCAGTTGGGCCACTGGAAAGAGTTACAGCGGAAGGATCCAAGAGCGGATGGACTGAGGAGAAGGTGGACTGAGGAGAAGGCAGAACCAGAGGAGAAGAGGAGTGGGCATGGTCTAGCACAGGGGTCGGCAACAGGCGGACCGTGGTCCGGATCCGAACCCAGATGCCGACCTATACGGACCCGGAGCTATAATCAATACATTAATAGGGGATTTTTCGTCGCCTCCCGCTTTTTTAACGCTGATTTGGGTGACTTGTGTAATTCGTGGAGAACCGAAGAGTTTTCGTTTTGGGGGTGGGGAGTCCGTCCGTCAGTCCGACTGACGGACAACTTCTCACTTCAAAAAAGAAGAAGAAATCTAGACCGCAAAAATAATTAAACAAGCGAGTACCTGTTTGTCCTGGCCAAGAACAGGTTCCATGAACACAACACGAGCGTAACATGTCTTCACGTGGTATATGTCTCGTCTGAAAGGAGTGCTGACAGAGGGCACCGGAACGCCGCTCCAGCCCTTCAAATATTGCGGTACCCATAAGGAGCCGTACACATGCCGCAGTGTTTGCGTGGCTGTGTCTTTAGTTGTAAGCACAGTGGCGATCTGTTGTTATTAGCATCTGGTTAGCTAGCTATGCTAATGAATTTAAAGAGCTTTTCTACAACCAGGTGGAAGAGAGCCTCCTGAGAGGCTCACATAACCTCAGCTCAGTGAGAAGGTTAAGGCACACCTTGATATGATCATTATAGTTATTAATGAGACATTAGAGACTAAATCAAAAACAGGTATAAAATACTATATGACAGTCACAAAAAAGTTGTTAAAAATAACAAGAATAGAGTTTAAAAGGGGAGTGATTTGTAAAATATCCAAAAAGAAAAATCTGCTTACAGTTCTGTTTCATATGGGTGTTGAAAGATGGATCCATAGATCTCTTCATGTTGCTCTCAAAGTCTACCAGATTGATGCTTTTAACTTCAATATTTAAGAGGTTGCTTTTTCTTTGCACAGCATGAAAGAAAGGCCAAATGAATGGGCTGTGATTTTAGTTTTTTTAAGCAGAGGTTGAGTTCAATAATTTGTACGACCCTCGGAGGATGTTGTAAAAATTGAAAGGAAAAAGGTTCCCCACCCCTGCTGTAAATAATAATAAAAACCCTTGATTTATAACTTAACATCTCTGTCTCCTATTGATCTGAGTATATTATAAAGAATAGCAGTTAATTGAAGCACTATAGCACAGGCCTTTGTCAGATGGTATATTACGCTGTTTTTTTTCTGCTTCGAATAGTTCTCTCTTTTTTCACCATACCTGTGTTTGCATCACTGTAACCAATGAGCACCTGCATGTGTATGAGAATAGCCCTGACTCCATGTCAGCCCAGATTTACAAACTCCTGGCAGCACAAGCTCCAGCTCAATTCTCGCACTGAATTTAAACAAAGTGAGTGAGGGAATGCAATATAAGAGGGAAAGAAAGAGAAACTTTAAAACTGTTCAATTGTTATGATGTAAAGACTGATATTGTTAAGTCATGATGTGAAACGGTTAACAAAGAAAAAGGGAAACTCAAGCTGCTGCTACACTTTATTTTATTTATCTAAAATGAAGCACTTTTAAGATGCACATATTTTCAAAAGCTATTTTATTTATTTTCTCTATTCTATTTTTAAATGCAGCCAGAGAGGAACATTACACATATCCACAGTATTTACTGTATATCTGTATAGTTCAATGTTAATTGACGATAAATATTGTTGTTTATGAATTGTACTTTCTTTATTTGATTGGCAGTCAGTTGTTGATTACATGCAGACGTTGATAAAGCTACAGCTACTTCAATATCACACTAATTCATAAGGCAACTTAGACATTTTGATGTTCCGGACCTTTGCATGGGGACATTTTCTCTAATTGGACCTCGTTGAATTTTAGTTGAATACCCCTGGTCTAGCAGAATGTGAGGGGGTTGTGGCTTGACAACCAGAGGAGGAGAAAAGGAAACGGGAGTGAGTGAGTTTACACATAAACACACTTATTCACAAACGCACATAAAAAGGACCACATTTAAAGAACTTGAATTGACTTGATAAATACAAAAATATGTATTATCCATGAATTAATCCATTGGTAAATTAAAATAGTTGTAAAGAGGAAATTATTAAAGTAAAATGAGGAAATAATCCTAAAAACACACTGAAGGTACTGTGGGATAAAGGGGTAGACATGATGGAAATATTCTCCACACTTTAAGCAGTGGGTGTTTTGGACTTAGGAGTACAGAGTAGAACATATTCTTCAATCTTTTCATCATGTAAACAAATGATTCTCTAAGAGATTCTATTTTGTGTGTGAGTTTGGTAGAGATTTAATTTGTTACAATATTGATCTACAGTTTAAAGGGATAGTTTTAGTGACCACTCTATAAGAGCAGACAAATCTTTCTTTGTATGGAAAATATTAAAGGTAGAGCTAATACCAAGCCAAAGATAGTATTCCAATCTAAAGTATTGACTTCACCAATGTAGCATGGTTATTACCACAGGAGAACTGTTAAGTTGGAAATAACATTTGTTTGTCGAGTTTTAAAAAAAGACACTGGGCAAAGAGCGATTGCAAATTTAGTTTTGGAAAAAACAATATAATTGGGAGTAATACATGCGGGGCCTTGGATCACTCATTGTAATGGTGCATATTTTTGACAACCAATATCGTTTAGGGAGAAGGGGTCACTCAACCAACCCTGCAGTTGTTTTAAATCTTACTTGCAGCTTCACAGGGAGCGCACGGCACCAGAGTATGAGTTTTAACCTGTTAAGCCCGAGAGACCCCGGTACCGGGGCCCTCCCGCAACATCTTGCAGGAAACAGTGTCTTAGGGCATCTTAACATTTAATAAACTATGAATGTTTTATATCCATGTAATGGGAAGAAACTCATCTAACTGATCATTTTTATTTTGTTTTCAAAAAAACAAAACACAATGCTAACGCTGAGCCTCTGAATTAGCAACGAGCGAAAAATGCTAACAGATTATTGCACCGAAACTCACTCATAAAACCTTATTATTTATCCTTTCTGTACATCCAACACATCGATTTGCATCGTGAGATGACACAGAATCGATGGGTACATACATTATCACTCACACTCGCGACTTTATAAACAAAAACAGACATCAAAACATGTGGCGCTAGGTAGCTAAAAACGGTAACATAGCATAACCTAGCATACCTGTGTCGTTGTCTGGTCAAAAGTGGTCTTCAATGGCATTAAAACGATAAAAAACGCTGCTGAAGTTAATCCATAGGTTAATCCAATGTGTCTGTGTCCCTTTGAAATTATTTCTGATAATCCATAAGCAATAAACCTGCTTTTCCGTTTTTAGAAGTCAGAGCAAGAGATAGGTTCACTCTGATGCAAACCTGCATGCGCAAAGCCCCCACCTTTTTTTTGTACCGTGTGTGTGGGGAAATTCCCCTTCGATTCCATTGGCTCTATCGGTTATAAAGACATTTCATTCGTCAAAATCGACCAAGGGGGGCCAGAGATATGGAAAATCCACCCAGATGACCACAGAAGTGTGTTTTTTTTGCTAAACCTCTCTAAAAAGGTCAAATGTCACTTGTTTTGCATTAATATTGATACAGGGTACTTATTATATGTTGTACTTTGGATTCCTAAAGCTTTTAGTCTACCTTACCATCATCCAAGGGTTGTTTTCACTATAAGTAAAAAAGAATTTTTGGACGGACACTATCATTTACAGTTTTTTTACTATGTTCAATCAGAATTTTCTTTACAATAAAAAACATCTATATTGATTCTGACTTTCCTACATCCAACTCAGGTTTATCATTACTTTGAGAAAAAAGATTATTAATTTAACCCTTTTAGAAGGGAAGATATGGTCATTTGTTAGTAATTGTTACATGTTCGGACACCCAAGGTTCCACACACTGTTAAAGGGGTTAGCATAGTTCTTTAAGTAGACCAGAATTGAAGATAAATTAGTAAAATTAGTTATTGATATTCCACCGGTTTTCACACCATTTCAGGGACTTTATCACTGCATTAGAACAGACCACCCAAAGGTACTGAAGTAGGGACTGTTAAGTGATGCAATTCTACAACTGCTGTAATTGACGAAAATCTTCTCCGAGAAATGACTGTTTAAAATGCCGTATCCCAGAGTAGATGTTTGGTGGGATCGTGGAACTAAAACCTTGTACCCAGTCTCGCCACAGGATTGGACTGGGACCTGTGCACTAGTACAGCCAGTGATGTTTTTAATGCAGTACCAATGACAGCGGATCAGTTAATCAACATGGCGAAACACCCCAAAGCCAGTAGGGCTAAGAGACCAGTCCCAGGGGGAGTTTAGGCTCCACAGTGTACGAGGATAGCATAGGGGCCCAGGGGAGTGCTAGATGTTGTTGTTGCATTCCATGTACCCGCACCCTAACGTACCGATTGATCACCACGGCCCTTTCTAGAGAACATATTACTTTCATACCTTAAAAGGTATGAAAGGAGGGAGGGTACATTTCTCATAAGGAAACAGTTACAAATGCTAGCAGAACAAGACGACCCACCCCCATATACATAGATTGATGTAAATGATGAGATTGTTTAAATGATGTTAAATGATATGGATGTTCAATGATGAGATTGTTCAAGGAATGTCCAGCTGATGTGATACTTGAAATGATGACATCATTAGAATGAAGAACCAGCTACAAAGTAGTGGTATTACTTTGTACTATTCTAAAATAGTTTGTTTCTTTTTATACTTTGTAAAAACAAGTGCCTTAACACTGAATGTGGTATAGGAACGATTTCTGTGAAAGGAGGGAGTAAGAAATGTTCTGATACCAAGCTAATTGCTGCTATTTTGAAGAGTGATATTGAATGTTAACACTAGAAGTTATGCACAAGGGAAAACTTTTATGTTGAAGACCAACCAAAGTATTTTTATGATTTTTGATGACGGTTATTGAACCATTCCATTTTGATTGTATGCTTTTTATATGAGTTATGTACTATGCAAAGTTCAGATGAAGAACTCATTGATTTCAGTATTATTTACATACCTTAAAGGGTCTGTAAGGAGGGATTGTAAGAAATTAAAATCAATGTTTAATGACGTAATTTAGTTTAAACATACAGTAAGCTTAAAACTGTTTTATTCTGAAAACATTTCCGGTTAGCATTCGTCTGTGGCTAACGTTGTTGCTAAAGTTTATTTTGAAAAGCTTTACTGGAAGAAGTCTCCGGAATATCAACAGTGAGCTTAACTTCCGGTTTTAGGTTAGCAACGATTACAGCCGTTAAAATGCATTAAATAAAAAGTCATGAAAGAGAATATGAGGAGAAGAGGCGTGTGGAGTATCGGACACAGAGGAACACAGGGAGGGAGGTTCCCTTTTTACGTCAACAGCCGCCATGAAAGGAGGAGCCATTTCATCAGATATAGACGGGGGGGTTCCTGGCTTGTCGGTCTCTTCTTCACCCCATCGCTGCAGCCTCGGGACCACAGCTGTGTTGTCCCAACTCTCCTCTGTTTGTTCCATTACCGCGCTACTTAATTAAAGTACCCATTTGAACCTTTTGAGAGACTCCATTAGTCTCCTTATTGTAAGCTTCTCTCCTGGGACGCGAGAACAACGAATACATCTAACAAAAGACAGAAATACAACAATAAAGCAAATGCCTACACACACATTTCCTCAGTCTGCTTTTGAGGCTAAACATTTGCTCTGTCACTTCAATAGAACCTGCTTGATCTATGAAACCTGATGTACTTATATGATTCTGTTTTCTTCAAGTTTGTATCTTCTTGGTCGAATGCACTTATTGTAAGTCACTTTGGATAAAAGCGTCAGCTAAATGCAATGTAATGGACTGCTAGTGCTGCACACCCCCATAATACTGCTCTTCAATGCCTTCAATTACCTGTCATCTGAAAGTATAACATTTATATTAAATAACATTTAGGACATTTGACCTTACTGGTTTGTTTATTTTGTCCTTTTTAAGAAGTGGATTCATGACCACTCGGACGTTTTGACAGTACATAAGGGATACATTTTGGCAGATCATCATAACTGTAATCTTGGCAACTGGATGGTCATAGTAGATTATTATTTTTTAGGTTACATTAGACAACCTAGAAGTGTAGCAGATATTGTATTTATTTGTTTTATGGTCAACTGAACCAACAGAGCCTATGCCTCAGTAAATACACTGAAATGCTGAAAAGCTTTTCTTTGTTTTAGGAATATTTCTTCTTCCTAGGAAATCTACAGTATTGTGCTAACTGAGGCTAAAGGAACAGCAGTGCAGTTTTGTTAGCAGAATCTATTATCTGTGTATTTCATGCCAGACAGTACCTGTGACAAATGCTCCAGAGCCAGAGATCAATTTTGTAATTGAGCAGTTAAGTTTTGTTCCTGTCATAATAACATCTATAAAGTATTTGTGTAGGAGTCACTGGTCAGGCTTATCGACCGTGATCAATAAGAACACACTGCACAGCTCCATTAGTCCATCATCATCATCATTTTACCTCTATATAGAGTTATGAAGACTCCTCCCAAGGGGCTTCATCGTGCACTTTCTAATAACTTTATAGTAGTTGTCATACCAACAGCACTTGCCAAAGCCAATCAGAAGAAGTGATGAGCTGTGGTAGCAGGGCAGACACTAGCTTCATGGCCTATGATTCATTTACAACTATGTTCACATATCTCTGCTCCCCACACTGAAACACCCACAGAAACAGCTGTGAATAACCATGAAGGCTCCACGACCATGTGCTCAGTCAGAGAGAAATAACATCCTGTTCTGATGAGCTCTGTCCCCATACTCGCACTCACACCACCTGTGGATTGATCTGGTCTGCCATTGAAACAGCTTTAGCTGCCACTTTATCAAGTTCAGTGTATGTTGTTCATATACAACACCCTTATTTATCACAATTTATGTTGTCAATCGAAGCTCCCAAATGCTAATGTTGCTTATGATGCTGCTAGACCAAACTTGTTGTTATAGGCCCTCATATTTAGAAATATTTTTTATTTAAGTATTATTAAAAATGTGAGGGCATTTGAAAAACTTTTTGTACACAGATGAATGTATAAAATGTTTTCATGATTTGAAGGAGTTGGTCAAAGTGTTTAAAATAAACTGTAAGCTTTTAAAGGTCAAAGCAAATGATGTTGGTTGTACTAAACTAGTTGGGTTAGTCTGATTATAAAAGACTAGTAAGATTAATTTATTAAAGCCAAAGTTTGGAACTACTTCAAAATATCTGAGCAATGTGTTACCATATCTTTTTTTATAAGAGCCAGTTTATTTCTTTAGAGTTTATAGTCGGAGGTGCTGTTTTTCACTTAACATGGAGGGAGGCTGTGGCTCTGTATGAATGTAAGTATGTACGTTTCTTTGGATAAAAGCATCTAACAAGTGACATATAATGTAACATCTCAAACATTCAACCACTAAGAAGATATCTAGTCTCAAATCACAATATTGATATGATGTCGTCACATGTGTCCTGAGTTATTGGAGGCTCAGAAGGTTAAGTATGATACACTGAATAATGACATAATAATGTTATCCTTTCCTCTAATGCCAGAGATGATCCTTATAGATTTGTAATGCTTTCCCAGCTCCATAAGTGTCTGTTGCTTTTAATGTCATGTCCGTCCCACTGTTGCCCTTCACCTCGGAGACTGACACGTACAGTATGTTTGCGTACATACATGTGTTTGACCTTGACTGACTGCTTGTGTTATAGCCCTCTGCTGCCAGCAGCTGGTCTGATGGATGTCTCAGATGTCGGAGCTGACTGATGGGCAGCTCTTAGCCAAACCTCACGGGGCCTCTCAGTGCCTCTCTCTGGGTGAGAGACACAGACGAGGGGGTTCGGAGTTGTGCTGATCGACCGGTCTGCCATCAACACCCTGCCCCCCCCGCCTCCCTCTGCTAACCTCGACTATAGAGCCAAGCAAGTGTTGGTGTCTGTCATGATGTCCACTAATGTGTAAAAGTCAATCCATGTATAGACACATTTTTTTGGGTGATTTGTATTACAGTAGATGTGGCCTCAGGAGAAAGAAAAAGGTTTCAAATTTCCTTTTTTGTTTAGATCACACAAGTCTTTAGGGTGATATTAACATAATGATTAACACAAACTAAAAAGATATATTTAAATGTTTGTTTTATTGTGTGTCCTTTGTAGAGGACATCAGGTGTTGTTAAGCGAAGCATAGTATGCAAACAACATTAACATACAAGGCAAGGCAAGGCAAGTTTATTTATATAGCACTTTTCAACACAAGGCAATTCAAAGTGCTTTACAAAAAATGAAAGAGATTAAGAAAATGGCATTTAAAATCAGTCATTAAAAAGAAAAGCTAATAAAATAAACATGCCTTGCCTTGCCTTGCCTTGCCTTACAGAAACCCACGTGTTAGTATTGGCCCAGAGTGGATGACGGGCCTTTTTTCTGTAACTGTCTCCTGCTCTTCCTAAGTCAATGCCTCCTCCTCTGAGTTGTCAACCTCTTCCTCTTCCTCAATCACTGCCTGTGGATCCTTATCATCTGACAGGTCTATGTCTGAGTCTCCCTCAATGATTCTGTTCACATTTCTCTCTGCCTCGGTTAGTGAGCTACCTCCATTTGTGTTGTGTAAAATGGAGGAAATAAAAAGTTAGCAAATCCCCACGTCCTCCTCAGAGGACATTCATAAAAACATTTAGTTTTAGGTCAAATAAGTATTACACTGCTCTGAAAACTCACTACACAAACTCCTAAGATGTTCTCTATCATAATTAATTAAAATATTGAACTCACAACACTGGTAATTACAAAATGAAAAACGTACCATTTCTCTTTCTATAAATCATGCTTGTGTTGATGGACGCCATTTGAAATACAATGAAATTATCTTTTTCAAAGCCACACCCCCACATATGTCATATTTTTGAAAAACCCAGGATGTCCTCTGTGGAGTACAATTGGAATGAATGCTGTGGCATGTATAACCTCAAAGTAATGGACCAAAAACCAATGTGTACCACAGAGGACAAAAATGAATGGGTGGGTCTCTGGAGGATAATGCAGTATTGGTACTGTGCAAAAATTATTTATAATGACAATGTATGTGACAATAATAAACAATACGACTATGTATAAAGGGTCGATCCTAGTTAAAATAAAGAGAGCAATATTCTGAATTAGCAGCTCCCCTTTTCTTCAGCTTTCTATACTGATGTTTAACTTTCTGACCCACAACTTTACTGCTCTGGCTCGGATTAGGCCACTGCTCAATGTCCAACTTTACACGAGCTACATAATTCTTCCATCACTGAGATCATCCTTAAATCCAAACATCGCCTGTCAGCCTCCACACTTTCCTCGTCAAAGCCGGTCTGCCCTTACCTCCCCCATGATCACAAGAATAATTACCCCTTCCCTGACGACTGGAGCTGTACCGCATAACCTCAAAACTGCTGCAATCACACAAAACTCTCAAAAAACCCGGTGCTGACCGAGCCAAACTGAACATTTACAGGCCCATCTCTAGGCCTTCGTCTCAAAAACCTTTGAGAAAGTAGCCGCAACTTTGTCTAAAACAACCTCCATGAACCCTTTCAATATGGTTTCCACCCAAAATACAGCACCAAACGGCCCTGGTAAAGGTCAACAACCTCCTCTGGGCAGCTGACTCCGGACTGCTCACCATCCTCATCCTCCTCAACCTCACTGATGCCTTCAACACTATCTCTCAACACTACTCATCAAACGTCTGGCTGACATATCAAAGCACATTTTGGTAGTTGCCAACCGGCAATACTATGACTTCCGTGTCAGTGTTGTGTTCATAATTCCAGGCAAGACTAACAACTTCTAAGTTTAACTATTTATTATAAGAGAGCAAAAGATATATATTCACTTGACCAAGGACTCCGTCACGTCATAGAAATCACAGGCAGCGAAGCTGTAATCTGTAACCACTATTTCTGGAAAGAGCCCAGAACCTTGTGCAACAATACATTTTATTACAAAGGGTCTATACATTTATGATTGGTTGAGACTAGATGGAGGGTAACCTTGGTTTAGAATTTGGCTCTCTCTCGTTGGTGCGCAGACTCAGACAGAGTCTCTTGGCAAAACGACCTTCCTATCAACATTCGGCCGGCCGGCGAAGTCCCTCCCTACTCTATCCGCTATCCTAGTAATTTGTTTCGCTAAAGCTGCTTTGCAGACAGATAGTGGAATCCTCCATTTACACTGATTCTCAGTTATGCGGGGGCATTGAGCATACACACACGACCAAGGCCAGAGCCTCAATAACTCATTGTCTCTGCAGTGTGCACCTGGCTTTTGCAACATTTCTAATGCAGGCTAAACACTTTCTTGTTGTGACTTTTCCCTTAGTTTCCTTTCCAATCCATCAAACCTTTGGATTGGTGATTTTGTCTATTTATTCCAAAGTCACAGCCGCACAATAAGCTTATAATGTAATAATAAGAATCAGTCTTTCTAATGTTATATAAAAATAGACTCCACATCAGTCTGTGACCTCGTTGGGCCAAAGGTAATTTTTCCCATTGACTCTCCCCTGTCAACTCCCGTTACATTCCTCCATGGTGTCATTTGAGCGAAAAATGGCTAAGTCAACTTTTACGAGAACCAGGCTGAGGGGGTCAAAAGGGCTTGACCAAGGCCGACCCAAAGTGCATGGTGAGCGGACTCATCACCTCCGTGATGAGTCTTCATTGTGATTTGAAAACTTCCATCAGATGAGTCCTTCGGGGGGCGGGGGAAAAAACGTGTTCGTCACTTCCTGTACTGACAGTGGAGGTGTCGTGAGAGTGGAGGCCTGCAGACTGACCCGTTTCGATATTAGAGTAACTGTGAGGTCTGTGAGGTAAGTGAGAGAGTGTCGTATGATTGGTTGGGTGTCGAAGAGGAAGGTTCCTAGAGAGAGAGCCAGGGAATGCTACGAAAGAGCTGACTGAGTAGGTGTGTGAGAAACAACCGAGTTGTTTCATTGTTTTGACGTGGTTACGGCCAACAGTAATCTGTGATCGTTATTAATAAACTCCCGGATAAAAGACATACAAAGCCTCCCTGTGTTCCTATAGCGAGACGCAACAATATAATCATTCTGACCTCAGAAAACGATAAAGCTTTCATTTCATGATGAGGGCGTAATGCAATGGATATTGTAACTACGCAAGAAATACAACTTGAAGTGGTTACCTGTTACAAATACTTGGGTATCTGGCTTGATGACTGTCTCACTTTTAAACTTCATGTCAATAACCTGCTTAAAAAGCTGAGGGTTAGGCTAGGTTTCTTTTACAGAAATAAGTCCTGTTTCTCGCTTGAGGCCAGGAAAAGGCTAGTCACTGTGACCTTTTTACCTGTGCTGGATTATGGTGATTTGTTATATATGAATGCACCTGCCAATTACCTGAGCAAGTTAGATGCTGCGTATCACAGTGCACTGAGATTTTTGACAAATTGTAAAGCACTTACGCATCACTGTACACTGTATACCAAGGCGGTTATGCCATCACTAACTGTACGGAGGCTCAGTCACTGGTACTTTTTCATTTACAAAGCCATGTTGGATAAACTACCATCTTATATCTGCTCCCTGATCTCTCTGCGAATTGAAAGTACTTATTGCCTGAGATCGCATGCTGTGGTTTTATTAAATGTGCCAAGTGCTAGGACTGTCTTAGGGAAGAAAGCTTTTAGATGTGCAGCTCCACTAACATGGAACAGTCTGCAAAAAGAATGGAAAATTACCAAGCTAGTACCACTACATGTTTTTAAAGCTCGGTTGGATGCTACAAAATCAGATGCTGTTGGTACCTGTACTTGTGGTTAAATATGTAAATTGTAATCCCTGTACATTTTGCTGTATGATGTCCTTTTGTTGTTCTGTTGTTTATGTCTTCTTGTGGAACCTACTGCTGCAGGTCTCCCTTGAAAAAGAGATCATTGATCTCAATGGGATTTTACCTGGATAAATAAAGGTTTTGAATTTAATTTAATTGAATGCGGAGGGATTTTTGCCGACGCTCATATTTTCAGTGTTTCTGTTTCCTCTGTGGTATTTATTGGGCTGTTATATTCAGATATATGAATAATAGAAACTAGAACTAAATGTTCCGTGTGTGTCCTCGCTGCTTGTTCACAAACACAATAAGAATCCTGACCAGACCTTCTGGAGTGGAGTGCACCAGCTGGGCGTAAAAAAGTAGGTCTTAACTCGAACGTCGGGCTTAGCTACGTCCAACTTAG